>NW_026970073.1:0-300000 GCF_028390025.1 Pseudophryne corroboree
TAACAGGAGGCTTTTAATTTTCATTCTAGAGTCCTTCGTTTGGGAGAAAAATGCAAAGGTACAATACAGCTTTTCCTTGCCGATATCTCTCTTTTGCAAAGAGATAGGCATTGGAAAATTCAGGGCTATAACGTGTAGATGAAGCACTAATAGGAGGCTTTAAAATTTTCATTCTAGTGTCCTTCGTTTGGGAGAAAAATGCAAAGGTACAATACAGCTTTTCCTTGCCGATATCTCTCTTTTGCAAAGAGATAGGCATTGGAAAATTCAGGGCTATAACGTGTAGATGAAGCACTAACAGGAGGCTTTAAAATTTTCATTCTAGTGTCTTTCGTTTGGGAGAAAAATGCAAAGGTACAATACAGCTTTTCCTTGCCGATATCTCTCTTTTGCAAAGAGCTAGGCATTGGAAAATTCAGGGCTATAACGTGTAGATGAAGCATTAACAGTAGGCTTTAAAATTTTCATTCTAGTGTCTTTCGTTTGGGAGAAAAATGCAAAGGTACAATACAGCTTTTCCTTGCCAATATCTCTCTTTTGCAAAGAGCTAGGCATTGGAAAATTCAGGGCTATAACGTGTAGATGAAGCACTAACAGGAGGCTTTAAAATTTTCATTCTAGTGTCTTTCGTTTAGGAGAAAAATGCAAAGGTACAATACAGTTTTTCCTTGCCAATATATCTCTTTTGCAAAGAGATAGGCATTGGAAAATTCAGGGCTATAACGTGCAGATGAAGCACTAACAGGAGGCTTTAAATTTTCATTCTAGTGTCCTTCGTTTGGGAGAAAAATGCAAAGGTACAATACAGCTTTTCCTTGCCAATATCTCTCTTTTGCAAAGAGCTAGGCATTGGAAAATTCAGGGCTATACCGTGTAGATGAAGCACTAACAGGAGTCTTTTAATTTTTCATTCTAGTGTCCTTCGTTTGGGAGAAAAATGCAAAGGTACAATACAGCTTTTCCTTGCCGATATCTCTCTTTTGCAAAGAGATAGGCATTGGAAAATTCAGGGCTATAACGTGTAGATGAAGCCCTAACAGGAGGCTTTAAAATTTTCATTCTAGTGTCTTTCGTTTGGGAGAAAAATGCAAAGGTACAATACAGCTTTTCCTTGCCGATATCTCTCTTTTGCAAAGAGATAGGCATTGGAAAATTCAGGGCTATAACGTGTAGATGAAGCACTAACAGGAGGCTTTAAAATTTTCATTCTAGTGTCCTTCGTTTGGGAGAAAAATGCAAAGGTACAATACAGCTTTTCCTTGCCGATATCGCTCTTTTGCAAAGAGATAGGCATTGGAAAATTCAGGGCTATAACGTGTAGATGAAGCACTAACAGGAGGCTTTAAAATTTTCATTCTAGTGTCTTTCGTTTGGGAGAAAAATGCAAAGGTACAATACAGTTTTTCCTTGCCAATATATCTCTTTTGCAAAGAGATAGGCATTGGAAAATTCAGGGCTATAACGTGCAGATGAAGCACTAACAGGAGGCTCTTAAATTTTCATTCTAGTGTCCTTCGTTTGGGAGAAAAATGCAAAGGTACAATACAGCTTTTCCTTGCCGATATCTCTCTTTTGCAAAGAGATAGGCATTGGAAAATTCAGGGCTATAACGTGTAGATGAAGCACTAACAGGAGGCTTTAAAATTTTCATTCTAGTGTCTTTCGTTTGGGAGAAAAATGCAAAGGTACAATACAGCTTTTCCTTGCCGATATCTCTCTTTTGCAAAGAGATAGGCATTGGAAAATTCAGGGCTATAACGTGTAGATGAAGCCCTAACAGGAGGCTTTAAAATTTTCATTCTAGTGTCTTTCGTTTGGGAGAAAAATGCAAAGGTACAATACAGCTTTTCCTTGCCGATATCTCTCTTTTGCAAAGAGATAGGCATTGGAAAATTCAGGGCTATAACGTGTAGATGAAGCACTAACAGGAGGCTTTAAAATTTTCATTCTAGTGTCCTTCGTTTGGGAGAAAAATGCAAAGGTACAATACAGCTTTTCCTTGCCGATATCTCTCTTTTGCAAAGAGATAGGCATTGGAAAATTCAGGGCTATAACGTGTAGATGAAGCACTAACAGGAGGCTTTAAAATTTTCATTCTAGTGTCCTTCGTTTGGGAGAAAAATGCAAAGGTACAATACAGCTTTTCCTTGCCGATATCTCTTTTGCAAAGAGATAGGCATTGGAAAATTCAGGGCTATAACGTGTAGATGAAGCACTAATAGGAGGCTTTAAAATTTTCAATCTAGTGTCCTTCGTTTGGGAGAAAAATGCAAAGGTACAATACAGCTTTTCCTTGCCGATATCTCTCTTTTGCAAAGAGATAGGCATTGGAAAATTCAGGGTTATAACGTGTAGATGAAGCACTAACAGGAGGCTTTAAAATTTTCATTCTAGTGTCTTTCGTTTGGGAGAAAAATGCAAAAGTACAATGCTGCTTTTCCTTGCCGATATCTCTCTTTTGCAAAGAGATAGGCATTGGAAAATGCAGGGCTATAACGTGTAGATGAAGCACTAACAGGAGGCTTTAAAATTTTCATTCTAGTGTCTTTCGTTTGAGAGAAAAATGCAAAGGTACAATACAGCTTTTCCTTGCCAATATCTCTCTTTTGCAAAGAGCTAGGCATTGGAAAATTCAGGGCTATAACGTGTAGATGAAGCACTAACAGGAGGCTTTTAAATTTACATTCTAGTGTCCTTCGTTTGGGAGAAAAATGCAAAGGTACAATACAGCTTTTCCTTGCCGATATCTCTCTTTTGCAAAGAGATAGGCATTGGAAAATTCAGGGCTATAACGTGTAGATGAAGCACTAACAGGAGGCTTTAAAATTTTCATTCTAGTGTCTTTCGTTTGGGAGAAAAATGCAAAGGTACAATACAGCTTTTCCTTGCCGATATCTCTCTTTTGCAAAGAGATAGGCATTGGAAAATTCAGGGCTATAACGTGTAGATGAAGCACTAACAGGAGGCTTTAAAATTTTCATTCTAGTGTCCTTCGTTTGGGAGAAAAATGCAAAGGTACAATACAGCTTTTCCTTGCCGATATCTCTCTTTTGCAAAGAGATAGGCATTGTAAAATTCAGGGCTATAACGTGTAGATGAAGCACTAACAGGAGGCTTTAAAATTTTCATTCTAGTGTCTTTCGTTTGGGAGAAAAATGCAAAGGTACAATACAGCTTTTCCTTGCCGATATCTCTCTTTTGCAAAGAGATAGGCATTTTGAAAATTCAGGGCTATAACGTGTAGATGAAGCAATAACAGGAGGCTTTAAAATTTTCATTCTAGTGTCCTTCGTTTGGGAGAAAAATGCAAAGGTACAATACAGCTTTTCCTTGCCGATATCTCTCTTTTGCAAAGAGATAGGCATTGGAAAATTCAGGGCTATAACGTGTAGATGAAGCACTAACAGGAGGCTTTTAAATTTTCATTCTAGTGTCCTTCGTTTGGGAGAAAAATGCAAAGGTACAATACAGCTTTTCCTTGCCGATATCTCTCTTTTGCAAAGAGATAGGCATTGGAAAATTCAGGGCTATAACGTGTAGATGAAGCACTAACAGGAGGCTTTAAAATTTTCATTCTAGTGTCTTTCGTTTGGGAGAAAAATGCAAAGGTACAATACAGCTTTTCCTTGCCGATATCTCTCTTTTGCAAAGAGATAGGCATTGGAAAATTCAGGGCTATAACGTGTAGATGAAGCACTAACAGGAGGCTTTAAAATTTTCATTCTAGTGTCCTTCGTTTGGGAGAAAAATGCAAAGGTACAATACAGCTTTTCCTTGCCGATATCTCTCTTTTGCAAAGAGATAGGCATTGGAAAATTCAGGGCTATAACGTGTAGATGAAGCACTAATAGGAGGCTTTAAAATTTTCAATCTAGTGTCCTTCGTTTGGGAGAAAAATGCAAAGGTACAATACAGCTTTTCCTTGCCGATATCTCTCTTTTGCAAAGAGATAGGCATTGGAAAATTCAGGGCTATAACGTGTAGATGAAGCACTAACAGGAGGCTTTAAAATTTTCATTCTAGTGTCTTTCGTTTGGGAGAAAAATGCAAAAGTACAATGCTGCTTTTCCTTGCCGATATCTCTCTTTTGCAAAGAGATAGGCATTGGAAAATGCAGGGCTATAACGTGTAGATGAAGCACTAACAGGAGGCTTTAAAATTTTCATTCTAGTGTCTTTCGTTTGAGAGAAAAATGCAAAGGTACAATACAGCTTTTCCTTGCCAATATCTCTCTTTTGCAAAGAGCTAGGCATTGGAAAATTCAGGGCTATACCGTGTAGATGAAGCACTAACAGGAGGCTTTTAAATTTTCATTCTAGTGTCCTTCGTTTGGGAGAAAAATGCAAAGGTACAATACAGCTTTTCCTTGCCGATATCTCTCTTTTGCAAAGAGATAGGCATTGGAAAATTCAGGGCTATAACGTGTAGATGAAGCACTAACAGGAGGCTTTCAAATTTTCATTCTAGTGTCTTTCGTTTGGGAGAAAAATGCAAAGGTACAATACAGCTTTTCCTTGCCGATATCTCTCTTTTGCAAAGAGATAGGCATTGGAAAATTCAGGGCTATAACGTGTAGATGAAGCACTAACAGGAGGCTTTAAAATTTTCATTCTAGTGTCCTTCGTTTGGGAGAAAAATGCAAAGGTACAATACAGCTTTTCCTTGCCGATATCTCTCTTTTGCAAAGAGATAGGCATTATAAAATTCAGGGCTATAACGTGTAGATGAAGCACTAACAGGAGGCTTTAAAATTTTCATTCTAGTGTCTTTCGTTTGGGAGAAAAATGCAAAGGTACAATACAGCTTTTCCTTGCCGATATCTCTCTTTTGCAAAGAGATAGGCATTGGAAAATTCAGGGCTATAATGTGTAGATGAAGCAATAACAGGAGGCTTTAAAATTTTCATTCTAGTGTCCTTCGTTTGGGAGAAAAATGCAAAGGTACAATACAGCTTTTCCTTGCCGATATCTCTCTTTTGCAAAGAGATAGGCATTGGAAAATTCAGGGCTATAACGTGTAGATGAAGCACTAATAGGTGGCTTTAAAATTTTCAATCTAGTGTCCTTCGTTTGGGAGAAAAATGCAAAGGTACAATACAGCTTTTCCTTGCCAATATCTCTCTTTTGCAAAGAGCTAGGCATTGGAAAATTCAGGGCTATAACGTGTAGATGAAGCACTAACAGGAGGCTTTAAAATTTTCATTCTAGTGTCTTTCGTTTGGGAGAAAAATGCAAAAGTACAATGCTGCTTTTCCTTGCCGATATCTCTCTTTTGCAAAGAGATAGGCATTGGAAAATGCAGGGCTATAACGTGTAGATGAAGAACTAACAGGAGGCTTTAAAATTTTCATTCTAGTGTCTTTCGTTTGGGAGAAAAATGCAAAGGTACAATACAGCTTTTCCTTGCCAATATCTCTCTTTTGCAAAGAGCTAGGCATTGGAAAATTCAGGGCTATACCGTGTAGATGAAGCACTAACAGGAGGCTTTTAAATTTTCATTCTAGTGTCCTTCGTTTGGGAGAAAAATGCAAAGGTACAATACAGCTTTTCCATGCCGATATCTCTCTTTTGCAAAGAGATAGGCATTGGAAAATTCAGGGCTATAACGTGTAGATGAAGCACTAACAGGAGGCTTTAAAATTTTCATTCTAGTGTCTTTCGTTTGGGAGAAAAACGCAAAGGTACAATACAGCTTTTCCTTGCCGATATCTCTCTTTTGCAAAGAGATAGGCATTGGAAAATTCAGGGCTATAACGTGTAGATGAAGCACTAACAGGAGGCTTTAAAATTTTCATTCTAGTGTCCTTCGTTTGGGAGAAAACTGCAAAGGTACAATACAGCTTTTCCTTGCCGATATCTCTCTTTTGCAAAGAGATAGGCATTGGAAAATTAAGGGCTATAACGTGTAGATGAAGCACTAATAGGAGGCTTTAAAATTTTCATTCTAGTGTCCTTCGTTTGGGAGAAAAATGCAAAGGTACAATACAGCTTTTCCTTGCCGATATCTCTCTTTTGCAAAGAGATAGGCATTGGAAAATTCAGGGCTATAACGTGTAGATGAAGCACTAACAGGAGGCTTTAAAATTTTCATTCTAGTGTCTTTCGTTTGGGAGAAAAATGCAAAGGTACAATACCGCTTTTTCTTGCCGATATCTCTCTTTTGCAAAGAGCTAGGCATTGGAAAATTCAGGGCTATAACGTGTAGATGAAGCACTAATAGGAGGCTTTAAAATTTTCAATCTAGTGTCCTTCGTTTGGGAGAAAAATGCAAAGGTACAATACAGCTTTTCCTTGCCGATATCTCTCTTTTGCAAAGAGCTAGGCATTGGAAAATTCAGGGCTATAACGTGTAGATGAAGCACTAACAGGAAGCTTTACAATTTTCATTCTAGTGTCTTTCGTTTGGGAGAAAAATGCAAAGGTACAATGCTGCTTTTCCTTGCCGATATCTCTCTTTTGCAAAGAGCTAGGCATTGGAAAATGCAGGGCTATAACGTGTAGATGAAGCACTAACAGGAGGCTTTAAAATTTTCATTCTAGTGTCTTTCGTTTGGGAGAAAAATGCAAAGGTACAATACAGCTTTTCCTTGCCGATATCTCTCTTTTGCAAAGAGATAGGCATTGGAAAATGCAGGGCTATAACGTGTAGATGAAGCACTAACAGGAGGCTTTAAAATTTTCATTCTAGTGTCTTTCGTTTGGGAGAAAAATGCAAAGGTACAATACAGCATTTCCTTGCCGATATCTCTCTTTTGCACAGAGATAGGCATTGGAAAATTCAGGGCTATAACGTGTAGATGAAGCACTAACAGGAGGCTTTAAAATTTTCATTCTAGTGTCTTTCGTTTGGGAGAAAAATGCAAAGGTACAATACAGCTTTTCCTTGCCGATATCTCTCTTTTGCAAAGAGATAGGCATTGGAAAATTCAGGGCTATAACGTGTAGATGAAGCACTAACAGGAGGCTTTAAAATTTTCATTCTAGTGTCCTTCGTTTGGGAGAAAAATGCAAAGGTACAATACAGCTTTTCCTTGCCGATATCTCTCTTTTGCAAAGAGATAGGCATTGGAAAATGCAGGGCTATAACGTGTAGATGAAGCACTACCAGGAGGCTTTAAAATTTTCATTCTAGTGTCTTTCGTTTGGGAGAAAAATGCAAAGGTACAATACAGCTTTTCCTTGCCAATATCTCTCTTTTGCAAAGAGCTAGGCATTGGAAAATTCAGGGCTATACCGTGTAGATGAAGCACTAACAGGAGGCTTTTAAATTTTCATTCTAGTGTCCTTCGTTTGGGAGAAAAATGCAAAGGTACAATACAGCTTTTCCATGCCGATATCTCTCTTTTGCAAAGAGATAGGCATTGGAAAATTCAGGGCTATAACGTGTAGATGAAGCACTAACAGGAGGCTTTAAAATTTTCATTCTAGTGTCTTTCGTTTGGGAGAAAAACGCAAAGGTACAATACAGCTTTTCCTTGCCGATATCTCTCTTTTGCAAAGAGATAGGCATTGGAAAATTCAGGGCTATAACGTGTAGATGAAGCACTAACAGGAGGCTTTAAAATTTTCATTCTAGTGTCCTTCGTTTGGGAGAAAACTGCAAAGGTACAATACAGCTTTTCCTTGCCGATATCTCTCTTTTGCAAAGAGATAGGCATTGGAAAATTAAGGGCTATAACGTGTAGATGAAGCACTAATAGGAGGCTTTAAAATTTTCATTCTAGTGTCCTTCGTTTGGGAGAAAAATGCAAAGGTACAATACAGCTTTTCCTTGCCGATATCTCTCTTTTGCAAAGAGATAGGCATTGGAAAATTCAGGGCTATAACGTGTAGATGAAGCACTAACAGGAGGCTTTACAATTTTCATTCTAGTGTCTTTCGTTTGGGAGAAAAATGCAAAGGTACAATACAGCTTTTCCTTGCCGATATCTCTCTTTTGCAAAGAGATAGGCATTGGAAAATGCAGGGCTATAACGTGTAGATGAAGCACTAACAGGAGGCTTTAAAATTTTCATTCTAGTGTCTTTCGTTTGGGAGAAAAATGCAAAGGTACAATACAGCATTTCCTTGCCGATATCTCTCTTTTGCAAAGAGATAGGCATTGGAAAATTCAGGACTATTACGTGTAGATGAAGCACTAAAAGGAGGCTTTAAAATTTTCATTCTAGTGTCTTTCGTTTGGGAGAAAAATGCAAAAGTACAATGCAGCTTTTCCTTGCCGATATCTCTCTTTTGCAAAGAGATAGGCATTGGAAAATTCAGGGCTATAACGTGTAGATGAAGATCTAATAGGAGGCTTTAAAATTTTCAATCTAGTGTCCTTCGTTTGGGAGAAAAATGCAAAGGTACAATACAGCTTTTCCTTGCCAATATCTCTCTTTTGCAAAGAGCTAGGCATTGGAAAATTCAGGGCTATAACGTGTAGATGAAGCACTAACAGGAGGCTTTAAAATTTTCATTCTAGTGTCTTTCGTTTGGGAGAAAAATGCAAAGGTACAATACAGTTTTTCCTTGCCGATATCTCTCTTTTGCAAAGAGATAGGCATTGGAAAATTCAGGGCTATAACGTGTAGATGAAGCACTAACAGGAGGCTTTACAATTTTCATTCTAGTGTCTTTCGTTTGGGAGAAAAATGCAAAGGTACAATACAGCTTTTCCTTGCCGATATCTCTCTTTTGCAAAGAGATAGGCATTGGAAAATGCAGGGCTATAACGTGTAGATGAAGCACTAACAGGAGGCTTTAAAATTTTCATTCTAGTGTCTTTCGTTTGGGAGAAAAATGCAAAGGTACAATACAGCATTTCCTTGCCGATATCTCTCTTTTGCAAAGAGATAGGCATTGGAAAATTCAGGACTATTACGTGTAGATGAAGCACTAAAAGGAGGCTTTAAAATTTTCATTCTAGTGTCTTTCGTTTGGGAGAAAAATGCAAAAGTACAATGCAGCTTTTCCTTGCCGATATCTCTCTTTTGCAAAGAGATAGGCATTGGAAAATTCAGGGCTATAACGTGTAGATGAAGCACTAATAGGAGGCTTTAAAATTTTCAATCTAGTGTCCTTCGTTTGGGAGAAAAATGCAAAGGTACAATACAGCTTTTCCTTGCCAATATCTCTCTTTTGCAAAGAGCTAGGCATTGGAAAATGCAGGGCTATAACGTGTAGATGAAGCACTAACAGGAGGCTTTAAAATTTTCATTCTAGTGTCTTTCGTTTGGGAGAAAAATGCAAAGGTACAATACAGCTTTTCCTTGCCGATATCTCTCTTTTGCAAAGAGATAGGCATTGGAAAATTCAGGGCTATAACGTGTAGATGAAGCACTAACAGGAGGCTTTAAAATTTTCATTCTAGTGTCCTTCGTTTGGGAGAAAAATGCAAAGGTACAATACAGCTTTTCCTTGCCGATATCTCTCTTTTGCAAAGAGATAGGCATTGGAAAATTCAGGGCTATAACGTGTAGATGAAGCACTAATAGGAGGCTTTAAAATTTTCAATCTAGTGTCCTTCGTTTGGGAGAAAAATGCAAAGGTACAATACAGCTTTTCCTTGCCAATATTTCTCTTTTGCAAAGAGCTAGGCATTGGAAAATTCAGGGCTATAACGTGTAGATGAAGCACTAACAGGAAGCTTTACAATTTTCATTCTAGTGTCTTTCGTTTGGGAGAAAAATGCAAAGATACAATACAGTTTTTCCTTGCCGATATCTCTCTTTTGCAAAGAGATAGGCATTGGAAAATTCAGGGCTATAACGTGTAGATGAAGCACTAACAGGAGGCTTTAAAATTTTCATTCTAGTGTCTTTCGTTTGGGAGAAAAATGCAAAGGTACAATACAGCTTTTCCTTGCCAATATCTCTCTTTTGCAAAGAGCTAGGCATTGGAAAATGCAGGGCTATAACTTGTAGATGAAGCACTAACAGGAGGCTTTACAATTTTCATTCTAGTGTCTTTCGTTTGGGAGAAAAATGCAAAGGTACAATGCAGCTTTTCCTTGCCGATATCTCTCTTTTGCAAAGAGATAGGCATTGGAAAATGCAGGGCTATAACGTGTAGATGAAGCACTAACAGGAGGCTTTCAAATTTTCATTCTAGTGTCTTTCGTTTGGGAGAAAAATGCAAAGGTACAATACAGCATTTCCTTGCAGATTTCTCTCTTTTGCACAGAGATAGGCATTGGAAAATTCATGGCTATAACGTGTAGATGAAGCACTAACAGGAGGATTTAAAATTTTCAATCTAGTGTCCTTCGTTTGGGAGAAAAATGCAAAGGTACAATACAGCTTTTCCTTGCCAATATCTCTCTTTTGCAAAGAGCTAGGCATTGGAAAATGCAGGGCTATAACGTGTAGATGAAGCACTAACAGGAGGCTTTACAATTTTCATTCTAGTGTCTTTCGTTTGGGAGAAAAATGCAAAGGTACAATGCAGCTTTTCCTTGCCGATATCTCTCTTTTGCAAAGAGATAGGCATTGGAAAATGCAGGGCTATAACGTGTAGATGAAGCACTAACAGGAGGCTTTCAAATTTTCATTCTAGTGTCTTTCGTTTGGGAGAAAAATGCAAAGGTACAATACAGCATTTCCTTGCAGATTTCTCTCTTTTGCACAGAGATAGGCATTGGAAAATTCAGGGCTATAACGTGTAGATGAAGCACTAACAGGAGGCTTTAAAATTTTCATTCTAGTGTCTTTCGTTTGGGAGAAAAATGCAAAGGTACAATACAGCTTTTCCTTGCCGATATCTCTCTTTTGCAAAGAGATAGGCATTGGAAAATTCAGGGCTATAACGTGTAGATGAAGCACTAACAGGAGGCTTTAAAATTTTCATTCTAGTGTCCTTCGTTTGGGAGAAAAATGCAAAGGTACAATACAGCTTTTCCTTGCCAATATCTCTCTTTTGCAAAGAGCTAGGCATTGGAAAATGCAGGGCTATAACGTGTAGATGAAGCACTAACAGGAGGCTTTACAATTTTCATTCTAGTGTCTTTCGTTTGGGAGAAAAATGCAAAGGTACAATGCAGCTTTTCCTTGCCGATATCTCTCTTTTGCAAAGAGATAGGCATTGGAAAATGCAGGGCTATAACGTGTAGATGAAGCACTAACAGGAGGCTTTAAAATTTTCATTCTAGTGTCTTTCGTTTGGGAGAAAAATGCAAAGGTACAATACAGCATTTCCTTGCCGATATCTCTCTTTTGCACAGAGATAGGCATTGGAAAATTCAGGGCTATAACGTGTAGATGAAGCACTAACAGGAGGCTTTAAAATTTTCATTCTAGTGTCTTTCGTTTGGGAGAAAAATGCAAAGGTACAATACAGCTTTTCCTTGCCGATATCTCTCTTTTGCAAAGAGATAGGCATTGGAAAATTGAGGGCTATACCGTGTAGATGAAGCACTAACAGGAGGCTTTAAAATTTTCATTCGTGTCCTTCGTTTGGGAGAAAAATGCAAAGGTACAATACAGCTTTTCCTTGCCGATATCTCTCTTTTGCAAAGAGATAGGCATTGGAAAATTCAGGGCTATAACGTGTAGATGAAGCACTAATAGGAGGCTTTAAAATTTTCAATCTAGTGTCCTTCGTTTGGGAGAAAAATGCAAAGGTACAATACAGCTTTTCCTTGCCAATATCTCTCTTTTGCAAAGAGCTAGGCATTGGAAAATTCAGGGCTATAACGTGTAGATGAAGCACTAACAGGAGGCTTTAAAATTTTCATTCTAGTGTCTTTCGTTTGGGAGAAAAATGCAAAGGTACAATACAGTTTTTCCTTGCCGATATCTCTCTTTTGCAAAGAGATAGGCATTGGAAAATTCAGGGCTATAACGTGTAGATGAAGCACTAACAGGAGGCTTTACAATTTTCATTCTAGTGTCTTTCGTTTGGGAGAAAAATGCAAAGGTACAATACAGCTTTTCCTTGCCGATATCTCTCTTTTGCAAAGAGATAGGCATTGGAAAATTCAGGGCTATAACGTGTAGATGAAGCACTAACAGGAGGCTTTAAAATTTTCATTCTAGTGTTTTTCGTTTGGGAGAAAAATGCAAAGGTACAATACAGCTTTTCCTTGCCGATATCTCTCTTTTGCAAAGAGATAGGCATTGGAAAATTCAGGACTATTACGTGTAGATGAAGCACTAAAAGGAGGCTTTAAAATTTTCATTCTAGTGTCTTTCGTTTGGGAGAAAAATGCAAAAGTACAATGCAGCTTTTCCTTGCCAAATTCTCTCTTTTGCAAAGAGCTAGGCATTGGAAAATGCAGGGCTATAACGTGTAGATGAAGCACTAACAGGAGGCTTTACAATTTTCATTCTAGTGTCTTTCGTTTGGGAGAAAAATGCAAAGGTACAATGCAGCTTTTCCTTGCCGATATCTCTCTTTTGCAAAGAGATAGGCATTGGAAAATGCAGGGCTATAACGTGTAGATGAAGCACTAACAGGAGGCTTTAAAATTTTCATTCTAGTGTCTTTCGTTTGGGAGAAAATGCAAAGGTACAATACAGCATTTCCTTGCCGATATCTCTCTTTTGCACAGAGATAGGCATTGGAAAATTCAGGGCTATAACGTGTAGATGAAGCACTAATAGGAGGCTTTAAAATTTTCAATCTAGTGTCCTTCGTTTGGGAGAAAAATGCAAAGGTACAATACAGCTTTTCCTTGCCAATATCTCTCTTTTGCAAAGAGCTAGGCATTGGAAAATTCAGGGCAATAACGTGTAGATGAAGCACTAACAGGAGGCTTTAAAATTTTCAATCTAGTGTCCTTCGTTTGGGTGAAAAATGCAAAGGTACAATACAGCTTTTCCTTGCCAATATCTCTCTTTTGCAAAGAGCTAGGCATTGGAAAATGCAGGGCTATAACGTGTAGATGAAGCACTAACGGGAGGCTTTAAAATTTTCATTCTAGTGTCTTTCGTTTGGGAGAAAAATGCAAAGGTACAATACAGCATTTCCTTGCCGATATCTCTCTTTTGCACAGAGATAGGCATTGGGAAATTCAGGGCTATAACGTGTAGATGAAGCACTAACAGGAGGCTTTAAAATTTTCATTCTAGTGTCTTTCGTTTGGGAGAAAAATGCAAAGGTACAATACAGCTTTTCCTTGCCGATATCTCTCTTTTGCAAAGAGATAGGCATTGGAAAATTCAGGGCTATAACGTGTAGATGAAGCACTAACAGGAGGCTTTAAAATTTTCATTCTAGTGTCTTTCGTTTGGGAGAAAAATGCAAAGGTACAATACAGCTTTTCCTTGCCGATATCTCTCTTTTGCAAAGAGATAGGCATTGGAAAATTCAGGGCTATAACGTGTAGATGAAGCACTAACAGGAAGCTTTACAATTTTCATTCTAGTGTCTTTCGTTTGGGAGAAAAATGCAAAGGTACAATACAGCATTTCCTTGCAGATTTCTCTCTTTTGCACAGAGATAGGCATTGGAAAATTCATGGCTATAACGTGTAGATGAAGCACTAACAGGAGGATTTAAAATTTTCAATCTAGTGTCCTTCGTTTGGGAGAAAAATGCAAAGGTACAATACAGCTTTTCCTTGCCAATATCTCTCTTTTGCAAAGAGCTAGGCATTGGAAAATGCAGGGCTATAACGTGTAGATGAAGCACTAACAGGAGGCTTTACAATTTTCATTCTAGTGTCTTTCGTTTGGGAGAAAAATGCAAAGGTACAATGCAGCTTTTCCTTGCCGATATCTCTCTTTTGCAAAGAGATAGGCATTGGAAAATGCAGGGCTATAACGTGTAGATGAAGCACTAACAGGAGGCTTTCAAATTTTCATTCTAGTGTCTTTCGTTTGGGAGAAAAATGCAAAGGTACAATACAGCATTTCCTTGCAGATTTCTCTCTTTTGCACAGAGATAGGCATTGGAAAATTCAGGGCTATAACGTGTAGATGAAGCACTAACAGGAGGCTTTAAAATTTTCATTCTAGTGTCTTTCGTTTGGGAGAAAAATGCAAAGGTACAATACAGCTTTTCCTTGCCGATATCTCTCTTTTGCAAAGAGATAGGCATTGGAAAATTCAGGGCTATAACGTGTAGATGAAGCACTAACAGGAGGCTTTAAAATTTTCATTCTAGTGTCCTTCGTTTGGGAGAAAAATGCAAAGGTACAATACAGCTTTTCCTTGCCAATATCTCTCTTTTGCAAAGAGCTAGGCATTGGAAAATGCAGGGCTATGACGTGTAGATGAAGCACTAACAGGAGGCTTTACAATTTTCATTCTAGTGTCTTTCGTTTGGGAGAAAAATGCAAAGGTACAATGCAGCTTTTCCTTGCCGATATCTCTCTTTTGCAAAGAGATAGGCATTGGAAAATGCAGGGCTATAACGTGTAGATGAAGCACTAACAGGAGGCTTTAAAATTTTCATTCTAGTGTCTTTCGTTTGGGAGAAAAATGCAAAGGTACAATACAGCATTTCCTTGCCGATATCTCTCTTTTGCACAGAGATAGGCATTGGAAAATTCAGGGCTATAACGTGTAGATGAAGCACTAACAGGAGGCTTTAAAATTTTCATTCTAGTGTCTTTCGTTTGGGAGAAAAATGCAAAGGTACAATACAGCTTTTCCTTGCCGATATCTCTCTTTTGCAAAGAGATAGGCATTGGAAAATTGAGGGCTATACCGTGTAGATGAAGCACTAACAGGAGGCTTTAAAATTTTCATTCGTGTCCTTCGTTTGGGAGAAAAATGCAAAGGTACAATACAGCTTTTCCTTGCCGATATCTCTCTTTTGCAAAGAGATAGGCATTGGAAAATTCAGGGCTATAACGTGTAGATGAAGCACTAATAGGAGGCTTTAAAATTTTCAATCTAGTGTCCTTCGTTTGGGAGAAAAATGCAAAGGTACAATACAGCTTTTCCTTGCCAATATCTCTCTTTTGCAAAGAGCTAGGCATTGGAAAATTCAGGGCTATAACGTGTAGATGAAGCACTAACAGGAGGCTTTACAATTTTCATTCTAGTGTTTTTCGTTTGGGAGAAAAATGCAAAGGTACAATACAGCTTTTCCTTGCCGATATCTCTCTTTTGCAAAGAGATAGGCATTGGAAAATTCAGGACTATTACGTGTAGATGAAGCACTAAAAGGAGGCTTTAAAATTTTCATTCTAGTGTCTTTCGTTTGGGAGAAAAATGCAAAAGTACAATGCAGCTTTTCCTTGCCAAATTCTCTCTTTTGCAAAGAGCTAGGCATTGGAAAATGCAGGGCTATAACGTGTAGATGAAGCACTAACAGGAGGCTTTACAATTTTCATTCTAGTGTCTTTCGTTTGGGAGAAAAATGCAAAGGTACAATGCAGCTTTTCCTTGCCGATATCTCTCTTTTGCAAAGAGATAGGCATTGGAAAATGCAGGGCTATAACGTGTAGATGAAGCACTAACAGGTGGCTTTAAAATTTTCATTCTAGTGTCTTTCGTTTGGGAGAAAATGCAAAGGTACAATACAGCATTTCCTTGCCGATATCTCTCTTTTGCACAGAGATAGGCATTGGAAAATTCAGGGCTATAACGTGTAGATGAAGCACTAATAGGAGGCTTTAAAATTTTCAATCTAGTGTCCTTCGTTTGGGAGAAAAATGCAAAGGTACAATACAGCTTTTCCTTGCCAATATCTCTCTTTTGCAAAGAGCTAGGCATTGGAAAATTCAGGGCAATAACGTGTAGATGAAGCACTAACAGGAGGCTTTAAAATTTTCATTCTAGTGTCTTTCGTTTGGGAGAAAAAAGCAAAGGTACAATACAATTTTTCCTTGCCGATATCTCTCTTTTGCAAAGAGATAGGCATTGGAAAATTCAGGGCTATAACGTGTAGATGAAGCACTAACAGGAGGCTTTACAATTTTCATTCTAGTGTCTTTCGTTTGGGAGAAAAATGCAAAGGTACAATACAGCTTTTCCTTGCCGATATCTCTCTTTTGCAAAGAGATAGGCATTGGAAAATGCAGGGCTATAACGTGTAGATGAAGCACTAACAGGAGGCTTTAAAATTTTCATTCTAGTGTCTTTCGTTTGGGAGAAAAATGCAAAGGTACAATACAGCATTTCCTTGCCGATATCTCTCTTTTGCAAAGAGATAGGCATTGGAAAATTCAGGACTATTACGTGTAGATGAAGCACTAAAAGGAGGCTTTAAAATTTTCATTCTAGTGTCTTTCGTTTGGGAGAAAAATGCAAAAGTACAATGCAGCTTTTCCTTGCCGATATCTCTCTTTTGCAAAGAGATAGGCATTGGAAAATTCAGGGCTATAACGTGTAGATGAAGCACTAATAGGAGGCTTTAAAATTTTCAATCTAGTGTCCTTCGTTTGGGAGAAAAATGCAAAGGTACAATGCAGCTTTTCCTTGCCGATATCTCTCTTTTGCAAAGAGATAGGCATTGGAAAATGCAGGGCTATAACGTGTAGATGAAGCACTAACGGGAGGCTTTAAAATTTTCATTCTAGTGTCTTTCGTTTGGGAGAAAAATGCAAAGGTACAATACAGCATTTCCTTGCCGATATCTCTCTTTTGCACAGAGATAGGCATTGGAAAATTCAGGGCTATAACGTGTAGATGAAGCACTAACAGGAGGCTTTAAAATTTTCATTCTAGTGTCTTTCGTTTGGGAGAAAAATGCAAAGGTACAATACAGCTTTTCCTTGCCGATATCTCTCTTTTGCAAAGAGATAGGCATTGGAAAATTCAGGGCTATAACGTGTAGATGAAGCACTAACAGGAGGCTTTAAAATTTTCATTCTAGTGTCCTTCGTTTGGGAGAAAAATGCAAAGGTACAATACAGCTTTTCCTTGCCGATATCTCTCTTTTGCAAAGAGATAGGCATTGGAAAATGCAGGGCTATAACGTGTAGATGAAGCACTAACAGGAGGCTTTAAAATTTTCATTCTAGTATCTTTCGTTTGGGAGAAAAATGCAAAGGTACAATACAGCTTTTCCTTGCCGATATCTCTCTTTTGCAAAGAGATAGGCATTGGAAAATTCAGGGCTATAACGTGTAGATGAAGCACTAACAGGAGGCTTTAAAATTTTCATTCTAGTGTCTTTCGTTTGGGAGAAAAATGCAAAGGTACAATACAGTTTTTCCTTGCCGATATCTCTCTTTTGCAAAGAGATAGGCATTGGAAAATTCAGGGCTATAACGTGTAGATGAAGCACTAACAGAAGGCTTTACAATTTTCATTCTAGTGTCTTTCGTTTGGGAGAAAAATGCAAAGGTACAATACAGCATTTCCTTGCCGATATCTCTCTTTTGCAAAGAGATAGGCATTGGAAAATTCAGGACTATTACGTGTAGATGAAGCACTAAAAGGAGGCTTTAAAATTTTCATTCTAGTGTCTTTCGTTTGGGAGAAAAATGCAAAGGTACAATACAGCTTTTCCTTGCCGATATCTCTCTTTTGCAAAGAGATAGGCATTGGAAAATTCAGGGCTATAACGTGTAGATGAAGCACTAACAGGAGGCTTTACAATTTTCATTCTAGTGTCTTTCGTTTGGGAGAAAAATGCAAAGGTACAATGCAGCTTTTCCTTGCCGATATCTCTCTTTTGCAAAGAGATAGGCATTGGAAAATGCAGGGCTATAACGTGTAGATGAAGCACTAACAGGAGGCTTTAAAATTTTCATTCTAGTGTCTTTCGTTTGGGAGAAAAATGCAAAAGTACAATGCAGCTTTTCCTTGCCGATATCTCTCTTTTGCAAAGAGATAGGCATTGGAAAATGCAGGGCTATAACGTGTAGATGAAGCACTAACAGGAGGCTTTAAAATTTTCATTCTAGTGTCTTTCGTTTGGGAGAAAAATGCAAAGGTACAATACAGCATTTCCTTGCCGATATCTCTCTTTTGCACAGAGATAGGCATTGGAAAATTCAGGGCTATAACGTGTAGATGAAGCACTAACAGGAGGCTTTAAAAATTTCATTCTAGTGTCTTTCGTTTGGGAGAAAAATGCAAAAGTACAATGCAGCTTTTCCTTGCCGATATCTCTCTTTTGCAAAGAGATAGGCATTGGAAAATTCAGGGCTATAACGTGTAGATGAAGCACTAACAGGAGGCTTTAAAATTTTCATTCTAGTGTCCTTCGTTTGGGAGAAAAATGCAAAGGTACAATACAGCTTTTCCTTGCCGATATCGCTCTTTTGCAAAGAGATAGGCATTGGAAAATGCAGGGCTATAACGTGTAGATGAAGCACTAACAGGAGGCTTTAAAATTTTCATTCTAGTGTCTTTCGTTTGGGAGAAAAATGCAAAGGTACAATACAGCATTTCCTTGCCGATATCTCTCTTTTGCAAAGAGATAGGCATTGGAAAATTCAGGACTATTACGTGTAGATGAAGCACTAAAAGGAGGCTTTAAAATTTTCATTCTAGTGTCTTTCGTTTGGGAGAAAAATGCAAAAGTACAATGCAGCTTTTCCTTGCCGATATCTCTCTTTTGCAAAGAGATAGGCATTGGAAAATTCAGGGCTATAACGTGTAGATGAAGCACTAACAGGAGGCTTTACAATTTTCATTCTAGTGTCTTTCGTTTGGGAGAAAAATGCAAAGGTACAATGCAGCTTTTCCTTGACGATATCTCTCTTTTGCAAAGAGATAGCCATTGGAAAATGCAGGGCTATAACGTGTAGATGAAGCACTAACAGGAGGCTTTAAAATTTTCATTCTAGTGTCTTTCGTTTGGGAGAAAAATGCAAAGGTACAATACAGCTTTTCCTTGCCGATATCTCTCTTTTGCAAAGAGATAGGCATTGGAAAATTCAGGGCTATAACGTGTAGATGAAGCACTAACAGGAGGCTTTAAAATTTTCATTCTAGTGTCTTTCGTTTGGGAGAAAAATGCAAAGGTACAATACTGCATTTCCTTGCCGATATCTCTCTTTTGCAAAGAGATAGGCATTGGAAAATGCAGGGCTATAACGTGTAGATGAAGCACTAACAGGAGGCTTTAAAATTTTCGCTAGTGTCTTTCGTTTGGGAGAAAAATGCAAAGGTACAATACAGCATTTCCTTGCCGATATCTCTCTTTTGCAAAGAGATAGGCATTGGAAAATTCAGGACTATTACGTGTAGATGAAGCACTAAAAGGAGGCTTTAAAATTTTCATTCTAGTGTCTTTCGTTTGGGAGAAAAATGCAAAAGTACAATGCAGCTTTTCCTTGCCGATATCTCTCTTTTGCAAAGAGATAGGCATTGGAAAATTCAGGGCTATAACGTGTAGATGAAGCACTAACAGGAGGCTTTACAATTTTCATTCTAGTGTCTTTCGTTTGGGAGAAAAATGCAAAGGTACAATGCAGCTTTTCCTTGACGATATCTCTCTTTTGCAAAGAGATAGGCATTGGAAAATGCAGGGCTATAACGTGTAGATGAAGCACTAACAGGAGGCTTTAAAATTTTCATTCTAGTGTCTTTCGTTTGGGAGAAAAATGCAAAAGTACAATGCAGCTTTTCCTTGCCGATATCTCTCTTTTGCAAAGAGATAGGCATTGGAAAATTCAGGGCTATAACGTGTAGATGAAGCACTAACAGGAGGCTTTACAATTTTCATTCTAGTGTCTTTCGTTTGGGAGAAAAATGCAAAGGTACAATGCAGCTTTTCCTTGCCGATATCTCTCTTTTGCAAAGAGATAGGCATTGGAAAATGCAGGGCTATAACGTGTAGATGAAGCACTAACAGGAGGCTTTAAAATTTCCATTCTAGTGTCTTTCGTTTGGGAGAAAAATGCAAAGGTACAATACAGCATTTCCTTGCCGATATCTCTCTTTTGCACAGAGATAGGCATTGGAAAATTCAGGGCTATAACGTGTAGATGAAGCACTAACAGGAGGCTTTAAAATTTTCATTCTAGTGTCTTTCGTTTGGGAGAAAAATGCAAAGGTACAATACAGCTTTTCCTTGCCGATATCTCTCTTTTGCAAAGAGATAGGCATTGGAAAATTCAGGGCTATAACGTGTAGATGAAGCACTAACAGGAGGCTTTAAAATTTTCATTCTAGTGTCCTTCGTTTGGGAGAAAAATGCAAAGGTACAATACAGCTTTTCCGTGCCGATATCTCTCTTTTGCAAAGAGATAGGCATTGGAAAATTCAGGGCTATAACGTGTAGATGAAGCACTAATAGGAGGCTTTAAAATTTTCAATCTAGTGTCCTTCGTTTGGGAGAAAAATGCAAAGGTACAATACAGCTTTTCCTTGCCAATATCTCTCTTTTGCAAAGAGCTAGGCATTGGAAAATTCAGGGCTATAACGTGTAGATGAAGCACTAACAGGAGGCTTTAAAATTTTCATTCTAGTGTCTTTCGTTTGGGAGAAAAATGCAAAGGTACAATACAGTTTTTCCTTGCCGATATCTCTCTTTTGCAAAGAGATAGGCATTGGAAAATTCAGGGCTATAACGTGTAGATGAAGCACTAACAGGAGGCTTTACAATTTTCATTCTAGTGTCTTTCGTTTGGGAGAAAAATGCAAAGGTACAATGCAGCTTTTCCTTGCCGATATCTCTCTTTTGCAAAGAGATAGGCATTGGAAAATGCAGGGCTATAACGTGTAGATGAAGCACTAACAGGAGGCTTTAAAATTTTCATTCTAGTGTCTTTCGTTTGGGAGAAAAATGCAAAAGTACAATGCAGCTTTTCCTTGCCGATATCTCTCTTTTGCAAAGAGATAGGCATTGGAAAATTCAGGGCTATAACGTGTAGATGAAGCACTAACAGGAGGCTTTACAATTTTCATTCTAGTGTCTTTCGTTTGGGAGAAAAATGCAAAGGTACAATGCAGCTTTTCCTTGCCGATATCTCTCTTTTGCAAAGAGATAGGCATTGGAAAATGCAGGGCTATAACGTGTAGATGAAGCACTAACAGGAGGCTTTAAAATTTTCATTCTAGTGTCTTTCGTTTGGGAGAAAAATGCAAAGGTACAATACAGCATTTCCTTGCCGATATCTCTCTTTTGCACAGAGATAGGCATTGGAAAATTCAGGGCTATAACGTGTAGATGAAGCACTAACAGGAGGCTTTAAAAATTTCATTCTAGTGTCTTTCGTTTGGGAGAAAAATGCAAAAGTACAATGCAGCTTTTCCTTGCCGATATCTCTCTTTTGCAAAGAGATAGGCATTGGAAAATTCAGGGCTATAACGTGTAGATGAAGCACTAATAGGAGGCTTTAAAATTTTCAATCTAGTGTCCTTCGTTTGGGAGAAAAATGCAAAGGTACAATGCAGCTTTTCCTTGCCGATATCTCTCTTTTGCAAAGAGATAGGCATTGGAAAATGCAGGGCTATAACGTGTAGATGAAGCACTAACGGGAGGCTTTAAAATTTTCATTCTAGTGTCTTTCGTTTGGGAGAAAAATGCAAAGGTACAATACAGCATTTCCTTGCCGATATCTCTCTTTTGCACAGAGATAGGCATTGGAAAATTCAGGGCTATAACGTGTAGATGAAGCACTAACAGGAGGCTTTAAAATTTTCATTCTAGTGTCTTTCGTTTGGGAGAAAAATGCAAAGGTACAATACAGCTTTTCCTTGCCGATATCTCTCTTTTGCAAAGAGACAGGCATTGGAAAATTCAGGGCTATAACGTGTAGATGAAGCACTAACAGGAGGCTTTAAAATTTTCATTCTAGTTTCCTTCGTTTGGGAGAAAAATGCAAAGGTACAATACAGCTTTTCCTTGCCGATATCTCTCTTTTGCAAAGAGATAGGCATTGGAAAATGCAGGGCTATAACGTGTAGATGAAGCACTAACAGGAGGCTTTTTAAATTTTCATTCTAGTGTCTTTCGTTTGGGAGAAAAATGCAAAGGTACAATACAGCATTTCCTTGCCGATATCTCTCTTTTGCAAAGAGATAGGCATTGGAAAATTCAGGACTATTACGTGTAGATGAAGCACTAAAAGGAGGCTTTAAAATTTTCATTCTAGTGTCTTTCGTTTGGGAGAAAAATGCAAAAGTACAATGCAGCTTTTCCTTGCCGATATCTCTCTTTTGCAAAGAGATAGGCATTGGAAAATTCAGGGCTATAACGTGTAGATGAAGCACTAACAGGAGGCTTTACAATTTTCATTCTAGTGTCTTTCGTTTGGGAGAAAAATGCAAAGGTACAATGCAGCTTTTCCTTGCCGATATCTCTCTTTTGCAAAGAGATAGGCATTGGAAAATGCAGGGCTATAACGTGTAGATGAAGCACTAACAGGAGGCTTTAAAATTTTCATTCTAGTGTCTTTCGTTTGGGAGAAAAATGCAAAGGTACAATACAGCTTTTCCTTGCCGATATCTCTCTTTTGCAAAGAGATAGGCATTGGAAAATTCAGGGCTATAACGTGTAGATGAAGCACTAACAGGAGGCTTTAAAATTTTCATTCTAGTGTCTTTCGTTTGGGAGAAAAATGCAAAGGTACAATACAGTTTTTCCTTGCCGATATCTCTCTTTTGCAAAGAGATAGGCATTGGAAAATTCAGGGCTATAACGTGTAGATGAAGCACTAACAGGAGGCTTTACAATTTTCATTCTAGTGTCTTTCGTTTGGGAGAAAAATGCAAAGGTACAATACAGCTTTTCCTTGCCGATATCTCTCTTTTGCAAAGAGATAGGCATTGGAAAATGCAGGGCTATAACGTGTAGATGAAGCACTAACAGGAGGCTTTAAAATTTTCATTCTAGTGTCTTTCGTTTGGGAGAAAAATGCAAAGGTACAATACAGCATTTCCTTGCCGATATCTCTCTTTTGCAAAGAGATAGGCATTGGAAAATTCAGGACTATTACGTGTAGATGAAGCACTAAAAGGAGGCTTTAAAATTTTCATTCTAGTGTCTTTCGTTTGGGAGAAAAATGCAAAAGTACAATGCAGCTTTTCCTTGCCGATATCTCTCTTTTGCAAAGAGATAGGCATTGGAAAATTCAGGGCTATAACGTGTAGATGAAGCACTAACAGGAGGCTTTACAATTTTCATTCTAGTGTCTTTCGTTTGGGAGAAAAATGCAAAGGTACAATGCAGCTTTTCCTTGCCGATATCTCTCTTTTGCAAAGAGATAGGCATTGGAAAATGCAGGGCTATAACGTGTAGATGAAGCACTAACAGGAGGCTTTAAAATTTTCATTCTAGTGTCTTTCGTTTGGGAGAAAAATGCAAAAGTACAATGCAGCTTTTCCTTGCCGATATCTCTCTTTTGCAAAGAGATAGGCATTGGAAAATTCAGGGCTATAACGTGTAGATGAAGCACTAACAGGAGGCTTTACAATTTTCATTCTAGTGTCTTTCGTTTGGGAGAAAAATGCAAAGGTACAATGCAGCTTTTCCTTGCCGATATCTCTCTTTTGCAAAGACATAGGCATTGGAAAATGCAGGGCTATAACGTGTAGATGAAGCACTAACAGGAGGCTTTAAAATTTTCATTCTAGTGTCTTTCGTTTGGGAGAAAAATGCAAAGGTACAATACAGCATTTCCTTGCCGATATCTCTCTTTTGCACAGAGATAGGCATTGGAAAATTCAGGGCTATAACGTGTAGATGAAGCACTAACAGGAGGCTTTAAAATTTTCATTCTAGTGTCTTTCGTTTGGGAGAAAAATGCAAAGGTACAATACAGCTTTTCCTTGCCGATATCTCTCTTTTGCAAAGAGATAGGCATTGGAAAATTCAGGGCTATAACGTGTAGATGAAGCACTAACAGGAGGCTTTAAAATTTTCATTCTAGTGTCCTTCGTTTGGGAGAAAAATGCAAAGGTACAATACAGCTTTTCCGTGCCGATATCTCTCTTTTGCAAAGAGATAGTCATTGGAAAATTCAGGGCTATAACGTGTAGATGAAGCACTAATAGGAGGCTTTAAAATTTTCAATCTAGTGTCCTTCGTTTGGGAGAAAAATGCAAAGGTACAATACAGCTTTTCCTTGCCAATATCTCTCTTTTGCAAAGAGCTAGGCATTGGAAAATTCAGGGCTATAACGTGTAGATGAAGCACTAACAGGAGGCTTTAAAATTTTCATTCTAGTGTCTTTCGTTTGGGAGAAAAATGCAAAGGTACAATACAGTTTTTCCTTGCCGATATCTCTCTTTTGCAAAGAGATAGGCATTGGAAAATTCAGGGCTATAACGTGTAGATGAAGCACTAACAGGAGGCTTTACAATTTTCATTCTAATGTCTTTCGTTTGGGAGAAAAATGCAAAGGTACAATACAGCTTTTCCTTGCCGATATCTCTCTTTTGCAAAGAGATAGGCATTGGAAAATTCAGGGCTATAACGTGTAGATGAAGCACTAACAGGAGGCTTTAAAATTTTCATTCTAGTGTCCTTCGTTTGGGAGAAAAATGCAAAGGTACAATACAGCTTTTCCTTGCCGATATCTCTCTTTTGCAAAGAGATAGGCATTGGAAAATTCAGGGCTATAACGTGTAGATGAAGCACTAATAGGAGGCTTTAAAATTTTCAATCTAGTGTCCTTCGTTTGGGAGAAAAATGCAAAGGTACAATACAGCTTTTCCTTGCCAATATCTCTCTTTTGCAAAGAGCTAGGCATTGGAAAATTCAGGGCTATAACGTGTAGATGAAGCACTAACAGGAGGCTTTAAAATTTTCATTCTAGTGTCTTTCGTTTGGGAGAAAAATGCAAAGGTACAATACAGCATTTCCTTGCCGATATCTCTCTTTTGCAAAGAGATAGGCATTGGAAAATTCAGGACTATTACGTGTAGATGAAGCACTAAAAGGAGGCTTTAAAATTTTCATTCTAGTGTCTTTCGTTTGGGAGAAAAATGCAAAAGTACAATGCAGCTTTTCCTTGCCGATATCTCTCTTTTGCAAAGAGATAGGCATTGGAAAATTCAGGGCTATAACGTGTAGATGAAGCACTAACAGGAGGCTTTACAATTTTCATTCTAGTGTCTTTCGTTTGGGAGAAAAATGCAAAGGTACAATGCAGCTTTTCCTTGCCAATATCTCTCTTTTGCAAAGAGTTAGGCATTGGAAAATGCAGGGCTATAACGTGTAGATGAAGCACTAACAGGAGGCTTTACAATTTTCATTCTAGTGTCTTTCGTTTGGGAGAAAAATGCAAAGGTACAATGCAGCTTTTCCTTGCCGATATCTCTCTTTTGCAAAGAGATAGGCATTGGAAAATGCAGGGCTATAACGTGTAGATGAAGCACTAACAGGAGGCTTTAAAATTTTCATTCTAGTGTCTTTCGTTTGGGAGAAAAATGCAAAGGTACAATACAGCATTTCCTTGCCGATATCTCTCTTTTGCACAGAGATAGGCATTGGAAAATTCAGGGCTATAACGTGTAGATGAAGCACTAACAGGAGGCTTTAAAATTTTCATTCTAGTGTCTTTCGTTTGGGAGAAAAATGCAAAGGTACAATACAGCTTTTCCTTGCCGATATCTCTCTTTTGCAAAGAGATAGGCATTGGAAAATTCAGGGCTATATCGTGTAGATGAAGCACTAACAGGAGGCTTTAAAATTTTCATTCTAGTGTCCTTCGTTTGGGAGAAAAATGCAAAGGTACAATACAGCTTTTCCTTGCCGATATCTCTCTTTTGCAAAGAGATAGGCATTGGAAAATTCAGGGCTATAACGTGTAGATGAAGCACTAATAGGAGGCTTTAAAATTTTCAATCTAGTGTCCTTCGTTTGGGAGAAAAATGCAAAGGTACAATACAGCTTTTCCTTGCCAATATCTCTCTTTTGCAAAGAGCTAGGCATTGGAAAATTCAGGCCTATAACGTGTAGATGAAGCACTAACAGGAGGCTTTAAAATTTTCATTCTAGTGTCTTTCGTTTGGGAGAAAAATGCAAAGGTACAATACAGTTTTTCCTTGCCGATATCTCTCTTTTGCAAAGAGATAGGCATTGGAAAATTCAGGGCTATAACGTGTAGATGAAGCACTAACAGGAGGCTTTACAATTTTCATTCTAGTGTCTTTCGTTTGGGAGAAAAATGCAAAGGTACAATACAGCTTTTCCTTGCCGATATCTCTCTTTTGCAAAGAGATAGGCATTGGAAAATGCAGGGCTATAACGTGTAGATGAAGCACTAACAGGAGGCTTTAAAATTTTCATTCTAGTGTCTTTCGTTTGGGAGAAAAATGCAAAGGTACAATACAGCATTTCCTTGCCGATATCTCTCTTTTGCACAGAGATAGGCATTGGAAAATTCAGGGCTATAACGTGTAGATGAAGCACTAACAGGAGGCTTTACAATTTTCATTCTAGTGTCTTTCGTTTGGGAGAAAAATGCAAAGGTACAATACAGCTTTTCCTTGCCGATATCTCTCTTTTGCAAAGAGATAGGCATTGGAAAATTCAGGGCTATAACTTGTAGATGAAGCACTAACAGGAGGCTTTAAAATTTTCATTCTAGTGTCTTTCGTTTGGGAGAAAAATGCAAAGGTACAATACAGCTTTTCCTTGCCGATATCTCTCTTTTGCAAAGAGATAGGCATTGGAAAATTCAGGGCTATAACGTGTAGATGAAGCACTAATAGGAGGCTTTAAAATTTTCAATCTAGTGTCCTTCGTTTGGGAGAAAAATGCAAAGGTGCAATACAGCTTTTCCTTGCCAATATCTCTCTTTTGCAAAGAGCTAGGCATTGGAAAATTCAGGGCTATAACGTGTAGATGAAGCACTAACAGGAGGCTTTAAAATTTTCATTCTAGTGTCTTTCGTTTGGGAGAAAAATGCAAAGGTACAATACAGCTTTTCCTTGCCGATATCTCTCTTTTGCAAAGAGATAGGCATTGGAAAATGCAGGGCTATAACGTGTAGATGAAGCACTAACAGGAGGCTTAACAATTTTCATTCTAGTGTCTTTCGTTTGGGAGAAAAATGCAAAGGTACAATACAGCATTTCCTTGCCGATATCTCTCTTTTGCAAAGAGATAGGCATTGGAAAATTCAGGACTATTACGTGTAGATGAAGCACTAAAAGGAGGCTTTAAAATTTTCATTCTAGTGTCTTTCGTTTGGGAGAAAAATGCAAAAGTACAATGCAGCTTTTCCTTGCCGATATCTCTCTTTTGCAAAGAGATAGGCATTGGAAAATTCAGGGCTATAACGTGTAGATGAAGCACTAATAGGAGGCTTTAAAATTTTCAATCTAGTGTCCTTCGTTTGGGAGAAAAATGCAAAGGTACAATACAGCTTTTCCTTGCCAATATCTCTCTTTTGCAAAGAGCTAGGCATTGGAAAATTCAGGCCTATAACGTGTAGATGAAGCACTAACAGGAGGCTTTAAAATTTTCATTCTAGTGTCTTTCGTTTGGGAGAAAAATGCAAAGGTACAATACAGTTTTTCCTTGCCGATATCTCTCTTTTGCAAAGAGATAGGCATTGGAAAATTCAGGGCTATAACGTGTAGATGAAGCACTAACAGGAGGCTTTACAATTTTTATTCTAGTGTCTTTCGTTTGGGAGAAAAATGCAAAGGTACAATACAGCTTTTCCTTGCCGATATCTCTCTTTTGCAAAGAGATAGGCATTGGAAAATGCAGGGCTATAACGTGTAGATGAAGCACTAACAGGAGGCTTTAAAATTTTCATTCTAGTGTCTTTCGTTTGGGAGAAAAATGCAAAGGTACAATACAGCTTTTCCTTGCCGATATCTCTCTTTTGCAAAGAGATAGGCATTGGAAAATTCAGGGCTATAACGTGTAGATGAAGCACTAATAGGAGGCTTTAAAATTTTCAATCTAGTGTCCTTCGTTTGGGAGAAAAATGCAAAGGTACAATACAGCTTTTCCTTGCCAATATCTCTCTTTTGCAAAGAGCTAGGCATTGGAAAATGCAGGGCTATAACGTGTAGATGAAGCACTAACAGGAGGCTTTACAATTTTCATTCTAGTGTCTTTCGTTTGGGAGAAAAATGCAAAGGTACAATGCAGCTTTTCCTTGCCGATATCTCTCTTTTGCAAAGAGATAGGCATTGGAAAATGCAGGGCTATAACGTGTAGATGAAGCACTAACAGGAGGCTTTACAATTTTCATTCTAGTGTCTTTCGTTTGGGAGAAAAATGCAAAGGTACAATACAGCTTTTCCTTGCCGATATCTCTCTTTTGCAAAGAGATAGGCATTGGAAAATTCAGGGCTATAACGTGTAGATGAAGCACTAACAGGAGGCTTTAAAATTTTCATTCTAGTGTCTTTCGTTTGGGAGAAAAATGCAAAGGTACAATACAGCTTTTCCTTGCCGATATCTCTCTTTTGCAAAGAGATAGGCATTGGAAAATTCAGGGCTATAACGTGTAGATGAAGCACTAATAGGAGGCTTTAAAATTTTCAATCTAGTGTCCTTCGTTTGGGAGAAAAATGCAAAGGTACAATACAGCTTTTCCTTGCCAATATCTCTCTTTTGCAAAGAGCTAGGCATTGGAAAATGCAGGGCTATAACGTGTAGATGAAGCACTAACAGGAGGCTTTACAATTTTCATTCTAGTGTCTTTCGTTTGGGAGAAAAATGCAAAGGTACAATACAGTTTTTCCTTGCCGATATCTCTCTTTTGCAAAGAGATAGGCATTGGAAAATTCAGGGCTATAACGTGTAGATGAAGCACTAATAGGAGGCTTTAAAATTTTCATTCTAGTGTCTTTCGTTTGGGAGAAAAATGCAAAGGTACAATACAGCTTTTCCTTGCCGATATCTCTCTTTTGCAAAGAGATAGGCATTGGAAAATGCAGGGCTATAACGTGTAGATGAAGCACTAACAGGAGGCTTTAAAATTTTCATTCTAGTGTCTTTCGTTTGGGAGAAAAATGCAAAGGTACAATACAGCATTTCCTTGCCGATATCTCTCTTTTGCAAAGAGATAGGCATTGGAAAATTCAGGACTATTACGTGTAGATGAAGCACTAAAAGGAGGCTTTAAAATTTTCATTCTAGTGTCTTTCGTTTGGGAGAAAAATGCAAAAGTACAATGCAGCTTTTCCTTGCCGATATCTCTCTTTTGCAAAGAGATAGGCATTGGAAAATGCAGGGCTATAACGTGTAGATGAAGCACTAATAGGAGGCTTTAAAATTTTCAATCTAGTGTCCTTCGTTTGGGAGAAAAATGCAAAGGTACAATACAGCATTTCCTTGCCGATATCTCTCTTTTGCAAAGAGCTAGGCATTGGAAAATTCAGGGCTATAACGTGTAGATGAAGCACTAATAGGAGGCTTTAAAATTTTCAATCTAGTGTCCTTCGTTTGGGAGAAAAATGCAAAGGTACAATACAGCTTTTCCTTGCCAATATCTCTCTTTTGCAAAGAGCTAGGCATTGGAAAATGCAGGGCTATAACGTGTAGATGAAGCACTAACAGGAGGCTTTACAATTTTCATTCTAGTGTCTTTCGTTTGGGAGAAAAATGCAAAGGTACAATGCAGCTTTTCCTTGCCGATATCTCTCTTTTGCAAAGAGATAGGCATTGGAAAATGCAGGGCTATAACGTGTAGATGAAGCACTAACAGGAGGCTTTAAAATTTTCATTCTAGTGTCTTTCGTTTGGGAGAAAAATGCAAAGGTACAATACAGCTTTTCCTTGCCGATATCTCTCTTTTGCAAAGAGATAGGCATTGGAAAATTCAGGGCTATAACGTGTAGATGAAGCACTAACAGGAGGCTTTAAAATTTTCATTCTAGTGTCCTTCGTTTGGGAGAAAAATGCAAAGGTACAATACAGCTTTTCCTTGCCGATATCTCTCTTTTGCAAAGAGATAGGCATTGGAAAATTCAGGGCTATAACGTGTAGATGAAGCACTAATAGGAGGCTTTAAAATTTTCAATCTAGTGTCCTTCGTTTGGGAGAAAAATGCAAAGGTACAATACAGCTTTTCCTTGCCAATATCTCTCTTTTGCAAAGAGCTAGGCATTGGAAAATTCAGGGCTATAACGTGTAGATGAAGCACTAACAGGAGGCTTTAAAATTTTCATTCTAGTGTCTTTCGTTTGGGAGAAAAATGCAAAGGTACAATACAGTTTTTCCTTGCCGATATCTCTCTTTTGCAAAGAGATAGGCATTGGAAAATTCAGGGCTATAACGTGTAGATGAAGCACTAACAGGAGGCTTTACAATTTTCATTCTAGTGTCTTTCGTTTGGGAGAAAAATGCAAAGGTACAATACAGCTTTTCCTTGCCGGTATCTCTCTTTTGCAAAGAGATAGGCATTGGAAAATGCAGGGATATAACGTGTAGATGAAGCACTAACAGGAGGCTTTAAAATTTTCATTCTAGTGTCTTTCGTTTGGGAGAAAAATGCAAAGGTACAATACAGCATTTCCTTGCCGATATCTCTCTTTTGCAAAGAGATAGGCATTGGAAAATTCAGGACTATTACGTGTAGATGAAGCACTAAAAGGAGGCTTTAAAATTTTCATTCTAGTGTCTTTCGTTTGGGAGAAAAATGCAAAAGTACATTGCAGCTTTTCCTTGCCGATATCTCTCTTTTGCAAAGAGATAGGCATTGGAAAATTCAGGGCTATAACGTGTAGATGAAGCACTAATAGGAGGCTTTAAAATTTTCAATCTAGTGTCCTTCGTTTGGGAGAAAAATGCAAAGGTACAATACAGCTTTTCCTTGCCAATATCTCTCTTTTGCAAAGAGCTAGGCATTGGAAAATGCAGGGCTATAACGTGTAGATGAAGCACTAACAGGAGGCTTTACAATTTTCATTCTAGTGTCTTTCGTTTGGAGAAAAATGCAAAGGTACAATACAGTTTTTCCTTGCCGATATCTCTCTTTTGCAAAGAGATAGGCATTGGAAAATTCAGGGCTATAACGTGTAGATGAAGCACTAACAGGAGGCTTTAAAATTTTCATTCTAGTGTCTTTCGTTTGGGAGAAAAATGCAAAGGTACAATACAGCTTTTCCTTGCCGATATCTCTCTTTTGCAAAGAGATAGGCATTGGAAAATTCAGGGCTATAACGTGTAGATGAAGCACTAATAGGAGGCTTTAAAATTTTCAATCTAGTGTCCTTCGTTTGGGAGAAAAATGCAAAGGTACAATACAGCTTTTCCTTGCCAATATCTCTCTTTTGCAAAGAGCTAGGCATTGGAAAATTCAGGGCTATAACGTGTAGATGAAGCACTAATAGGAGGCTTTAAAATTTTCAATCTAGTGTCCTTCGTTTGGGAGAAAAATGCAAAGGTACAATACAGCTTTTCCTTGCCAATATCTCTCTTTTGCAAAGAGCTAGGCATTGGAAAATGCAGGGCTATAACGTGTAGATGAAGCACTAACAGGAGGCTTTACAATTTTCATTCTAGTGTCTTTCGTTTGGGAGAAAAATGCAAAGGTACAATGCATCTTTTCCTTGCCGATATCTCTCTTTTGCAAAGAGATAGGCATTGGAAAATGCAGGGCTATAACGTGTAGATGAAGCACTAACAGGAGGCTTTAAAATTTTCATTCTAGTGTCTTTCGTTTGGGAGAAAAATGCAAAGGTACAATACAGCTTTTCCTTGCCGATATCTCTCTTTTGCAAAGAGATAGGCATTGGAAAATTCAGGGCTATAACGTGTAGATGAAGCACTAACAGGAGGCTTTAAAATTTTCATTCTAGTGTCCTTCGTTTGGGAGAAAAATGCAAAGGTACAATACAGCTTTTCCTTGCCGATATCTCTCTTTTGCAAAGAGATAGGCATTGGAAAATTCAGGGCTATAACGTGTAGATGAAGCACTAATAGGAGGCTTTAAAATTTTCAATCTAGTGTCCTTCGTTTGGGAGAAAAATGCAAAGGTACAATACAGCTTTTCCTTGCCAATATCTCTCTTTTGCAAAGAGCTAGGCATTGGAAAATTCAGGGCTATAACGTGTAGATGAAGCACTAACAGGAGGCTTTAAAATTTTCATTCTAGTGTCTTTCGTTTGGGAGAAAAATGCAAAGGTACAATACAGTTTTTCCTTGCCGATATCTCTCTTTTGCAAAGAGATAGGCATTGGAAAATTCAGGGCTATAACGTGTAGATGAAGCACTAACAGGAGGCTTTACAATTTTCATTCTAGTGTCTTTCGTTTGGGAGAAAAATGCAAAGGTACAATACAGCTTTTCCTTGCCGGTATCTCTCTTTTGCAAAGAGATAGGCATTGGAAAATGCAGGGATATAACGTGTAGATGAAGCACTAACAGGAGGCTTTAAAATTTTCATTCTAGTGTCTTTCGTTTGGGAGAAAAATGCAAAGGTACAATACAGCATTTCCTTGCCGATATCTCTCTTTTGCAAAGAGATAGGCATTGGAAAATTCAGGACTATTACGTGTAGATGAAGCACTAAAAGGAGGCTTTAAAATTTTCATTCTAGTGTCTTTCGTTTGGGAGAAAAATGCAAAAGTACATTGCAGCTTTTCCTTGCCGATATCTCTCTTTTGCAAAGAGATAGGCATTGGAAAATTCAGGGCTATAACGTGTAGATGAAGCACTAATAGGAGGCTTTAAAATTTTCAATCTAGTGTCCTTCGTTTGGGAGAAAAATGCAAAGGTACAATACAGCTTTTCCTTGCCAATATCTCTCTTTTGCAAAGAGCTAGGCATTGGAAAATGCAGGGCTATAACGTGTAGATGAAGCACTAACAGGAGGCTTTACAGTTTTCATTCTAGTGTCTTTCGTTTGGAGAAAAATGCAAAGGTACAATACAGTTTTTCCTTGCCGATATCTCTCTTTTGCAAAGAGATAGGCATTGGAAAATTCAGGGCTATAACGTGTAGATGAAGCACTAACAGGAGGCTTTAAAATTTTCATTCTAGTGTCTTTCGTTTGGGAGAAAAATGCAAAGGTACAATACAGCTTTTCCTTGCCGATATCTCTCTTTTGCAAAGAGATAGGCATTGGAAAATTCAGGGCTATAACGTGTAGATGAAGCACTAACAGGAGGCTTTAAAATTTTCATTCTAGTGTCCTTCGTTTGGGAGAAAAATGCAAAGGTACAATACAGCTTTTCCTTGCCGATATCTCTCTTTTGCAAAGAGATAGGCATTGGAAAATTCAGGGCTATAACGTGTAGATGAAGCACTAATAGGAGGCTTTAAAATTTTCAATCTAGTGTCCTTCGTTTGGGAGAAAAATGCAAAGGTACAATACAGCTTTTCCTTGCCAATATCTCTCTTTTGCAAAGAGCTAGGCATTGGAAAATTCAGGCCTATAACGTGTAGATGAAGCACTAACAGGAGGCTTTACAATTTTCATTCTAGTGTCTTTCGTTTGGGAGAAAAATTCAAAGGTACAATACAGCTTTTCCTTGCCGATATCTCTCTTTTGCAAAGAGATAGGCATTGGAAAATGCAGGGCTATAACGTGTAGATGAAGCACTAACAGGAGGCTTTAAAATTTTCATTCTAGTGTCTTTCGTTTGGGAGAAAAATGCAAAGGTACAATACAGCATTTCCTTGCCGATATCTCTCTTTTGCAAAGAGATAGGCATTGGAAAATTCAGGGCTATAACGTGTAGATGAAGCACTAACAGGAGGCTTTAAAATTTTCATTCTAGTGTCTTTCGTTTGGGAGAAAAATGCAAAGGTACAATACAGTTTTTCCTTGCCGATATCTCTCTTTTGCAAAGAGATAGGCATTGGAAAATTCAGGGCTATAACGTGTAGATGAAGCACTAACAGGAGGCTTTACAATTTTCATTCTAGTGTCTTTCGTTTGGGAGAAAAATGCAAAGGTACAATACAGCTTTTCCTTGCCGATATCTCTCTTTTGCAAAGAGATAGGCATTGGAAAATGCAGGGCTATAACGTGTAGATGAAGCACTAACAGGAGGCTTTAAAATTTTCATTCTAGTGTCTTTCGTTTGGGAGAAAAATGCAAAGGTACAATACAGCATTTCCTTGCCGATATCTCTCTTTTGCAAAGAGATAGGCATTGGAAAATTCAGGACTATTACGTGTAGATGAAGCACTAAAAGGAGGCTTTAAAATTTTCATTCTAGTGTCTTTCGTTTGGGAGAAAAATGCAAAAGTACAATGCAGCTTTTCCTTGCCGATATCTCTCTTTTGCAAAGAGATAGGCATTGGAAAATTCAGGGCTATAACGTGTAGATGAAGCACTAATAGGAGGCTTTAAAATTTTCAATCTAGTGTCCTTCGTTTGGGAGAAAAATGCAAAGGTACAATACAGCTTTTCCTTGCCAATATCTCTCTTTTGCAAAGAGCTAGGCATTGGAAAATTCAGGGCTATAACGTGTAGATGAAGCACTAATAGGAGGCTTTAAAATTTTCAATCTAGTGTCCTTCGTTTGGGAGAAAAATGCAAAGGTACAATACAGCTTTTCCTTGCCAATATCTCTCTTTTGCAAAGAGCTAGGCATTGGAAAATGCAGGGCTATAACGTGTAGATGAAGCACTAACAGGAGGCTTTACAATTTTCATTCTAGTGTCTTTCGTTTGGGAGAAAAATGCAAAGGTACAATACAGCTTTTCCTTGCCGATATCTCTCTTTTGCAAAGAGATAGGCATTGGAAAATTCAGGGCTATAACGTGTAGATGAAGCACTAATAGGAGGCTTTAAAATTTTCAATCTAGTGTCCTTCGTTTGGGAGAAAAATGCAAAGGTACAATACAGCTTTTCCTTGCCAATATCTCTCTTTTGCAAAGAGCTAGGCATTGGAAAATTCAGGCCTATAACGTGTAGATGAAGCACTAACAGGAGGCTTTAAAATTTTCATTCTAGTGTCTTTCGTTTGGGAGAAAAATGCAAAGGTACAATACAGTTTTTCCTTGCCGATATCTCTCTTTTGCAAAGAGATAGGCATTGGAAAATTCAGGGCTATAACGTGTAGATGAAGCACTAACAGGAGGCTTTACAATTTTCATTCTAGTGTCTTTCGTTTGGGAGAAAAATGCAAAGGTACAATACAGCTTTTCCTTGCCGATATCTCTCTTTTGCAAAGAGATAGGCATTGGAAAATGCAGGGCTATAACGTGTAGATGAAGCACTAACAGGAGGCTTTAAAATTTTCATTCTAGTGTCTTTCGTTTGGGAGAAAAATGCAAAGGTACAATACAGCATTTCCTTGCCGATATCTCTCTTTTGCAAAGAGATAGGCATTGGAAAATTCAGGACTATTACGTGTAGATGAAGCACTAATAGGAGGCTTTAAAATTTTCAATCTAGTGTCCTTCGTTTGGGAGAAAAATGCAAAGGTACAATACAGCTTTTCCTTGCCAATATCTCTCTTTTGCAAAGAGCTAGGCATTGGAAAATGCAGGGCTATAACGTGTAGATGAAGCACTAACAGGAGGCTTTACAATTTTCATTCTAGTGTCTTTCGTTTGGAGAAAAATGCAAAGGTACAATACAGTTTTTCCTTGCCGATATCTCTCTTTTGCAAAGAGATAGGCATTGGAAAATTCAGGGCTATAACGTGTAGATGAAGCACTAACAGGAGGCTTTAAAATTTTCATTCTAGTGTCTTTCGTTTGGGAGAAAAATGCAAAGGTACAATACAGCATTTCCTTGCCGATATCTCTCTTTTGCAAAGAGATAGGCATTGGAAAATTCAGGACTATTACGTGTAGATGAAGCACTAAAAGGAGGCTTTAAAATTTTCATTCTAGTGTCTTTCGTTTGGGAGAAAAATGCAAAAGTACAATGCAGCTTTTCCTTGCCGATATCTCTCTTTTGCAAAGAGATAGGCATTGGAAAATTCAGGGCTATAACGTGTAGATGAAGCACTAATAGGAGGCTTTAAAATTTTCAATCTAGTGTCCTTCGTTTGGGAGAAAAATGCAAAGGTACAATACAGCTTTTCCTTGCCAATATCTCTCTTTTGCAAAGAGCTAGGCATTGGAAAATTCAGGGCTATAACGTGTAGATGAAGCACTAATAGGAGGCTTTAAAATTTTCAATCTAGTGTCCTTCGTTTGGGAGAAAAATGCAAAGGTACAATACAGCTTTTCCTTGCCAATATCTCTCTTTTGCAAAGAGCTAGGCATTGGAAAATGAAGGGCTATAACGTGTAGATGAAGCACTAACAGGAGGCTTTACAATTTTCATTCTAGTGTCTTTCGTTTGGGAGAAAAATGCAAAGGTACAATGCAGCTTTTCCTTGCCGATATCTCTCTTTTGTAAAGAGATAGGCATTGGAAAATGCAGGGCTATAACGTGTAGATGAAGCACTAACAGGAGGCTTTAAAATTTTCATTCTAGTGTCTTTCGTTTGGGAGAAAAATGCAAAGGTACAATACAGCTTTTCCTTGCCGATATCTCTCTTTTGCAAAGAGATAGGCATTGGAAAATTCAGGGCTATAACGTGTAGATGAAGCACTAACAGGAGGCTTTAAAATTTTCATTCTAGTGTCCTTCGTTTGGGAGAAAAATGCAAAGGTACAATACAGCTTTTCCTTGCCGATATCTCTCTTTTGCAAAGAGATAGGCATTGGAAAATTCAGGGCTATAACGTGTAGATGAAGCACTAATAGGAGGCTTTAAAATTTTCAATCTAGTGTCCTTCGTTTGGGAGAAAAATGCAAAGGTACAATACAGCTTTTCCTTGCCAATATCTCTCTTTTGCAAAGAGCTAGGCTTTGGAAAATTCAGGGCTATAACGTGTAGATGAAGCACTAACAGGAGGCTTTAAAATTTTCATTCTAGTGTCTTTCGTTTGGGAGAAAAATGCAAAGGTACAATACAGCTTTTCCTTGCCAATATCTCTCTTTTGCAAAGAGCTAGGCATTGGAAAATGCAGGGCTATAACGTGTAGATGAAGCACTAACAGGAGGCTTTACAATTTTCATTCTAGTGTCTTTCGTTTGGGAGAAAAATGCAAAGGTACAATACAGTTTTTCCTTGCCGATATCTCTCTTTTGCAAAGAGATAGGCATTGGAAAATTCAGGGCTATAACGTGTAGATGAAGCACTAACAGGAGGCTTTACAATTTTCATTCTAGTGTCTTTCGTTTGGGAGAAAAATGCAAAGGTACAATACAGCTTTTCCTTGCCGATATCTCTCTTTTGCAAAGAGATAGGCATTGGAAAATGCAGGGCTATAACGTGTAGATGAAGCACTAACAGGAGGCTTTAAAATTTTCATTCTAGTGTCTTTCGTTTGGGAGAAAAATGCAAAGGTACAATACAGCATTTCCTTGCCGATATCTCTCTTTTGCAAAGAGATAGGCATTGGAAAATTCAGGACTATTACGTGTAGATGAAGCACTAAAAGGAGGCTTTAAAATTTTCATTCTAGTGTCTTTCGTTTGGGAGAAAAATGCAAAAGTACAATGCAGCTTTTCCTTGCCGATATCTCTCTTTTGCAAAGAGATAGGCATTGGAAAATTCAGGGCTATAACGTGTAGATGAAGCACTAATAGGAGGCTTTAAAATTTTCATTCTAGTGTCCTTCGTTTGGGAGAAAAATGCAAAGGTACAATACAGCTTTTCCTTGCCAATATCTCTCTTTTGCAAAGAGCTAGGCATTGGAAAATTCAGGGCTATAACGTGTAGATGAAGCACTAATAGGAGGCTTTAAAATTTTTCAATCTAGTGTCCTTCGTTTGGGAGAAAAATGCAAAGGTACAATACAGCTTTTCCTTGCCAATATCTCTCTTTTGCAAAGAGCTAGGCATTGGAAAATGCAGGGCTATAACGTGTAGATGAAGCACTAACAGGAGGCTTTACAATTTTCATTCTAGTGTCTTTCGTTTGGGAGAAAAATGCAAAGGTACAATGCAGCTTTTCCTTGCCGATATCTCTCTTTTGTAAAAAGATAGGCATTGGCAAATGCAGGGCTATAACGTGTAGATGAAGCACTAACAGGAGGCTTTAAAATTTTCATTCTAGTGTCTTTCGTTTGGGAGAAAAATGCAAAGGTACAATACAGCTTTTTCCTTGCCGATATCTCTCTTTTGCAAAGAGATAGGCATTGGAAAATTCAGGGCTATAACGTGTAGATGAAGCACTAACAGGAGGCTTTAAAATTTTCATTCTAGTGTCCTTCGTTTGGGAGAAAAATGCAAAGGTACAATACAGCTTTTCCTTGCCGATATCTCTCTTTTGCAAAGAGATAGGCATTGGAAAATTCAGGGCTATAACGTGTAGATGAAGCACTAATAGGAAGCTTTAAAATTTTCAATCTAGTGTCCTTCGTTTGGGAGAAAAATGCAAAGGTACAATACAGTTTTTCCTTGCCGATATCTCTCTTTTGCAAAGAGATAGGCATTGGAAAATTCAGGGCTATAACGTGTAGATGAAGCACTAACAGGAGGCTTTACAATTTTCATTCTAGTGTCTTTCGTTTGGGAGAAAAATGCAAAGGTACAATACAGCTTTTCCTTGCCGATATCTCTCTTTTGCAAAGAGATAGGCATTGGAAAATGCAGGGCTATAACGTGTAGATGAAGCACTAACAGGAGGCTTTAAAATTTTCATTCTAGTGTCTTTCGTTTGGGAGAAAAATGCAAAGGTACAATACAGCATTTCCTTGCCGATATCTCTCTTTTGCAAAGAGATAGGCATTGGAAAATTCAGGACTATTACGTGTAGATGAAGCACTAAAAGGAGGCTTTAAAATTTTCATTCTAGTGTCTTTCGTTTGGGAGAAAAATGCAAAAGTACATTGCAGCTTTTCCTTGCCGATATCTCTCTTTTGCAAAGAGATAGGCATTGGAAAATGCAGGGCTATAACGTGTAGATGAAGCACTAACAGGAGGCTTTACAATTTTCATTCTAGTGTCTTTCGTTTGGGAGAAAAATGCAAAGGTACAATACAGTTTTTCCTTGCCGATATCTCTCTTTTGCAAAGAGATAGGCATTGGAAAATTCAGGGCTATAACGTGTAGATGAAGCACTAACAGGAGGCTTTACAATTTTCATTCTAGTGTCTTTCGTTTGGGAGAAAAATGCAAAGGTACAATACAGCTTTTCCTTGCCGATATCTCTCTTTTGCAAAGAGATAGGCATTGGAAAATGCAGGGCTATAACGTGTAGATGAAGCACTAACAGGAGGCTTTGAAATTTTCATTCTAGTGTCTTTCGTTTGGGAGAAAAATGCAAAGGTACAATACAGCATTTCCTTGCCGATATCTCTCTTTTGCAAAGAGATAGGCATTGGAAAATTCAGGACTATTACGTGTAGATGAAGCACTAAAAGGAGGCTTTAAAATTTTCATTCTAGTGTCTTTCGTTTGGGAGAAAAATGCAAAAGTACAATGCAGCTTTTCCTTGCCGATATCTCTCTTTTGCAAAGAGATAGGCATTGGAAAATTCAGGGCTATAACGTGTAGATGAAGCACTAATAGGAGGCTTTAAAATTTTCAATCTAGTGTCCTTCGTTTGGGAGAAAAATGCAAAGGTACAATACAGCTTTTCCTTGCCAATATCTCTCTTTTGCAAAGAGCTAGGCATTGGAAAATGCAGGGCTATAACGTGTAGATGAAGCACTAACAGGAGGCTTTACAATTTTCATTCTAGTGTCTTTCGTTTGGGAGAAAAATGCAAAGGTACAATGCAGCATTTCCTTGCCGATATCTCTCTTTTGCAAAGAGATAGGCATTGGAAAATGCAGGGCTATAACGTGGAGATGAAGCACTAACAGGAGGCTTTAAAATTTTCATTCTAGTGTCTTTCGTTTGGGAGAAAAATGCAAAGGTACAATACAGCATTTCCTTGCCGATATCTCTCTTTTGCACAGAGATAGGCATTGGAAAATTCAGGGCTATAACGTGTAGATGAAGCACTAACAGGAGGCTTTAAAATTTTCATTCTAGTGTCTTTCGTTTGGGAGAAAAATGCAAAGGTACAATACAGCTTTTCCTTGCCGATATCTCTCTTTTGCAAAGAGATAGGCATTGGAAAATTCAGGGCTATAACGTGTAGATGAAGCACTAACAGGAGGCTTTAAAATTTTCATTCTAGTGTCCTTCGTTTGGGAGAAAAATGCAAAGGTACAATACAGCTTTTCCTTGCCGATATCTCTCTTTTGCAAAGAGCTAGGCATTGGAAAATTCAGGGCTATAACGTGTAGATGAAGCACTAACAGGAGGCTTTAAAATTTTCATTCTAGTGTCTTTCGTTTGGGAGAAAAATGCAAAGGTACAATACAGTTTTTACTTGCCGATATCTCTCTTTTGCAAAGAGATAGGCATTGGAAAATTCAGGGCTATAACGTGTAGATGAAGCACTAACAGGAGGCTTTACAATTTTCATTCTAGTGTCTTTCGTTTGGGAGAAAAATGCAAAGGTACAATACAGCTTTTCCTTGCCGATATCTCTCTTTTGCAAAGAGATAGGCATTGGAAAATGCAGGGCTATAACGTGTAGATGAAGCACTAAAAGGAGGCTTTAAAATTTTCATTCTAGTGTCTTTCGTTTGGGAGAAAAATGCAAAAGTACAATGCAGCTTTTCCTTGCCGATATCTCTCTTTTGCAAAGAGATAGGCATTGGAAAATTCAGGGCTATAACGTGTAGATGAAGCACTAATAGGAGGCTTTAAAATTTTCAATCTAGTGTCCTTCGTTTGGGAGAAAAATGCAAAGGTACAATACAGCTTTTCCTTGCCAATATCTCTCTTTTGCAAAGAGCTAGGCATTGGAAAATGCAGGGCTATAACGTGTAGATGAAGCACTAACAGGAGGCTTTACAATTTTCATTCTAGTGTCTTTCGTTTGGGAGAAAAATGCAAAGGTACAATGCAGCTTTTCCTTGCCGATATCTCTCTTTTGCAAAGAGATAGGCATTGGAAAATTCAGGGCTATAACGTGTAGATGAAGCACTAACAGGAGGCTTTAAAATTTTCATTCTAGTGTCCTTCGTTTGGGAGAAAAATGCAAAGGTACAATACAGCTTTTCCTTGCCGATATCTCTCTTTTGCAAAGAGATAGGCATTGGAAAATTCAGGGCTATAACGTGTAGATGAAGCACTAATAGGAGGCTTTAAAATTTTCAATCTAGTGTCCTTCGTTTGGGAGAAAAATGCAAAGGTACAATACAGCTTTTCCTTGCCAATATCTCTCTTTTGCAAAGAGCTAGGCATTGGAAAATTCAGGGCTATAACGTGTAGATGAAGCACTAACAGGAGGCTTTAAAATTTTCATTCTAGTGTCTTTCGTTTGGGAGAAAAATGCAAAGGTACAATACAGTTTTTCCTTGCCGATATCTCTCTTTTGCAAAGAGATAGGCATTGGAAAATTCAGGGCTATAACGTGTAGATGAAGCACTAACAGGAGGCTTTAAAATTTTCATTCTAGTGTCTTTCGTTTGGGAGAAAAATGCAAAGGTACAATACAGCATTTCCTTGCCGATATCTCTCTTTTGCAAAGAGCTAGGCATTGGAAAATGCAGGGCTATAACGTGTAGATGAAGCACTAACAGGAGGCTTTACAATTTTCATTCTAGTGTCTTTCGTTTGGGAGAAAAATGCAAAGGTACAATGCAGCTTTTCCTTGCCGATATCTCTCTTTTGCAAAGAGATAGGCATTGGAAAATGCAGGGCTATAACGTGTAGATGAAGCACTAACAGGAGGCTTTAAAATTTTCATTCTAGTGTCTTTCGTTTGGGAGAAAAATGCAAAGGTACAATACAGCTTTTCCTTGCCAATATCTCTCTTTTGCAAAGAGCTAGGCATTGGAAAATGCAGGGCTATAACGTGTAGATGAAGCACTAACAGGATGCTTACAATTTTCATTCTAGTGTCTTTCGTTTGGGAGAAAAATGCAAAGGTACAATGCAGCATTTCCTTGCCGATATCTCTCTTTTGCAAAGAGATAGGCATTGGAAAATGCAGGGCTATAACGTGTAGATGAAGCACTAACAGGAGGCTTTAAAATTTTCATTCTAGTGTCTTTCGTTTGGGAGAAAAATGCAAAGGTACAATACAGCATTTCCTTGCCGATATCTCTCTTTTGCACAGAGATAGGCATTGGAAAATTCAGGGCTATAACGTGTAGATGAAGCACTAACAGAAGGCTTTAAAATTTTCATTCTAGTGTCTTTCGTTTGGGAGAAAAATGCAAAGGTACAATACAGCTTTTCCTTGCCGATATCTCTCTTTTGCAAAGAGATAGGCATTGGAAAATGCAGGGCTATAACGTGTAGATGAAGCACTAACAGGAGGCTTTAAAATTTTCATTCTAGTGTCTTTCGTTTGGGAGAAAAATGCAAAGGTACAATACAGCATTTCCTTGCCGATATCTCTCTTTTGCAAAGAGATAGGCATTGGAAAATTCAGGACTATTACGTGTAGATGAAGCACTAAAAGGAGGCTTTAAAATTTTCATTCTAGTGTCTTTCGTTTGGGAGAAAAATGCAAAAGTACAATGCAGCTTTTCCTTGCCGATATCTCTCTTTTGCAAAGAGATAGGCATTGGAAAATTCAGGGCTATAACGTGTAGATGAAGCACTAATAGGAGGCTTTAAAATTTTCAATCTAGTGTCCTTCGTTTGGGAGAAAAATGCAAAGGTACAATACAGCTTTTCCTTGCCAATATCTCTCTTTTGCAAAGAGCTAGGCATTGGAAAATGCAGGGCTATAACGTGTAGATGAAGCACTAACAGGAGGCTTTACAATTTTCATTCTAGTGTCTTTCGTTTGGGAGAAAAATGCAAAGGTACAATGCAGCATTTCCTTGCCGATATCTCTCTTTTGCAAAGAGATAGGCATTGGAAAATGCAGGGCTATAACGTGTAGATGAAGCACTAACAGGAGGCTTTAAAATTTTCATTCTAGTGTCTTTCGTTTGGGAGAAAAATGCAAAGGTACAATACAGCATTTCCTTGCCGATATCTCTCTTTTGCACAGAGATAGGCATTGGAAAATTCAGGGCTATAACGTGTAGATGAAGCACTAACAGGAGGCTTTAAAATTTTCATTCTAGTGTCAATAATGTGGAGAGTTTTTGTAAGATGTTTCTTCCATCAACCAATGAAGAAACACATTGGTACTTTCCCATGATGAGTGAGTGCTTCAGGATCTCTTGCACTTACATGTGCAGCAGAGTACTGTAATGGAAGCATGCTGGGTCCATAACCCAAAGGTAGGCAGATTGAAACTATCCTCTGCTATATGCATTTTTTTTTGTTAATTAAAGTAATCCAAAACTGGGATTGATATTTTTGCTCTTTTATTTTTACTTAAAGTACAATAACTTTTACCATTTTAATTTGTTTTAATAGTATATTGACAGTATTGTTTTCTTTCAAAAATCCAATTAATTTTCTTTACCCGATTATTAAAATGGTAATTGACAAAAACAAACTACATTGTCACCAGAAGAGCAATACAAAATGTACAAGTGATATATTAAAATCATCTTTCCAGCTTGAATTTCAATTATGCATTGGGGCAACGATTTTGTGAGAAACATCTTCACCCTTAAATAAAGATTTTCTTAATTCCTTACCTGTGTGCTAATTAGATATCACCTTGTTTTCACATTAAACAGACTTCCACATGAGAAAACAGCAAAGATGCAGTGGCGTTAATGTTTCCTGGTGTCAACCTGTATTATTTCCGTAGATATTGAAATGAGGATGCATCTTGCTGCCTTTCCAATGAAGCAAGTTTAATTTAGTAATAGGTGAAAAAACATCCCTACAAAGATGTTAATCAGATACTTGGCTTTGTGGACACTTTTCAGAGAACAAATTTGTTATCATAAAAATAAAGCCAGAAAATGAAGAGCTGTTTAATCACTCAATTGGATTTTTCTGCCAGCATTTTTCTTTTTCTCTGCAACCCACTGCTAAATTGTGCTTCCTAGCTGTTTTTTTTATAAAATCACTTAATCAAATCTAACTCTGATTACATCAGAGAAGGCCAGGTACCCTACACCATAAGAGGGGGTTTGCAATTTTGACTTGTCTACTTAAATATCACCAAAATCTGATTACAAGGTCAATTACATCCCTGGGTGGGATTGAACCACCAACCTTTTGATTAATAGCTGAACACACTAACCGATTGCGCCACAGAGACACTTTGCAAAAAGTACATACTGACAAAGACTAATAAGCATTCATCTAGAACGTTTCCTAGAAAAACTTTAAAAAGTCAATAATCTGGAGAGTTTTTGTAAGATGTTTCTTCCAGCAACCAATGAAGAAACACATTGGTACTTTCGCATGATGAGTGAGTGCTTCAGGATCTCTTGCACTTACATGTGCAGCAGAGTACTGCAATGGAAGCATGCTGGGCCCATAACCCAGAGGTAGGCAGATTGAAACTATCCTTTGCTATATGCATTTTTTTTTGTTCATTAAAGTAATCCAAAACTGGGATTGATATTTTAGCTTTTATTTTTACTTAAAGTACAATAACTTTTACCATTTTAATTTGTTTTAATAGTATATTGACAGTATTGTTTTCTTTCAAAAATCCACTTAATTTTCTTTACCCTATTATTAAAATGGTAATTGACAAAAACAAACTACATTGTCACCAGAAGAGCAATACAAAATGTACAAGTGATATATTAAAATCATCTTTCCAGCTTGAATTTCAATGATGCATTGGGGCAACGATTTTGTGAGAAACATCTTCACCCTTAAATAAAGATTTTCTTAATTCCTTACCTGTGTGCTAATTAGATATCACCTTGTTTTCACATTAAACAGACTTCCACATGAGAAAGCAGCAAGGATGCAGTGGCGTTAATGTTTCCTGGTGTCAACCTGTATTATTTCAGTAGATATTGAAATGAGGATGCATCTTGCTGCCTTTCCAATGAAGCAAGTTTAATTTAGTAATAGGTGAAAAACCATCCCTACAAATATGTTAATCAGATACTTGGCTTTGTGGACACTTTTCAGAGAACAAATTATTTAGCATAAAAATAAAGCCAGAAAATGAAGAGCTGTTTAATCACTCAATTGGATTTTTCTGCCAGCATATTTCTTTTTCTCTGCAACCCACTGCTAAATTGTGCTTCTTAGCTGTTTTTATAAAATCACTTAATCAAATCTAACTCTGATTACATCAGAGAAGGCCAGGTACCCTACACCATAACAGGGGGTTTGAAATTTTGACTTGTCTACTTAAAGATCACCAAAATCTGATAACAAGGTCCATTAAGTCCCTGGGTGGGATTGAACCACCAACCTTTTGGTTAATAGCCTTACACACTAACTTATTGCGCCACAGCGACACTTTGCAAAAGTACTTACTGACAAAGGCTAATAAGCATTCATCTAGAATGATTCCTAGAAACATTTTAAAAAGTCAATAATGTGGAGAGTTTTTGTAAGATGTTTCTTCCATCAACCAATGAAGAAACACATTGGTACTTTCCCATGATGAGTGAGTGCTTCAGGATCTCTTGCACTTACATGTGCAGCAGAGTACTGTAATGGAAGCATGCTGGGTCCATAACCCAGAGGTAGGCAGATTGAAACTATCCTCTGCTATATGCATTTTTTTTGTTAATTAAAGTAATCCAAAACTGGGATTGATATTTTTGCTCTTTTATTTTTACTTAAAGTACAATAACTTTTACCATTTTAATTTGTTTTAATAGTATATTGACAGTATTGTTTTCTTTCAAAAATCCAATTAATTTTCTTTACCCGATTATTAAAATGGTAATTGACAAAAACAAACTACATTGTCACCAGAAGAGCAATACAAAATGTACAAGTGATATATTAAAATCATCTTTCCAGCTTGAATTTCAATGATGCATTGGGGCAACGATTTTGTGAGAAACATCTTCACCCTTAAATAAAGATTTTCTTAATTCCTTACCTGTGTGCTAATTAGATATCACCTTGTTTTCACATTAAACAGACTATTACATGCGAAAGCAGCAAGGATGCAGTGGCGTTAATGTTTCCTGGTGTCAACCTGTATTATTACAGTAGACATTGAAATGAAGATGCATCTTGCTGCCTTTCCAATGAAGCAAGTTTAATATAGTAATAGGTGAAAAACCATCCCTACAAAGGTGTTAATCAGAGACTTGGCTTTGTGGACACTTTTCAGAGAACAAATTTGTTAGCATAAAAATAAAGCCAGAAAATGAAGAGCTGTTTAATCACTCAATTGGATTTTTTTGCCAGCATATTTCTTTTTCTCTGCAACCCACTGCTAAATTGTGCTTCCTAGCTGTTTTTATAAAATCACTGAATCAAATCTAACTCTGATTACATCAGAGAAGGCCAGGTACCCTACACCATAACAGGGGGTTTGAAATTTTGACTTGTCTACTTAAAGATCACCAAAATCTGATGACAAGGTCAATTAAGTCCCTGGGTGGGATTGAACCACCAACCTTTTGGTTAATAGCCTTACACACTAACTGATTGCGCCACAGCGACACTTTGCAAAAGTACATACTGACAAAGGCTAATAAGCATTCATCTAGAACGATTCCTAGAAACATTTTAAAAAGTCAATAATGTGGAGAGTTTTTGTATGATGTTTCTTCCATCAACCAATGAAGAAACACATTGGTACTTTCCCATGATGAGTGAGTGCTTCAGGATCTCTTGCACTTACATGTGCAGCAGAGTACTGTAATGGAAGCATGCTGGGTCCATAACCCAGAGGTAGGCAGATTGAAACTATCCTCTGCTATATGCATTTTTTTTTGTTAAAGTAATCCAAAACTGGGATTGATATTTTTGCTCTTTTATTTTTACTTAAAGTACAATAACTTTTACCATTTTAATTTGTTTTAATAGTATATTGACAGTATTGTTTTCTTTCAAAAATCCAATTAATTTTCTTTACCCGATTATTAAAATGGTAATTGACAAAAGCAAACTACATTGTCACCAGAAGAGCAATACAAAATGTACAAGTGATATATTAAAATCATCTTTCCAGCTTGAATTTCAATGATGCATTGGGGCAACGATTTTGTGAGAAACATCTTCACCCTTAAATAAAGATTTTCTTAATTCCTTACCTGTGTGCTAATTAGATATCACCTTGTTTTCACATTAAACAGACTTCCACATGAGAAAGCAGCAAGGATGCAGTGGCATTAATGTTTCCTGGTGTCAACCTGTATTATTTCAGTAGATATTGAAATGAGGATGCATCTTGCTGCCTTTCCAATGAAGCAAGTTTAATTTAGTAATAGGTGAAAAACCATCCCTACAAATATGTTAATCAGATACTTGGCTTTGTGGACACTTTTCAGAGAACAAATTAGTTAGCATAAAAATAAAGCCAGAAAATGAAGAGCTGTTTAATCACTCAATTGGATTTTTCTGCCAGCATATTTCTTTTTCTCTGCAACCCACTGCTAAATTGTGCTTCCTAGCTGTTTTTATAAAATCACTGAATCAAATCTAACACTGATTACATCAGAGAAGGCCAGGTACCCTACACCATAACAGGGGGTTTGAAATTTTGACTTGTCTACTTAAAGATCACCAAAATCTGATAACAAGGTCAATTAAGTCCCTGGGTGGGATTGAACCACCAACCTTTTGGTTAATAGCCTTACACACTAACTGATTGCGCCACAGCGACACTTTGCGAAAGTACATACTGACAAAGGCTAATAAGCATTCATCTAGAACGATTCCTAGAAACATTTTAAAAAGTAAATAATGTGGAGAGTTTTTGTATGATGTTTCTTCCATCAACCAATGAAGAAACACATTGGTACTTTCCCATGATGAGTGAGTGCTTCAGGATCTCTTGCACTTACATGTGCAGCAGAGTACTGTAATGGAAGCATGCTGGGTCCATAACCCAGAGGTAGGCAGATTGAAACTATCCTCTGCTATATGCATTTTTTTTTGTTAATTAAAGTAATCCAAAACTGGGATTGATATTTTTGCTCTTTTATTTTTACTTAAAGTACAATAACTTTTACCATTTTAATTTGTTTTAATAGTATATTGACAGTATTGTTTTCTTTCAAAAATCCAATTAATTTTCTTTACCCGATTATTAAAATGGTAATTGACAAAAGCAAACTACATTGTCACCAGAAGAGCAATACAAAATGTACAAGTGATATATTAAAATCATCTTTCCAGCTTGAATTTCAATGATGCATTGGGGCAACGATTTTGTGAGAAACATCTTCACCCTTAAATATTTTCTTAATTCCTTACCTGTGTGCTAATTAGATATCACCTTGTTTTCACATTAAACAGACTTCCACATGAGAAAGCAGCAAGGATGCAGTGGCGTTAATGTTTCCTGGTGTCAACCTGTATTATTTCAGTAGACATTGAAATGAGGATGCATCTTGCTGCCTTTCCAATGAAGCAAGTTTAATTTAGTAATAGGTGAAAAACCATCCCTACAAAGATGTTAATCAGATACTTGGCTTTGTGGACACTTTTCAGAGAACAAATTAGTTAGCATAAAAATAAAGCCAGAAAATGAAGAGCTGTTTAATCACTCAATTGGATTTTTCTGCCAGCATATTTCTTTTTCTCTGCAACCCACTGCTAAATTGTGCTTCCTAGCTGTTTTTATAAAATCACTGAATCAAATCTAACTCTGATTACATCAGAGAAGGCCAGGAACCCTACACCATAACAGGGGGTTTGAAATTTTGACTTGTCTACTTAAAGATCACCAAAATCTGATAACAAGGTCAATTAAGTCTCTTGGTGGGATTGAACCACCAACCTTTTGGTTAATAGCCTTACACACTAACTGATTGCGCCACAGCGACACTTTGCAAAAGTACATACTGACAAAGGCTAATAAGCATTCATCTAGAACGATTCCTAGAAACATTTTAAAAAGTCAATAATGTGGAGAGTTTTTGTTAGATGTTTCTTCCATCAACCAATGAAGAAACACATTGGTACTTTCCCATGATGAGTGAGTGCTTCAGGATCTCTTGCACTTACATGTGCAGCAGAGTACTGTAATGGAAGCATGCTGGGTCCATAACCCAGAGGTAGGCAGATTGAAACTATCCTCTGCTATATGCATTTTTTTTTGTTAATTAAAGTAATCCAAAACTGGGATTGATATTTTTGCTCTTTTATTTTTACTTAAAGTACAATAACTTTTACCATTTTAATTTGTTTTAATAGTATATTGACAGTATTGTTTTCTTTCAAAAATCCAATTAATTTTCTTTACCCGATTATTAAAATGGTAATTGACAAAAACAAACTACATTGTCACCAGAAGAGCAATACAAAATGTACAAGTGATATATTAAAATCATCTTTCCAGCTTGAATTTCAATGATGCATTGGGGCAACGATTTTGTGAGAAACATCTTCACCCTTAAATAAAGATTTTCTTAATTCCTTACCTGTGTGCTTATTAGATATCACCTTGTTTTCACATTAAACTGACTTCCACATGAGAAAACAGCAAAGATGCAGTGGCGTTAATGTTTCCTGGTGTCAACCTGTATTATTTCAGTAGATATTGAAATGAGGATGCATCTTGCTGCCTTTCCAATGAAGCAAGTTTAATTTAGTAATAGGTGAAAAAACATCCCTACAAAGATGTTAATCAGATACTTGGCTTTGTGGACACTTTTCAGAGAACAAATTTGTTATCATAAAAATAAAGCCAGAAAATGAAGAGCTGTTTAATCACTCAATTGGGTTTTTCTGCCAGCATTTTTCTTTTTCTCTGCAACCCACTGCTAAATTGTGCTTCCTAGCTGTTTTTTTATAAAATCACTTAATCAAATCTAACTCTGATTACATCAGAGAAGGCCAGGTACCCTACACCATAAGAGGGGGTTTGCAATTTTGACTTGTCTACTTAAATATCACCAAAATCTGATTACAAGGTCAATTACGTCCCTGGGTGGGATTGAACCACCAACCTTTTGATTAATAGCTGAACACACTAACCTATTGCGCCACAGAGACACTTTGCAAAAAGTACATACTGACAAAGACTAATAAGCATTCATCTAGAACGTTTCCTAGAAAAACTTTAAAAAGTCAATAATCTGGAGAGTTTTTGTAAGATGTTTCTTCCAGCAACCAATGAAGAAACACATTGGTACTTTCGCATGATGAGTGAGTGCTTCAGGATCTCTTGCACTTACATGTGCAGCAGAGTACTGCAATGGAAGCATGCTGGGCCCATAACCCAGAGGTAGGCAGATTGAAACTATCCTTTGCTATATGCATTTTTTTTTGTTCATTAAAGTAATCCAAAACTGGGATTGATATTTTAGCTTTTATTTTTACTTAAAGTACAATAACTTTTACCATTTTAATTTGTTTTAATAGTATATTGACAGTAATGTTTTCTTTCAAAAATCCACTTAATTTTCTTTACCCTATTATTAAAATGGTAATTGACAAAAACAAACTACATTGTCACCAGAAGAGCAATACAAAATGTACAAGTGATATATTAAAATCATCTTTCCAGCTTGAATTTCAATGATGCATTGGGGCAACGATTTTGTGAGAAACATCTTCACCCTTAAATAAAGATTTTCTTAATTCCTTACCTGTGTGCTAATTAGATATCACCTTGTTTTCACATTAAACAGACTTCCACATGAGAAAGCAGCAAGGATGCAGTGGCGTTAATGTTTCCTGGTGTCAACCTGTATTATTTCAGTAGATATTGAAATGAGGATGCATCTTGCTGCCTTTCCAATGAAGCAAGTTTAATTTAGTAATAGGTGAAAAACCATCCCTACAAAGGTGTTAATCAGAGACTTGGCTTTGTGGACACTTTTCAGAGAACAAATTTGTTAGCATAAAAATAAAGCCAGAAAATGAAGAGCTGTTTAATCACTCAATTGGATTTTTTTGCCAGCATATTTCTTTTTCTCTGCAACCCACTGCTAAATTGTGCTTCCTAGCTGTTTTTATAAAATCACTTAATCAAATCTAACTCTGATTACATCAGAGAAGGCCAGGTACCCTACACCATAACAGGGGGTTTGAAATTTTGACTTGTCTACTTAAAGATCACCAAAATCTGATAACAAGGTCCATTAAGTCCCTGGGTGGGATTGAACCACCAACCTTTTGGTTAATAGCCTTACACACTAACTGATTGCGCCACAGCGACACTTTGCAAAAGTAGTTACTGACAAAGGCTAATAAGCATTCATCTAGAACGATTCCTAGAAACATTTTAAAAAGTCAATAATGTGGAGAGTTTTTGTAAGATGTTTCTTCCATCAACCAATGAAGAAACACATTGGTACTTTCCCATGATGAGTGAGTGCTTCAGGATCTCTTGCACTTACATGTGCAGCAGAGTACTGTAATGGAAGCATGCTGGGTCCATAACCCAGAGGTAGGCAGATTGAAACTATCCTCTGCTATATGCATTTTTTTTTGTTAATTAAAGTAATCCAAAACTGGGATTGATATTTTTGCTCTTTTATTTTTACTTAAAGTACAATAACTTTTACCATTTTAATTTGTTTTAATAGTATATTGACAGTATTGTTTTCTTTCAAAAATCCAATTAATTTTCTTTACCCGATTATTAAAATGGTAATTGACAAAAACAAACTACATTGTCACCAGAAGAGCAATACAAAATGTACAAGTGATATATTAAAATCATCTTTCCAGCTTGAATTTCAATGATGCATTGGGGCAACGATTTTGTGAGAAACATCTTCACCCTTAAATAAAGATTTTCTTAATTCCTTACCTGTGTGCTAATTAGATATCACCTTGTTTTCACATTAAACAGACTATTACATGCGAAAGCAGCAAGGATGCAGTGGCGTTAATGTTTCCTGGTGTCAACCTGTATTATTTCAGTAGACATTGAAATGAAGATGCATCTTGCTGCCTTTCCAATGAAGCAAGTTTAATTTAGTAATAGGTGAAAAACCATCCCTACAAAGGTGTTAATCAGAGACTTGGCTTAGTGGACACTTTTCAGAGAACAAATTTGTTAGCATAAAAATAAAGCCAGAAAATGAAGAGCTGTTTAATCACTCAATTGGATTTTTTTACCAGCATATTTCTTTTTCTCTGCAACCCACTGCTAAATTGTGCTTCCTAGCTGTTTTTATAAAATCACTGAATCAAATCTAACTCTGATTACATCAGAGAAGGCCAGGTACCCTACACCATAACAGGGGGTTTGAAATTTTGACTTGTCTACTTAAAGATCACCAAAATCTGATAACAAGGTCAATTAAGTCCCTGGGTGGGATTGAACCACCAACCTTTTGGTTAATAGCCTTACACACTAACTGATTGCGCCACAGCGACACTTTGCAGAAGTACTTACTGACAAAGGCTAATAAGCATTCATCTAGAACGATTCCTAGAAACATTTTAAAAAGTCAATAATGTGGAGAGTTTTTGTAAGATGTTTCTTCCATCAACCAATGAAGAAACACATTGGTACTTTCCCATGATGAGTGAGTGCTTCAGGATCTCTTGCACTTACATGTGCAGCAGAGTACTGTAATGGAAGCATGCTGGGTCCATAACCCAAAGGTAGGCAGATTGAAACTATCCTCTGCTATATGCATTTTTTTTTGTTAATTAAAGTAATCCAAAACTGGGATTGATATTTTTGCTCTTTTATTTTTACTTAAAGTACAATAACTTTTACCATTTTAATTTGTTTTAATAGTATATTGACAGTATTGTTTTCTTTCAAAAATCCAATTAATTTTCTTTACCCGATTATTAAAATGGTAATTGACAAAAACAAACTACATTGTCACCAGAAGAGCAATACAAAATGTACAAGTGATATATTAAAATCATCTTTCCAGCTTGAATTTCAATGATGCATTGGGGCAACGATTTTGTGAGAAACATCTTCACCCTTAAATAAAGATTTTCTTAATTCCTTACCTGTGTGCTAATTAGATATCACCTTGTTTTCACATTAAACAGACTATTACATGCGAAAGCAGCAAGGATGCAGTGGCGTTAATGTTTCCTGGTGTCAACCTGTATTATTACAGTAGACATTGAAATGAAGATGCATCTTGCTGCCTTTCCAATGAAGCAAGTTTAATATAGTAATAGGTGAAAAACCATCCCTACAAAGGTGTTAATCAGAGACTTGGCTTTGTGGACACTTTTCAGAGAACAAATTTGTTAGCATAAAAATAAAGCCAGAAAATGAAGAGCTGTTTAATCACTCAATTGGATTTTTTTGCCAGCATATTTCTTTTTCTCTGCAACCCACTGCTAAATTGTGCTTCCTAGCTGTTTTTATAAAATCACTGAATCAAATCTAACTCTGATTACATCAGAGAAGGCCAGGTACCCTACACCATAACAGGGGGTTTGAAATTTTGACTTGTCTACTTAAAGATCACCAAAATCTGATAACAAGGTCAATTAAGTCCCTGGGTGGGATTGAACCACCAACCTTTTGGTTAATAGCCTTACACACTAACTGATTGCGCCACAGCGACACTTTGCAGAAGTACTTACTGACAAAGGCTAATAAGCATTCATCTAGAACGATTCCTAGAAACATTTTAAAAAGTCAATACTGTGGAGAGTTTTTGTAAGATGTTTCTTCCATCAACCAATGAAGAAACACATTGGTACTTTCCCATGATGAGTGAGTGCTTCAGGATCTCTTGCACTTACATGTGCAGCAGAGTACTGTAATGGAAGCATGCTGGGTCCATAACCCAAAGGTAGGCAGATTGAAACTATCCTCTGCTATATGCATTTTTTTTTGTTAATTAAAGTAATCCAAAACTGGGATTGATATTTTTGCTCTTTTATTTTTACTTAAAGTACAATAACTTTTACCATTTTAATTTGTTTTAATAGTATATTGACAGTATTGTTTTCTTTCAAAAATCCAATTAATTTTCTTTACCCGATTATTAAAATGGTAATTGACAAAAACAAACTACATTGTCACCAGAAGAGCAATACAAAATGTACAAGTGATATATTAAAATAATCTTTCCAGCTTGAATTTCAATGATGCATTGGGGCAACGATTTTGTGAGAAACATCTTCACCCTTAAATAAAGATTTTCTTAATTCCTTACCTGTGTGCTAATTAGATATCACCTTGTTTTCACATTAAACAGACTATTACATGCGAAAGCAGCAAGGATGCAGTGGCGTTAATGTTTCCTGGTGTCAACCTGTATTATTACAGTAGACATTGAAATGAAGATGCATCTTGCTGCCTTTCCAATGAAGCAAGTTTAATTTAGTAATAGGTGAAAAACCATCCCTACAAAGGTGTTAATCAGAGACTTGGCTTTGTGGACACTTTTCAGAGAACAAATTTGTTAGCATAAAAATAAAGCCAGAAAATGAAGAGCTGTTTAATCACTCAATTGGATTTTTTTGCCAGCATATTTCTTTTTCTCTGCAACCCACTGCTAAATTGTGCTTCCTAGCTGTTTTTATAAAATCACTTAATCAAATCTAACTCTGATTACATCAGAGAAGGCCAGGTACCCTACACCATAACAGGGGGTTTGAAATTTTGACTTGTCTACTTAAAGATCACCAAAATCTGATAACAAGGTCCATTAAGTCCCTGGGTGGGATTGAACCACCAACCTTTTGGTTAATAGCCTTACACACTAACTGATTGCGCCACAGCGACACTTTGCAAAAGTAGTTACTGACAAAGGCTAATAAGCATTCATCTAGAACGATTCCTAGAAACATTTTAAAAAGTCAATAATGTGGAGAGTTTTTGTAAGATGTTTCTTCCATCAACCAATGAAGAAACACATTGGTACTTTCCCATGATGAGTGAGTGCTTCAGGATCTCTTGCACTTACATGTGCAGCAGAGTACTGTAATGGAAGCATGCTGGGTCCATAACCCAGAGGTAGGCAGATTGAAACTATCCTCTGCTATATGCATTTTTTTTTGTTAATTAAAGTAATCCAAAACTGGGATTGATATTTTTGCTCTTTTATTTTTACTTAAAGTACAATAACTTTTACCATTTTAATTTGTTTTAATAGTATATTGACAGTATTGTTTTCTTTCAAAAATCCAATTAATTTTCTTTACCCGATTATTAAAATGGTAATTGACAAAAACAAACTACATTGTCACCAGAAGAGCAATACAAAATGTACAAGTGATATATTAAAATCATCTTTCCAGCTTGAATTTCAATGATGCATTGGGGCAACGATTTTGTGAGAAACATCTTCACCCTTAAATAAAGATTTTCTTAATTCCTTACCTGTGTGCTAATTAGATATCACCTTGTTTTCACATTAAACAGACTATTACATGCGAAAGCAGCAAGGATGCAGTGGCGTTAATGTTTCCTGGTGTCAACCTGTATTATTTCAGTAGACATTGAAATGAAGATGCATCTTGCTGCCTTTCCAATGAAGCAAGTTTAATTTAGTAATAGGTGAAAAACCATCCCTACAAAGGTGTTAATCAGAGACTTGGCTTAGTGGACACTTTTCAGAGAACAAATTTGTTAGCATAAAAATAAAGCCAGAAAATGAAGAGCTGTTTAATCACTCAATTGGATTTTTTTACCAGCATATTTCTTTTTCTCTGCAACCCACTGCTAAATTGTGCTTCCTAGCTGTTTTTATAAAATCACTGAATCAAATCTAACTCTGATTACATCAGAGAAGGCCAGGTACCCTACACCATAACAGGGGGTTTGAAATTTTGACTTGTCTACTTAAAGATCACCAAAATCTGATAACAAGGTCAATTAAGTCCCTGGGTGGGATTGAACCACCAACCTTTTGGTTAATAGCCTTACACACTAACTGATTGCGCCACAGCGACACTTTGCAGAAGTACTTACTGACAAAGGCTAATAAGCATTCATCTAGAACGATTCCTAGAAACATTTTAAAAAGTCAATAATGTGGAGAGTTTTTGTAAGATGTTTCTTCCATCAACCAATGAAGAAACACATTGGTACTTTCCCATGATGAGTGAGTGCTTCAGGATCTCTTGCACTTACATGTGCAGCAGAGTACTGTAATGGAAGCATGCTGGGTCCATAACCCAAAGGTAGGCAGATTGAAACTATCCTCTGCTATATGCATTTTTTTTTGTTAATTAAAGTAATCCAAAACTGGGATTGATATTTTTGCTCTTTTATTTTTACTTAAAGTACAATAACTTTTACCATTTTAATTTGTTTTAATAGTATATTGACAGTATTGTTTTCTTTCAAAAATCCAATTAATTTTCTTTACCCGATTATTAAAATGGTAATTGACAAAAACAAACTACATTGTCACCAGAAGAGCAATACAAAATGTACAAGTGATATATTAAAATCATCTTTCCAGCTTGAATTTCAATGATGCATTGGGGCAACGATTTTGTGAGAAACATCTTCACCCTTAAATAAAGATTTTCTTAATTCCTTACCTGTGTGCTAATTAGATATCACCTTGTTTTCACATTAAACAGACTATTACATGCGAAAGCAGCAAGGATGCAGTGGCGTTAATGTTTCCTGGTGTCAACCTGTATTATTACAGTAGACATTGAAATGAAGATGCATCTTGCTGCCTTTCCAATGAAGCAAGTTTAATATAGTAATAGGTGAAAAACCATCCCTACAAAGGTGTTAATCAGAGACTTGGCTTTGTGGACACTTTTCAGAGAACAAATTTGTTAGCATAAAAATAAAGCCAGAAAATGAAGAGCTGTTTAATCACTCAATTGGATTTTTTTGCCAGCATATTTCTTTTTCTCTGCAACCCACTGCTAAATTGTGCTTCCTAGCTGTTTTTATAAAATCACTGAATCAAATCTAACTCTGATTACATCAGAGAAGGCCAGGTACCCTACACCATAACAGGGGGTTTGAAATTTTGACTTGTCTACTTAAAGATCACCAAAATCTGATAACAAGGTCAATTAAGTCCCTGGGTGGGATTGAACCACCAACCTTTTGGTTAATAGCCTTACACACTAACTGATTGCGCCACAGCGACACTTTGCAGAAGTACTTACTGACAAAGGCTAATAAGCATTCATCTAGAACGATTCCTAGAAACATTTTAAAAAGTCAATACTGTGGAGAGTTTTTGTAAGATGTTTCTTCCATCAACCAATGAAGAAACACATTGGTACTTTCCCATGATGAGTGAGTGCTTCAGGATCTCTTGCACTTACATGTGCAGCAGAGTACTGTAATGGAAGCATGCTGGGTCCATAACCCAAAGGTAGGCAGATTGAAACTATCCTCTGCTATATGCATTTTTTTTTGTTAATTAAAGTAATCCAAAACTGGGATTGATATTTTTGCTCTTTTATTTTTACTTAAAGTACAATAACTTTTACCATTTTAATTTGTTTTAATAGTATATTGACAGTATTGTTTTCTTTCAAAAATCCAATTAATTTTCTTTACCCGATTATTAAAATGGTAATTGACAAAAACAAACTACATTGTCACCAGAAGAGCAATACAAAATGTACAAGTGATATATTAAAATAATCTTTCCAGCTTGAATTTCAATGATGCATTGGGGCAACGATTTTGTGAGAAACATCTTCACCCTTAAATAAAGATTTTCTTAATTCCTTACCTGTGTGCTAATTAGATATCACCTTGTTTTCACATTAAACAGACTATTACATGCGAAAGCAGCAAGGATGCAGTGGCGTTAATGTTTCCTGGTGTCAACCTGTATTATTACAGTAGACATTGAAATGAAGATGCATCTTGCTGCCTTTCCAATGAAGCAAGTTTAATTTAGTAATAGGTGAAAAACCATCCCTACAAAGGTGTTAATCAGAGACTTGGCTTTGTGGACACTTTTCAGAGAACAAATTTGTTAGCATAAAAATAAAGCCAGAAAATGAAGAGCTGTTTAATCACTCAATTGGATTTTTTTGCCAGCATATTTCTTTTTCTCTGCAACCCACTGCTAAATTGTGCTTCCTAGCTGTTTTTATAAAATCACTTAATCAAATCTAACTCTGATTACATCAGAGAAGGCCAGGTACCCTACACCATAACAGGGGGTTTGAAATTTTGACTTGTCTACTTAAAGATCACCAAAATCTGATAACAAGGTCCATTAACTCCCTGGGTGGGATTGAACCACCAACCTTTTGGTTAATAGCCTTACACACTAACTGATTGCGCCACAGCGACACTTTGCAAAAGTACTTACTGACAAAGGCTAATAAGCATTCATTTAGAACGATTCCTAGAAACATTTTAAAAAGTCAATAATGTGGAGAGTTTTTGTAAGATGTTTCTTCCATCAACCAATGAAGAAACACATTGGTACTTTCCCATGATGAGTGAGTGCTTCAGGATCTCTTGCACTTACATGTGCAGCAGAGTACTGTAATGGAAGCATGCTGGGTCCATAACCCAGAGGTAGGCAGATTGAAACTATCCTCTGCTATATGCATTTTTTTTTGTTAATTAAAGTAATCCAAAACTGGGATTGATATTTTTGCTCTTTTATTTTTACTTAAAGTACAATAACTTTTACCATTTTAATTTGTTTTAATAGTATATTGACAGTATTGTTTTCTTTCAAAAATCCAATTAATTTTCTTTACCCGATTATTAAAATGGTGATTGACAAAAGCAAACTACATTGTCACCAGAAGAGCAATACAAAATGTACAAGTGATATATTAAAATCATCTTTCCAGCTTGAATTTCAATGATGCATTGGGGCAACGATTTTGTGAGAAACATCTTCACCCTTAAATAAAGATTTTCTTAATTCCTTACCTGTGTGCTAATTAGATATCACCTTGTTTTCACATTAAACAGACTTCTACATGAGAAAGCAGCAAGGATGCAGTGGCGTTAATGTTTCCTGGTGTCAACCTGTATTATTTCAGTAGATATTGAAATGAGGATGCATCTTGCTGCCTTTCCAATGAAGCAAGTTTAATTTAGTAATAGGTGAAAAACCATCCCTACAAAGATGTTAATCAGATACTTGGCTTTGTGGACACTTTTCAGAGAACAAATTTGTTAGCATAAAAATAAAGCCAGAAAATGAAGAGCTGTTTAATCACTCAGTTGGATTTTTTTGCCAGCATATTTCTTTTTCTCTGCAACCCACTGCTAAATTGTGCTTCCTAGCTGTTTTTATAAAATCACTGAATCAAATCTAACTCTGATTACATCAGAGAAGGCCAGGTACCCTACACCATAACAGGGGTTTTCGAAATTTTGACTTGTCTACTTAAAGATCAACAAAATCTGATAACAAGGTCAATTACGTCCCTGGGTGGGATTGAACCACCAACCTTTTGGTTAATAGCCGTACACACTAACCGATTGCGCCACAGCGACACTTTGCAAAATTACATACTGACAAAGGCTAATAAGCATTCATCTAGAACGTTTCCTATAAAAACTTTAAAAAGTCAATAATCTGGAGAGTTTTTGTAAGATGTTTCTTCCAGCAACCAATGAAGAAACACATTGGCACTTTCGCATGATGAGTGAGTGCTTCAGGATCTCTTGCACTTACATGTGCAGCAGAGTACTGCAATGGAAGCATGCTGGGCCCATAACCCAGAGGTAGGCAGATTGAAACTATCCTTTGCTATATGCATTTTTTTTTTGTTCATTAAAGTAATCCAAAACTGGGATTGATATTTTAGCTTTTATTTTTACTTAAAGTACAATAACTTTTACCATTTTAATTTGTTTTAATAGTATATTGACAGTATTGTTTTCTTTCAAAAATCCACTTAATTTTCTTTACCCTATTATTAAAATGGTAATTGACAAAAACAAACTACATTGTCACCAGAAGAGCAATACAAAATGTACAAGTGATATATTAAAATCATCTTTCCAGCTTGAATTTCAATGATGCATTGGGGCAACGATTTTGTGAGAAACATCTTCACCCTTAAATAAAGATTTTCTTAATTCCTTACCTGTGTGCTAATTAGATATCACCTTGTTTTCACATTAAACAGACTTCCACGTGAGAAAGCAGCAAGGATGCAGTGGCGTTAATGTTTCCTGGTGTCAACCTGTATTATTTCAGTAGATATTGAAATGAGGATGCATCTTGCTGCCTTTCCAATGAAGCAAGTTTAATTTAGTAATAGGTGAAAAACCATCCCTACAAATATGTTAATCAGATACTTGGCTTTGTGGACACTTTTCAGAGAACAAATTAGTTAGCTTAAAAATAAAGCCAGAAAATGAAGAGCTGTTTAATCACTCAATTGGATTTTTCTGCCAGCATATTTCTTTTTCTCTGCAACCCATTGCTAAATTGTGCTTCCTAGCTGTTTTTTTATAAAATCACTGATTCAAATCTAACTCTGATTACATCAGAGTAGGCCAGGTACCCTACACCATAAGAAGGGGGTTTGAAATTTTGACTTGTCTACTTAAAGATCACCAAAATCTGATAACAAGGTCAATTACATCCCCGGGTGGGATTGAACCACCAACCCTTTGATTAATAACCAAACACACTAACCGATTGCGCCACAGAGACACTTTGCAAACACACATACTGACAAAGGCTAATAAGCATTCATCTAGAACGTTTCCTAGAAAAACTTTAAAAAGTCAATAATCTGGAGAGTTTTTGTAAGATGTTTCTTCCATCAACCAACGAAGAAACACATTGGTACTTTCCCATGATGAGTGAGTGCTTCAGGATCTCTTGCACTTACATGTGCAGCAGAGTACTGCAATGGAAACATGCTGGGCCCATAACCCAGAGGTAGGCAGATTGAAACTATCCTCTGCTATATGCATTTTTTTTGTTAATTAAAGTAATCCAAAACTGGGATTGATATTTTTGCTCTTTTATTTTTACTTAAAGTACAATAACTTTTACCATTTTAATTTGTTTTAATAGTATATTGACAGTATTGTTTTCTTTCAAAAATCCACTTAATTTTCTTTACCCTATTATTAAAATGGTAATTGACAAAAACAAACTACATTGTCACCAGAAGAGCAATACAAAATGTACAAGTGATATATTAAAATCATCTTTCCAGCTTGAATTTCAATGATGCATTGGGGCAACGATTTTGTGAGAAACACCTTCACCCTTAAATAAATATTTTTTTAATTCCTTACCTGTGTGCTAATTAGATATCACCTTGTTTTCACATTAAACAGACTTCCACATGCGAAAGCAGCAAGGATGCAGTGGCGTTAATGTTTCCTGGTGTCAACCTGTATTATTTCAGTAGACATTGAAATGAGGATGCATCTTGCTGCCTTTCCAATGAAGCAAGTTTAATTTAGTAATAGGTGAAAAACCATCCCTACAAAGGTGTTAATCAGAGACTTGGCTTTGTGGACACTTTTCAGAGAACAAATTTGTTAGCATAAAAATAAAGCCAGAAAATGAAGAGCTGTTTAATCACTCAATTGGATTTTTTTGCCAGCATATTTCTTTTTCTCTGCAACCCACTGCTAAATTGTGCTTCCTAGCTGTTTTTATAAAATCACTGAATCAAATCTAACTCTGATTACATCAGAGAAGGCCAGGTACCCTACACCATAACAGGGGGTTTGAAATTTTGACTTGTCTACTTAAAGATCACCGAAATCTGATAACAAGGTCAATTACGTCCCTGGGTGGGATTGAACAACCAACCTTTTGGTTAATAACCATACACACTAACTGATTGCGCCACAGCGACACTTTGCAAAAGTACATACTGACAAAGGCTAATAAGCATTCATCTAGAACGTTTCCTAGAAACATTTTAAAAAGTCAATAATGTGGAGAGTTTTTGTAAGATGTTTCTTCCATCAACCAATGAAGAAACACATTGGTACTTTCCCATGATAAGTGAGTGCTTCAGGACCTCTTGCACTTACATGTGCAGCAGAGTACTGTAATGGAAGCATGCTGGGTCCATAACCCAGAGGTAGGCAGATTGAAACTATCCTCTGCTATATGCATTTTTTTTTGTTCATTAAAGTAATCCAAAACTGGGATTGATATTTTTGCTCTTTTATTTTTACTTAAAGTACAATAACTTTTACCATTTTAATTTGTTTTAATAGTATATTGACAGTATTGTTTTCTTTCAAAAATCCAATTAATTTTCTTTACCCGATTATTAAAATGGTAATTGACAAAAGCAAACTACATTGTCACCAGAAGAGCAATACAAAATGTACAAGTGATATATTAAAATCATCTTTCCAGCTTGAATTTCAATGATGCATTGGGGCAACGATTTTGTGAGAAACATCTTCACCCTTAAATAAAGATTTTCTTAATTCCTTACCTGTGTGCTAATTAGATATCACCTTGTTTTCACATTAAACAGATTTCCACATGAGAAAGCAGCAAGGATGCAGTGGCGTTAATGTTTCCTGGTGTCAACCTGTATTATTTCAGTAGACATTGAAATGAAGATGCATCTTGCTGCCTTTCCAATGAAGCAAGTTTAATTTAGTAATAGGTGAAAAACCATCCCTACAAAGGTGTTAATCAGAGACTTGGCTTTGTGGACACTTTTCAGAGAACAAATTTGTTAGCATAAAAATAAAGCCAGAAAATGAAGAGCTGTTTAATCACTCAATTGGATTTTTTTACCAGCATATTTCTTTTTCTCTGCAACCCACTGCTAAATTGTGCTTCCTAGCTGTTTTTATAAAATCACTGAATCAAATCTAACTCTGATTACATCAGAGAAGGCCAGGTACCCTACACCATAACAGGGGGTTTGAAATTTTGACTTGTCTACTTAAAGATCACCAAAATCTGATAACAAGGTCAATTAAGTCCCTGGGTGGGATTGAACCACCAACCTTTTGGTTAACAGCATTACACACTAACTGTTTGCGCCACAGCGACACTTTGCAGAAGTACTTACTGACAAAGGCTAATAAGCATTCATCTAGAACGATTCCTAGAAACATTTTAAAAAGTCAATAATGTGGAGAGTTTTTGTAAGATGTTTCTTCCATCAACCAATGAAGAAACACATTGGTACTTTCCCATGATGAGTGAGTGCTTCAGGATCTCTTGCACTTACATGTGCAGCAGAGTACTGTAATGGAAGCATGCTGGGTCCATAACCCAGAGGTAGGCAGATTGAAACTATCCTCTGCTATATGCATTTTTTTTTGTTAATTAAAGTAATCCAAAACTGGGATTGATATTTTTGCTCTTTTATTTTTACTTAAAGTACAATAACTTTTACCATTTTAATTTGTTTTAATAGTATATTGACAGTATTGTTTTCTTTCAAAAATCCAATTAATTTTCTTTACCCGATTATTAAAATGGTAATTGACAAAAACAAACTACATTGTCACCAGAAGAGCAATACAAAATGTACAAGTGATATATTAAAATCATCTTTCCAGCTTGAATTTCAATGATGCATTGGGGCAACGATTTTGTGAGAAACATCTTCACCCTTAAATAAAGATTTTCTTAATTCCTTACCTGTGTGCTAATTAGATATCACCTTTTTTTCACATTAAACAGACTATTACATGCGAAAGCAGCAAGGATGCAGTGGCATTAATGTTTCCTGGTGTCAACCTGTATTATTACAGTAGACATTGAAATGAAGATGCATCTTGCTGCCTTTCCAATGAAGCAAGTTTAATATAGTAATAGGTGAAAAACCATCCCTACAAAGGTGTTAATCAGAGACTTGGCTTTGTGGACACTTTTCAGAGAACAAATTTGTTAGCATAAAAATAAAACCAGAAAATGAAGAGCTGTTTAATCACTCAATTGGATTTTTTTGCCAGCATATTTCTTTTTCTCTGCAACCCACTGCTAAATTGTGCTTCCTAGCTGTTTTTATAAAATCACTTAATCAAATCTAACTCTGATTACATCAGAGAAGGCCAGGTACCCTACACCATAACAGGGGGTTTGAAATGTTGACTTGTCTACTTAAAGATCACCAAAATCTGATAACAAGGTCCATTAAGTCCCTGGGTGGGATTGAACCACCAACCTTTTGGTTAATAGCCTTACACACTAACTGATTGCGCCACAGCGACACTTTGCAAAAGTCCTTACTGACAAAGGCTAATAAGCATTCATCTAGAACGATTCCTAGAAACATTTTAAAAAGTCAATAATGTGGAGAGTTTTTGTAAGATGTTTCTTCCATCAACCAATGAAGAAACACACTGGTACTTTCCCATGATGAGTGAGTGCTTCGGGATCTCTGGCACTTACATGTGCAGCAGAGTACTGTAATGGAAGCATGCTGGGTCCATAACCCAGAGGTAGGCAGATTGAAACTATCCTCTGCTATATGCATTTTTTTTTGTTCATTAAAGTAATCCAAAACTGGGATTGATATTTTTGCTCTTTTATTTTTACTTAAAGTACAATAACTTTTACCATTTTAATTTGTTTTAATAGTATATTGACAGTATTGTTTTCTTTCAAAAATCCAATTAATTTTCTTTACCCGATTATTAAAATGGTAATTGACAAAAGCAAACTACATTGTCACCAGAAGAGCAATACAAAATGTACAAGTGATATATTAAAATCATCTTTCCAGCTTGAATTTCAATGATGCATTGGGGCAACGATTTTGTGAGAAACATCTTCACCCTTAAATAAAGATTTTCATAATTCCTTACCTGTGTGCTAATTAGATATCACCTTGTTTTCACATTAAACAGACTTCTACATGAGAAAGCAGCAAGGATGCAGTGGCGTTAATGTTTCCTGGTGTCAACCTGTATTATTTCAGTAGATATTGAAATGAGGATGCATCTTGCTGCCTTTCCAATGAAGCAAGTTTAATTTAGTAATAGGTGAAAAACCATCCCTACAAAGATGTTAATCAGATACTTGGCTTTGTGGACACTTTTCAGAGAACAAATTTGTTAGCATAAAAATAAAGCCAGAAAATGAAGAGCTGTTTAATCACTCAATTGGATTTTTTTGCCAGCATATTTCTTTTTCTCTGCAACCCACTGCTAAATTGTGCTTCCTAGCTGTTTTTATAAAATCACTGAATCAAATCTAACTCTGATTACATCAGAGAAGGCCAGGTACCCTACACCATAACAGGGGTTTTCGAAATTTTGACTTGTCTACTTAAAGATCAACAAAATCTGATAACAAGGTCAATTACGTCCCTGGGTGGGATTGAACCACCAACCTTTTGGTTAATAGCCGTACACACTAACTGATTGCGCCACAGCGACACTTTGCAAAAGAACATACTGACAAAGGCTAATAAGCATTCATCTAGAACGTTTCCTATAAAAACTTTAAATAGTCAATAATCTGGAGAGTTTTTGTGAGATGTTTCTTCCATCAACCAATGAAGAAACACATTGGTACTTCCCCATGATAAGTGAGTGCTTCAGGACCTCTTGCACTTACATGTGCAGCAGAGTACTGTAATGGAAGCATGCTGGGTCCATAACCCAGAGGTAGGCAGATTGAAACTATCCTCTGCTATATGCATTTTTTTTTTGTTAATTAAAGTAATCCAAAACTGGGATTGATATTTTTGCTCTTTTATTTTTACTTAAAGTACAATAACTTTTACCATTTTAATTTGCTTTAATAGTATATTGACAGTATTGTTTTCTTTCAAAAATCCAATTAATTTTCTTTACCCGATTATTAAAATGGTAATTGACAAAAGCAAACTACATTGTCACCAGAAGAGCAATACAAAATGTACAAGTGATATATTAAAATCATCTTTCCAGCTTGAATTTCAATGATGCATTGGGGCAACGATTTTGTGAGAAACATCTTCACCCTTAAATAAAGATTTTCTTAATTCCTTACCTGTGTGCTAATTAGATATCACCTTGTTTTCACATTAAACAGATTTCCACATGAGAAAGCAGCAAGGATGCAGTGGCGTTAATGTTTCCTGGTGTCAACCTGTATTATTTCAGTAGACATTGAAATGAAGATGCATCTTGCTGCCTTTCCAATGAAGCAAGTTTAATTTAGTAATAGGTGAAAAACCATCCCTACAAAGGTGTTAATCAGAGACTTGGCTTTGTGGACACTTTTCAGAGAACAAATTTGTTAGCATAAAAATAAAGCCAGAAAATGAAGAGCTGTTTAATCACTCAATTGGATTTTTTTACCAGCATATTTCTTTTTCTCTGCAACCCACTGCTAAATTGTGCTTCCTAGCTGTTTTTATAAAATCACTGAATCAAATCTAACTCTGATTACATCAGAGAAGGCCAGGTACCCTACACCATAACAGGGGGTTTGAAATTTTGACTTGTCTACTTAAAGATCACCAAAATCTGATAACAAGGTCAATTAAGTCCCTGGGTGGGATTGAACCACCAACCTTTTGGTTAATAGCCTTACACACTAACTGATTGCGCCACAGCGACACTTTGCAGAAGTACTTACTGACAAAGGCTAATAAGCATTCATCTAGAACGATTCCTAGAAACATTTTAAAAAGTCAATAATGTGGAGAGTTTTTGTAAGATGTTTCTTCCATCAACCAATGAAGAAACACATTGGTACTTTCCCATGATGAGTGAGTGCTTCAGGATCTCTTGCACTTACATGTGCAGCAGAGTACTGTAATGGAAGCATGCTGGGTCCATAACCCAGAGGTAGGCAGATTGAAACTATCCTCTGCTATATGCATTTTTTTTTGTTAATTAAAGTAATCCAAAACTGGGATTGATATTTTTGCTCTTTTATTTTTACTTAAAGTACAATAACTTTTACCATTTTAATTTGTTTTAATAGTATATTGACAGTATTGTTTTCTTTCAAAAATCCAATTAATTTTCTTTACCCGATTATTAAAATGGTAATTGACAAAAACAAACTACATTGTCACCAGAAGAGCAATACAAAATGTACAAGTGATATATTAAAATCATCTTTCCAGCTTGAATTTCAATGATGCATTGGGGCAACGATTTTGTGAGAAACATCTTCACCCTTAAATAAAGATTTTCTTAATTCCTTACCTGTGTGCTAATTAGATATCACCTTGTTTTCACATTAAACAGACTATTACATGCGAAAGCAGCAAGGATGCAGTGGCGTTAATGTTTCCTGGTGTCAACCTGTATTATTACAGTAGACATTGAAATGAAGATGCATCTTGCTGCCTTTCCAATGAAGCAAGTTTAATATAGTAATAGGTGAAAAACCATCCCTACAAAGGTGTTAATCAGAGACTTGGCTTTGTGGACACTTTTCAGAGAACAAATTTGTTAGCATAAAAATAAAGCCAGAAAATGAAGAGCTGTTTAATCACTCAATTGGATTTTGTTGCCAGCATATTTCTTTTTCTCTGCAACCCACTGCTAAATTGTGCTTCCTAGCTGTTTTTATAAAATCACTTAATCAAATCTAACTCTGATTACATCAGAGAAGGCCAGGTACCCTACACCATAACAGGGGGTTTGAAATGTTGACTTGTCTACTTAAAGATCACCAAAATCTGATAACAAGGTCCATTAAGTCCCTGGGTGGGATTGAACCACCAACCTTTTGGTTAATAGCCTTACACACTAACTGATTGCGCCACAGCGACACTTTGCAAAAGTCCTTACTGACAAAGGCTAATAAGCATTCATCTAGAACGATTCCTAGAAACATTTTAAAAAGTCAATAATGTGGAGAGTTTTTGTAAGATGTTTCTTCCATCAACCAATGAAGAAACACACTGGTACTTTCCCATGATGAGTGAGTGCTTCGGGATCTCTGGCACTTACATGTGCAGCAGAGTACTGTAATGGAAGCATGCTGGGTCCATAACCCAGAGGTAGGCAGATTGAAACTATCCTCTGCTATATGCATTTTTTTTTGTTCATTAAAGTAATCCAAAACTGGGATTGATATTTTTGCTCTTTTATTTTTACTTAAAGTACAATAACTTTTACCATTTTAATTTGTTTTAATAGTATATTGACAGTATTGTTTTCTTTCAAAAATCCAATTAATTTTCTTTACCCGATTATTAAAATGGTAATTGACAAAAGCAAACTACATTGTCACCAGAAGAGCAATACAAAATGTACAAGTGATATATTAAAATCATCTTTCCAGCTTGAATTTCAATGATGCATTGGGGCAACGATTTTGTGAGAAACATCTTCACCCTTAAATAAAGATTTTCTTAATTCCTTACCTGTGTGCTAATTAGATATCACCTTGTTTTCACATTAAACAGACTTCTACATGAGAAAGCAGCAAGGATGCAGTGGCGTTAATGTTTCCTGGTGTCAACCTGTATTATTTCAGTAGATATTGAAATGAGGATGCATCTTGCTGCCTTTCCAATGAAGCAAGTTTAATTTAGTAATAGGTGAAAAACCATCCCTACAAAGATGTTAATCAGATACTTGGCTTTGTGGACACTTTTCAGAGAACAAATTTGTTAGCATAAAAATAAAGCCAGAAAATGAAGAGCTGTTTAATCACTCAATTGGATTTTTTTGCCAGCATATTTCTTTTTCTCTGCAACCCACTGCTAAATTGTGCTTCCTAGCTGTTTTTATAAAATCACTGAATCAAATCTAACTCTGATTACATCAGAGAAGGCCAGGTACCCTACACCATAACAGGGGTTTTCGAAATTTTGACTTGTCTACTTAAAGATCAACAAAATCTGATAACAAGGTCAATTACGTCCCTGGGTGGGATTGAACCACCAACCTTTTGGTTAATAGCCGTACACACTAACTGATTGCGCCACAGCGACACTTTGCAAAAGAACATACTGACAAAGGCTAATAAGCATTCATCTAGAACGTTTCCTATAAAAACTTTAAATAGTCAATAATCTGGAGAGTTTTTGTAAGATGTTTCTTCCATCAACCAATGAAGAAACACATTGGTACTTTCCCATGATAAGTGAGTGCTTCAGGACCTCTTGCACTTACATGTGCAGCAGAGTACTGTAATGGAAGCATGCTGGGTCCATAACCCAGAGGTAGGCAGATTGAAACTATCCTCTGCTATATGCATTTTTTTTTTGTTAATTAAAGTAATCCAAAACTGGGATTGATATTTTTGCTCTTTTATTTTTACTTAAAGTACAATAACTTTTACCATTTTAATTTGCTTTAATAGTATATTGACAGTATTGTTTTCTTTCAAAAATCCAATTAATTTTCTTTACCCGATTATTAAAATGGTAATTGACAAAAACAAACTACATTGTCACCAGAAGAGCAATACAAAATGTACAAGTGATATATTAAAATCACCTTTCCAGCTTGAATTTCAATGATGCATTGGGGCAACGATTTTGTGAGAAACATCTTCACCCTTAAATAAAGATTTTCTTAATTCCTTACCTGTGTGCTAATTAGATATCACCTTGTTTTCACATTAAACAAACTTCCACATGAGAAAGCAGCAAGGATGCAGTGGCGTTAATGTTTCCTGGTGTCAACCTGTATTATTTCTGTAGATATTGAAATGAGGATGCATCTTGCTGCCTTTCCAATGAAGCAAGTTTAATTTAGTAATAGGTGAAAAACCATCCCTACAAAGGTGTTAATCAGAGACTTGGCTTTGTGGACACTTTTCAGAGAACAAATTTGTTAGCGTAAAAATAAAGCCAGAAAATGAAGAGCTGTTTAATCACTCAATTGGATTTTTTTGCCAGCATATTTCTTTTTCTCTGCAACCCACTGCTAAATTGTGCTTCCTAGCTGTTTTTATAAAATCACTGAATCAAATCTAACTCTGATTACATCAGAGAAGGCCGGGTACCCTACACCATAAGAGGGGGTTTGAAATTTTGACTTGTCTACATAAAGATCACCAAAATCTGATAACAAGGTCAATTACGTCCCTCGGTGGGATTGAACCACCAACCTTTTGGTTAATAGCCTTACACACTAACTGATTGCGCCACAGCGACACTTTGCAAAAGCATATACTGAAAAACGCTAATAAGCATTCATCTAGAACGTTTCCTAGAAACATTTTAAAAAGTCAATAAAGTGGAGAGTTTTTGTAAGATGTTTCTTCCATCAACCAATGAAGAAACACATTGGTACTTTCCCATGATGAGTGAGTGCTTCAGGATCTCTTGCACTTACATGTGCAGCAGAGTACTGTAATGGAAGCATGCTGGGTCCATAACCCAGAGGTAGGCAGATTGAAACTATCCTCTGCTATATGCATTTTTTTTGTTAATTAAAGTAATCCAAAACTGGGATTGACATTTTTGCTCTTTTATTTTTACTTAAAGTACAATAACTTTTACCATTTTAATTTGTTTTACTAGTATATTGACAGTATTGTTTTCTTTCAAAAATCCACTTAATTTTCTTTGCCCGATTATTAAAATGGTAATTGACAAAAACAAACTACATTGTCACCAGAAGAGCAATACAAAATGTACAAGTGATATATTAAAATCATCTTTCCAGCTTGAATTTCAATGATGCATTGGGGCAACGATTTTGTGAGAAACATCTTCACCCTTAAATAAAGATTTTCTTAATTCCTTACCTGTGTGCTAATTAGATATCACCTTGTTTTCACATTAAACAGACTTCCACATGACAAAGCAGCAAGGATGCAGTGGCGTTAATGTTTCCTGGTGTCAACCTGTATTATTTCAGTAGATATTGAAATGAGGATGCATCTTGCTGCCTTTCCAATGAAGCGAGTTTAATTTAGTAATAGGTGAAAAACCATCCAAGAGCTGTTTAATCACTCAATTGGATTTTTTTGCCAGCATATTTCTTTTTCTCTGCAACCCACTGCTAAATTGTGCTTCCTAGCTGTTTTTTTATAAAATCACTGATTCAAATCTAACTCTGATTACATCAGAGTAGGCCAGGTACCCTACACCATAAGAAGGGGGTTTGAAATTTTGACTTGTCTACTTAAAGATCACCAAAATCTGATAACAAGGTCAATTACATCCCCTGGTGGGATTGAACCACCAACCCTTTGATTAATAACCAAACACACTAACCGATTGCGCCACAGAGACACTTTGCAAACGTACATACTGACAAAGGCTAATAAGCATTCATCTAGAACGTTTCCTAGAAAAACTTTAAAAAGTCAATAATCTGGAGAGTTTTTGTAAGATGTTTCTTCCATCAACCAACGAAGAAACACATTGGTACTTTCCCATGATGAGTGAGTGCTTCAGGATCTCTTGCACTTACATGTGCAGCAGAGTACTGCAATGGAAACATGCTGGGCCCATAACCCAGAGGTAGGCAGATTGAAACTATCCTCTGCTATATGCATTTTTTTTTGTTAATTAAAGTAATCCAAAACTGGGATTGATATTTTTGCTCTTTTATTTTTACTTAAAGTACAATAACTTTTACCATTTTAATTTGTTTTAATAGTATATTGACAGTATTGTTTTCTTTCAAAAATCCACTTAATTTTCTTTACCCTATTATTAAAATGGTAATTGACAAAAACAAACACATTGTCACCAGAAGAGCAATACAAAATGTACAAGTGATATATTAAAATCATCTTTCCAGCTTGAATTTCAATGATGCATTGGGGCAACGATTTTGTGAGAAACACCTTCACCCTTAAATAAAGATTTTTTTAATTCCTTACCTGTGTGCTAATTAGATATCACCTTGTTTTCACATTAAACAGACTTCCACATGCGAAAGCAGCAAGGATGCAGTGGCGTTAATGTTTCCTGGTGTCAACCTGTATTATTTCAGTAGACATTGAAATGAGGATGCATCTTGCTGCCTTTCCAATGAAGCAAGTTTAATTTAGTAATAGGTGAAAAACCATCCCTACAAAGGTGTTAATCAGAGACTTGGCTTTGTGGACACTTTTCAGAGAACAAATTTGTTAGCATAAAAATAAAGCCAGAAAATGAAGAGCTGTTTAATCACTCAATTGGATTTTTTTGCCAGCATATTTCTTTTTCTCTGCAACCCACTGCTAAATTGTGCTTCCTAGCTGTTTTTATAAAATCACTGAATCAAATCTAACTCTGATTACATCAGAGAAGGCCAGGTACCCTACACCATAACAGGGGGTTTGAAATTTTGACTTGTCTACTTAAAGATCACCGAAATCTGATAACAAGGTCAATTACGTCCCTGGGTGGGATTGAACAACCAACCTTTTGGTTAATAACCATACACACTAACTGATTGCGCCACAGCGACACTTTGCAGAAGTACATACTGACAAAGGCTAATAAGCATTCATCTAGAACGTCTCCTAGAAACATTTTAAAAAGTCAATAATGTGGAGAGTTTTTGTAAGATGTTTCTTCCATCAACCAATGAAGAAACACATTGGTACTTTCCCATGATAAGTGAGTGCTTCAGGACCTCTTGCACTTACATGTGCAGCAGAGTACTGTAATGGAAGCATGCTGGGTCCATAACCAAGAGGTAGGCAGATTGAAACTATCCTCTGCTATATGCATTTTTTTTTGTTAATTAAAGTAATCCAAAACTGGGATTGATATTTTTGCTCTTTTATTTTTACTTAAAGTACAATAACTTTTACCATTTTAATTTGTTTTAATAGTATATTGACAGTATTGTTTTCTTTCAAAAATCCAATTAATTTTCTTTACCCGATTATTAAAATGGTAATTGACAAAAACAAACTACATTGTCACCAGAAGAGCAATGCAAAATGTACAAGTGATATATTAAAATCATCTTTCCAGCTTGAATTTCAATGATGCATTGGGGCAACGATTTTGTGAGAAACATCTTCACCCTTAAATAAAGATTTTCTTAATTCCTTACCTGTGTGCTAATTAGATATCACCTTGTTTTCACATTAAACAGACTATTACATGCGAAAGCAGCAAGGATGCAGTGGCGTTAATGTTTCCTGGTGTCAACCTGTATTATTTCAGTAGACATTGAAATGAAGATGCATCTTGCTGCCTTTCCAATGAAGCAAGTTTAATTTAGTAATAGGTGAAAAACCATCCCTACAAAGGTGTTAATCAGAGACTTGGCTTTGTGGACACTTTTCAGAGAACAAATTTGTTAGCATAAAAATAAAGCCAGAAAATGAAGAGCTGTTTAATCACTCAATTGGATTTTTTTACCAGCATATTTCTTTTTCTCTGCAACCCACTGCTAAATTGTGCTTCCTAGCTGTTTTTATAAAATCACTGAATCAAATCTAACTCTGATTACATCAGAGAAGGCCAGGTACCCTACACCATAACAGGGGGTTTGAAATTTTGACTTGTCTACTTAAAGATCACCAAAATCTGATAACAAGGTCAATTAAGTCCCTGGGTGGGATTGAACCACCAACCTTTTGGTTAATAGCCTTACACACTAACTGATTGCGCCACAGCGACACTTTGCAGAAGTACTTACTGACAAAGGCTAATAAGCATTCATCTAGAACGATTCCTAGAAACATTTTAAAAAGTCAATAATGTGGAGAGTTTTTGTAAGATGTTTCTTCCATCAACCAATGAAGAAACACATTGGTACTTTCCCATGATGAGTGAGTGCTTCAGGATCTCTTGCACTTACATGTGCAGCAGAGTACTGTAATGGAAGCATGCTGGGTCCATAACCCAGAGGTAGGCAGATTGAAACTATCCTCTGCTATATGCATTTTTTTTTGTTAATTAAAGTAATCCAAAACTGGGATTGATATTTTTGCTCTTTTATTTTTACTTAAAGTACAATAACTTTTACCATTTTAATTTGTTTTAATAGTATATTGACAGTATTGTTTTCTTTCAAAAATCCAATTATTTTCTTTACCCGATTATTAAAATGGTAATTGACAAAAACAAACTACATTGTCACCAGAAGAGCAATACAAAATGTACAAGTGATATATTAAAATCATCTTTCCAGCTTGAATTTCAATGATGCATTGGGGCAACGATTTTGTGAGAAACATCTTCACCCTTAAATAAAGATTTTCTTAATTCCTTACCTGTGTGCTAATTAGATATCACCTTGTTTTCACATTAAACAGACTATTACATGCGAAAGCAGCAAGGATGCAGTGGCGTTAATGTTTCCTGGTGTCAACCTGTATTATTTCAGTAGACATTGAAATGAAGATGCATCTTGCTGCCTTTCCAATGAAGCAAGTTTAATTTAGTAATAGGTGAAAAACCATCCCTACAAAGGTGTTAATCAGAGACTTGGCTTTGTGGACACTTTTCAGAGAACAAATTTGTTAGCATAAAAATAAAGCCAGAAAATGAAGAGCTGTTTAATCACTCAATTGGATTTTTTTACCAGCATATTTCTTTTTCTCTGCAACCCACTGCTAAATTGTGCTTCCTAGCTGTTTTTCTAAAATCACTGAATCAAATCTAACTCTGATTACATCAGAGAAGGCCAGGTACCCTACACCATAACAGTGGGTTTGAAATTTTGACTTGTCTACTTAAAGATCACCAAAATCTGATAACAAGGTCAATTAAGTACCTGTGTGGGATTGAACCACCAACCTTTTGGTTAATAGCCTTACACACTAACTGATTGCGCCACAGCGACACTTTGCAAAAGTACTTACTGACAAAGGCTAATAAGCATTCATCTAGAACGATTCCTAGAAACATTTTAAAAAGTCAATAATGTGGAGAGTTTTTGTAAGATGTTTCTTCCATCAACCAATGAAGAAACACACTGGTACTTTCCCATGATGAGTGAGTGCTTCGGGATCTCTGGCACTTACATGTGCAGCAGAGTACTGTAATGGAAGCATGCTGGGTCCATAACCCAGAGGTAGGCAGATTGAAACTATCCTCTGCTATATGCATTTTTTTTTTGTTAATTAAAGTAATCCAAAACTGGGATTGATATTTTTGCTCTTTTATTTTTACTTAAAGTACAATAACTTTTACCATTTTAATTTGTTTTAATAGTATATTGACAGTATTGTTTTCTTTCAAAAATCCAATTAATTTTCTTTACCCGATTATTAAAATGGTAATTGACAAAAGCAAACTACATTGTCACCAGAAGAGCAATACAAAATGTACAAGTGATATATTAAAATCATCTTTCCAGCTTGAATTTCAATGATGCATTGGGGCAACGATTTTGTGAGAAACATCTTCACCCTTAAATAAAGATTTTCTTAATTCCTTACCTGTGTGCTAATTAGATATCACCTTGTTTTCACATTAAACAGACTTCCACATGAGAAAGCAGCAAGGATGCAGTGGCGTTAATGTTTCCTGGTGTCAACCTGTATTATTTCAGTAGATATTGAAATGAGGATGCATCTTGCTGCCTTTCCAATGAAGCAAGTTTAATTTAGTAATAGGTGAAAAACCATCCCTACAAAGATGTTAATCAGATACTTGGCTTTGTGGACACTTTTCAGAGAACAAATTTGTTAGCATAAAAATAAAGCCAGAAAATGAAGAGCTGTTTAATCACTCAATTGGATTTTTTTTGCCAGCATATTTCTTTTTCTCTGCAACCCACTGCTAAATTGTGCTTCCTAGCTGTTTTTATAAAATCACTGAATCAAATCTAACTCTGATTACATCAGAGAAGGCCAGGTACCCTACACCATAACAGGGGTTTTCGAAATTTTGACTTGTCTACTTAAAGATCAACAAAATCTGATAACAAGGTCAATTATGTCCCTGGGTGGGATTGAACCACGAACCTTTTGGTTAATAGCCGTACACACTAACTGATTGCGCCACAGCGACACTTAGCAAAAGTACATACTGACAAAGGCTAATAAGCATTCATCTAGAACGTTTCCTATAAAAACTTTAAATAGTCAATAATCTGGAGAGTTTTTGTAAGATGTTTCTTCCATCAACCAATGAAGAAACACATTGGTACTTTCCCATGATAAGTGAGTGCTTCAGGACCTCTTGCACTTACATGTGCAGCAGAGTACTGTAATGGAAGCATGCTGGGTCCATAACCCAGAGGTAGGCAGATTGAAACTATCCTCTGCTATATGCATTTTTTTTTGTTAATTAAAGTAATCCAAAACTGGGATTGATATTTTTGCTCTTTTATTTTTACTTAAAGTACAATAACTTTTACCATTTTAATTTGCTTTAATAGTATATTGACAGTATTGTTTTCTTTCAAAAATCCAATTAATTTTCTTTACCCGATTATTAAAATGGTAATTGACAAAAACAAACTACATTGTCACCAGAAGAGCAATACAAAATGTACAAGTGATATATTAAAATCATCTTTCCAGCTTGAATTTCAATGATGCATTGGGGCAACGATTTTGTGAGAAACATCTTCACCCTTAAATAAAGATTTTCTTAATTCCTTACCTGTGTGCTAATTAGATATCACCTTGTTTTCACATTAAACAGACTTCCACATGAGAAAGCAGCAAGGATGCAGTGGCGTTAATGTTTCCTGGTGTCAACCTGTATTATTTCTGTAGATATTGAAATGAGGATGCATCTTGCTGCCTTTCCAATGAAGCAAGTTTAATTTAGTAATAGGTGAAAAACCATCCCTACAAAGGTGTTAATCAGAGACTTGGCTTTGTGGACACTTTTCAGAGAACAAATTTGTTAGCATAAAAATAAAGCCAGAAAATGAAGAGCTGTTTAATCACTCAATTGGATTTTTTTGCCAGCATATTTCTTTTTCTCTGCAACCCACTGCTAAATTGTGCTTCCTAGCTATTTTTATAAAATCACTGAATCAAATCTAACTCTGATTACATCAGAGAAGGCCAGGTACCCTACACCATAAGAGGGGGTTTGAAATTTTGACTTGTCTACATAAAGATCACCAAAATCTGATAACAAGGTCAATTACGTCCCTAGGTGGGATTGAACCACCAACCTTTTGGTTAATAGCCTTACACACTAACTGATTGCGCCACAGCGACACTTTGCAAAAGCATATACTGAAAAACGCTAATAAGCATTCATCTAGAACGTTTCCTAGAAACATTTTAAAAAGTCAATAAAGTGGAGAGTTTTTGTAAGATGTTTCTTCCATCAACCAATGAAGAAACACATTGGTACTTTCCCATGATGAGTGAGTGCTTCAGGATCTCTTGCACTTACATGTGCAGCAGAGTACTGTAATGGAAGCATGCTGGGTCCATAACCCAGAGGTAGGCAGATTGAAACTATCCTCTGCTATATGCATTTTTTTTTGTTAATTAAAGTAATCCAAAACTGGGATTGACATTTTTGCTCTTTTATTTTTACTTAAAGTACAATAACTTTTACCATTTTAATTTGTTTTACTAGTATATTGACAGTATTGTTTTCTTTCAAAAATCCACTTAATTTTCTTTACCCGATTATTAAAATGGTAATTGACAAAAACAAACTACATTGTCACCAGAAGAGCAATACAAAATGTACAAGTGATATATTAAAATCATCTTTCCAGCTTGAATTTCAATGATGCATTGGGGCAACGATTTTGTGAGAAACATCTTCACCCTTAAATAAAGATTTTCTTAATTCCTTACCTGTGTGCTAATTAGATATCACCTTGTTTTCACATTAAACAGACTTCCACATGAGAAAGCAGCAAGGATGCAGTGGCGTTAATGTTTCCTGGTGTCAACCTGTATTATTTCAGTAGATATTGAAATGAGGATGCATCTTGCTGCCTTTCCAATGAAGCGAGTTTAATTTAGTAATAGGTGAAAAACCATCCAAGAGCTGTTTAATCACTCAATTGGATTTTTTGCCAGCATATTTCTTTTTCTCTGCAACCCACTGCTAAATTGTGCTTCCTAGCTGTTTTTATAAAATCACTGAATCAAATCTAACTCTGATTACATCAGAGAAGGCCAGGTACCCTACACCATAACAGGGGTTTTTCGAAATTTTGACTTGTCTACTTAAAGATCAACAAAATCTGATAACAAGGTCAATTACGTCCCTGGGTGGGATTGAACCACCAACCTTTTGGTTAATAGCCGTACACACTAACTGATTGCGCCACAGCGACACTTTGTAAAAGTACATACTGACAAAGGCTAATAAGCATTCATCTAGAACGTTTCCTATAAAAACTTTAAAAAGTCAATAATCTGGAGAGTTTTTGTAAGATGTTTCTTCCAGCAACCAATGAAGAAACACATTGGTACTTTCCCATGATAAGTGAGTGCTTCAGGTTCTCTTGCACTTACATGTGCAGCAGAGTACTGTAATGGAAGCATGCTGGGTCCATAACCCAGAGGTAGGCAGATTGAAACTATCCTCTGCTATATGCATTTTTTTTTTGTTAATTAAAGTAATCCAAAACTGGGATTGACATTTTTGCTCTTTTATTTTTACTTAAAGTACAATAACTTTTACCATTTTAATTTGTTTTACTAGTATATTGACAGTATTGTTTTCTTTCAAAAATCCACTTAATTTTCTTTACCCGATTATTAAAATGGTAATTGACAAAAACAAACTACATTGTCACCAGAAGAGCAATACAAAATGTACAAGTGATATATTAAAATCATCTTTCCAGCTTGAATTTCAATGATGCATTGGGGCAACGATTTTGTGAGAAACATCTTCACCCTTAAATAAAGATTTTCTTAATTCCTTACCTGTGTGCTAATTAGATATCACCTTGTTTTCACATTAAACAGACTATTACATGCGAAAGCAGCAAGGATGCAGTGGCGTTAATGTTTCCTGGTGTCAACCTGTATTATTTCAGTAGACATTGAAATGAAGATGCATCTTGCTGCCTTTCCAATGAAGCAAGTTTAATTTAGTAATAGGTGAAAAACCATCCCTACAAAGGTGTTAATCAGAGACTTGGCTTTGTGGACACTTTTCAGAGAACAAATTTGTTAGCATAAAAATAAAGCCAGAAAATGAAGAGCTGTTTAATCACTCAATTGGATTTTTTTACCAGCATATTTCTTTTTCTCTGCAACCCACTGCTAAATTGTGCTTCCTAGCTGTTTTTATAAAATCACTGAATCAAATCTAACTCTGATTACATCAGAGAAGGCCTGGTACCCTACACCATAACAGGGGGTTTGAAATTTTGACTTGTCTACTTAAAGATCACCAAAATCTGATAACAAGGTCAATTAAGTCCCTGGGTGGGATTGAACCACCAACCTTTTGGTTAATAGCCTTACACACTAACTGATTGCGCCACAGCGACACTTTGCAGAAGTACTTACTGACAAAGGCTAATAAGCATTCATCTAGAACGATTCCTAGAAACATTTTAAAAAGTCAATAATGTGGAGAGTTTTTGTAAGATGTTTCTTCCATCAACCAATGAAGAAACACATTGGTACTTTCCCATGATGAGTGAGTGCTTCAGGATCTCTTGCACTTACATGTGCAGCAGAGTACTGTAATGGAAGCATGCTGGGTCCATAACCCAGAGGTAGGCAGATTGAAACTATCCTCTGCTATATGCATTTTTTTTTGTTAATTAAAGTAATCCAAAACTGGGATTGATATTTTTGCTCTTTTATTTTTACTTAAAGTACAATAACTTTTACCATTTTAATTTGTTTTACTAGTATATTGACAGTATTGTTTTCTTTCAAAAATCCACTTAATTTTCTTTACCCGATTATTAAAATGGTAATTGACAAAAACAAACTACATTGTCACCAGAAGAGCAATACAAAATGTACAAGTGATATATTAAAATCATCTTTCCAGCTTGAATTTCAATGATGCATTGGGGCAACGATTTTGTGAGAAACATCTTCACCCTTAAATAAAGATTTTCTTAATTCCTTACCTGTGTGCTAATTAGATATCACCTTGTTTTCACATTAAACAGACTTCCACATGAGAAAGCAGCAAGGATGCAGTGGCGTTAATGTTTCCTGGTGTCAACCTGTATTATTTCAGTAGATATTGAAATGAGGATGCATCTTGCTGCCTTTCCAATGAAGCAAGTTTAATTTAGTAATAGGTGAAAAACCATCCAAGAGCTGTTTAATCACTCAATTGGATTTTTTGCCAGCATATTTCTTTTTCTCTGCAACCCACTGCTAAATTGTGCTTCCTAGCTGTTTTTATAAAATCACTGAATCAAATCTAACTCTGATTACATCAGAGAAGGCCAGGTACCCTACACCATAACAGGGGTTTTTCGAAATTTTGACTTGTCTACTTAAAGATCAACAAAATCTGATAACAAGGTCAATTACGTCCCTGGGTGAGATAGAACCACCAACCTTTTGGTTAATAGCTGTACACACTAACTGATTGCGCCACAGCGACACTTTGCAAAAGTACATACTGACAAAGGCTAATAAGCATTCATCTAGAACGTTTCCTATAAAAACTTTAAAAAGTCAATAATCTGGAGAGTTTTTGTAAGATGTTTCTTCCAGCAACCAATTAAGAAACACATTGGTACTTTCCCATGATAAGTGAGTGCTTCAGGTTCTCTTGCACTTACATGTGCAGCAGAGTACTGTAATGGAAGCATGCTGGGTCCATAACCCAGAGGTAGGCAGATTGAAACTATCCTCTGCTATATGCATTTTTTTTTGTTAATTAAAGTAATCCAAAACTGGGATTGACATTTTTGCTCTTTTATTTTTACTTAAAGTACAATAACTTTTACCATTTTAATTTGTTTTACTAGTATATTGACAGTATTGTTTTCTTTCAAAAATCCACTTAATTTTCTTTACCCGATTATTAAAATGGTAATTGACAAAAACAAACTACATTGTCACCAGAAGAGCAATACAAAATGTACAAGTGATATATTAAAATCATCTTTCCAGCTTGAATTTCAATGATGCATTGGGGCAACGATTTTGTGAGAAACATCTTCACCCTTAAATAAAGATTTTCTTAATTCCTTACCTGTGTGCTAATTAGATATCACCTTGTTTTCACATTAAACAGACTATTACATGCGAAAGCAGCAAGGATGCAGTGGCGTTAATGTTTCCTGGTGTCAACCTGTATTATTTCAGTAGACATTGAAATGAAGATGCATCTTGCTGCCTTTCCAATGAAGCAAGTTTAATTTAGTAATAGGTGAAAAACCATCCCTACAAAGGTGTTAATCAGAGACTTGGCTTTGTGGACACTTTTCAGAGAACAAATTTGTTAGCATAAAAATAAAGCCAGAAAATGAAGAGCTGTTTAATCACTCAATTGGATTTTTTTACCAGCATATTTCTTTTTCTCTGCAACCCACTGCTAAATTGTGCTTCCTAGCTGTTTTTATAAAATCACTGAATCAAATCTAACTCTGATTACATCAGAGAAGGCCTGGTACCCTACACCATAACAGGGGGTTTGAAATTTTGACTTGTCTACTTAAAGATCACCAAAATCTGATAACAAGGTCAATTAAGTCCCTGGGTGGGATTGAACCACCAACCTTTTGGTTAATAGCCTTACACACTAACTGATTGCGCCACAGCGACACTTTGCAGAAGTACTTACTGACAAAGGCTAATAAGCATTCATCTAGAACGATTCCTAGAAACATTTTAAAAAGTCAATAATGTGGAGAGTTTTTGTAAGATGTTTCTTCCATCAACCAATGAAGAAACACATTGGTACTTTCCCATGATGAGTGAGTGCTTCAGGATCTCTTGCACTTACATGTGCAGCAGAGTACTGTAATGGAAGCATGCTGGGTCCATAACCCAGAGGTAGGCAGATTGAAACTATCCTCTGCTATATGCATTTTTTTTTGTTAATTAAAGTAATCCAAAACTGGGATTGATATTTTTGCTCTTTTATTTTTACTTAAAGTACAATAACTTTTACCATTTTAATTTGTTTTAATAGTATATTGACAGTATTGTTTTCTTTCAAAAATCCAATTATTTTCTTTACCCGATTATTAAAATGGTAATTGACAAAAACAAACTACATTGTCACCAGAAGAGCAATACAAAATGTACAAGTGATATATTAAAATCATCTTTCCAGCTTGAATTTCAATGATGCATTGGGGCAACGATTTTGTGAGAAACATCTTCACCCTTAAATAAAGATTTTCTTAATTCCTTACCTGTGTGCTAATTAGATATCACCTTGTTTTCACATTAAACAGACTATTACATGCGAAAGCAGCAAGGATGCAGTGGCGTTAATGTTTCCTGGTGTCAACCTGTATTATTTCAGTAGACATTGAAATGAAGATGCATCTTGCTGCCTTTCCAATGAAGCAAGTTTAATTTAGTAATAGGTGAAAAACCATCCCTACAAAGGTGTTAATCAGAGACTTGGCTTTGTGGACACTTTTCAGAGAACAAATTTGTTAGCATAAAAATAAAGCCAGAAAATGAAGAGCTGTTTAATCACTCAATCGGATTTTTTTACCAGCATATTTCTTTTTCTCTGCAACCCACTGCTAAATTGTGCTTCCTAGCTGTTTTTCTAAAATCACTGAATCAAATCTAACTCTGATTACATCAGAGAAGGCCAGGTACCCTACACCATAACAGTGGGTTTGAAATTTTGACTTGTCTACTTAAAGATCACCAAAATCTGATAACAAGGTCAATTAAGTCCCTGTGTGGGATTGAACCACCAACCTTTTGGTTAATAGCCTTACACACTAACTGATTGCGCCACAGCGACACTTTGCAAAAGTACTTACTGACAAAGGCTAATAAGCATTCATCTAGAACGATTCCTAGAAACATTTTAAAAAGTCAATAATGTGGAGAGTTTTTGTAAGATGTTTCTTCCATCAACCAATGAAGAAACACACTGGTACTTTCCCATGATGAGTGAGTGCTTCGGGATCTCTGGCACTTACATGTGCAGCAGAGTACTGTAATGGAAGCATGCTGGGTCCATAACCCAGAGGTAGGCAGATTGAAACTATCCTCTGCTATATGCATTTTTTTTTGTTAATTAAAGTAATCCAAAACTGGGATTGATATTTTTGCTCTTTTATTTTTACTTAAAGTACAATAACTTTTACCATTTTAATTTGTTTTAATAGTATATTGACAGTATTGTTTTCTTTCAAAAATCCAATTAATTTTCTTTACCCGATTATTAAAATGGTAATTGACAAAAGCAAACTACATTGTCACCAGAAGAGCAATACAAAATGTACAAGTGATATATTAAAATCATCTTTCCAGCTTGAATTTCAATGATGCATTGGGGCAACGATTTTGTGAGAAACATCTTCACCCTTAAATAAAGATTTTCTTAATTCCTTACCTGTGTGCTAATTAGATATCACCTTGTTTTCACATTAAACAGACTTCCACATGAGAAAGCAGCAAGGATGCAGTGGCGTTAATGTTTCCTGGTGTCAACCTGTATTATTTCAGTAGATATTGAAATGAGGATGCATCTTGCTGCCTTTCCAATGAAGCAAGTTTAATTTAGTAATAGGTGAAAAACCATCCCTACAAAGATGTTAATCAGATACTTGGCTTTGTGGACACTTTTCAGAGAACAAATTTGTTAGCATAAAAATAAAGCCAGAAAATGAAGAGCTGTTTAATCACTCAATTGGATTTTTTTGCCAGCATATTTCTTTTTCTCTGCAACCCACTGCTAAATTGTGCTTCCTAGCTGTTTTTATAAAATCACTGAATCAAATCTAACTCTGATTACATCAGAGAAGGCCAGGTACCCTACACCATAACAGGGGTTTTCGAAATTTTGACTTGTCTACTTAAAGATCAACAAAATCTGATAACAAGGTCAATTACGTCCCTGGGTGGGATTAAACCACCAACCTTTTGGTTAATAGCCGTACACACTAACTGATTGCGCCACAGCGACACTTTGCAAAAGTACATACTGACAAAGGCTAATAAGCATTCATCTAGAACGTTTCCTATAAAAACTTTAAATAGTCAATAATCTGGAGAGTTTTTGTAAGATGTTTCTTCCATCAACCAATGAAGAAACACATTGGTACTTTCCCATGATAAGTGAGTGCTTCAGGATCTCTTGCACTTACATGTGCAGCAGAGTACTGTAATGGAAGCATGCTGGGTCCATAACCCAGAGGTAGGCAGATTGAAACTATCCTCTGCTATATGCATTTTTTTTTGTTAATTAAAGTAATCCAAAACTGGGATTGACATTTTTGCTCTTTTATTTTTACTTAAAGTACAATAACTTTTACCATTTTAATTTGTTTTTTTAGTATATTGACAGTATTGTTTTCTTTCAAAAATCCACTTAATTTTCTTTACCCGATTATTAAAATGGTAATTGACAAAAACAAACTACATTGTCACCAGAAGAGCAATACAAAATGTACAAGTGATATATTAAAATCATCTTTCCAGCTTGAATTTCAATGATGCATTGGGGCAACGATTTTGTGAGAAACATCTTCACCCTTAAATAAAGATTTTCTTAATTCCTTACCTGTGTGCTAATTAGATATCACCTTGTTTTCACATTAAACAGACTTCCACATGAGAAAGCAGCAAGGATGCAGTGGCGTTAATGTTTCCTGGTGTCAACCTGTATTATTTCAGTAGATATTGAAATGAGGATGCATCTTGCTGCCTTTCCAATGTAGCAAGTTTAATTTAGTAATAGGTGAAAAACCATCCAAGAGCTGTTTAATCACTCAATTGGATTTTTTTGCCAGCATATTTCTTTTTCTCTGCAACCCACTGCTAAATTGTGCTTCCTAGCTGTTTTTATAAAATCACTGAATCAAATCTAACTCTGATTACATCAGAGAAGGCCAGGTACCCTACACCATAAGAGGGGGTTTGAAATTTTGACTTGTCTACATAAAGATCACCAAAATCTGATAACAAGGTCAATTACGTCCCTGGGTGGGATTGAACCACCAACCTTTTGGTTAATAGCCTTACACACTAACTGATTGCGGCACAGCGACACTTTGCAAAAGCATATACTGAAAAACGCTAATAAGCATTCATCTAGAACGTTTCCTAGAAACATTTTAAAAAGTCAATAAAGTGGAGAGTTTTTGTAAGATGTTTCTTCCATCAACCAATGAAGAAACACATTGGTACTTTCCCATGATGAGTGAGTGCTTCAGGATCTCTTGCACTTACATGTGCAGCAGAGTACTGTAATGGAAGCATGCTGGGTCCATAACCCAGAGGTAGGCAGATTGAAACTATCCTCTGCTATATGCATTTTTTTTTGTTAATTAAAGTAATCCAAAACTGGGATTGACATTTTTGCTCTTTTATTTTTACTTAAAGTACAATAACTTTTACCATTTTAATTTGTTTTTTTAGTATATTGACAGTATTGTTTTCTTTCAAAAATCCACTTAATTTTCTTTACCCGATTATTAAAATGGTAATTGACAAAAACAAACTACATTGTCACCAGAAGAGCAATACAAAATGTACAAGTGATATATTAAAATCATCTTTCCAGCTTGAATTTCAATGATGCATTGGGGCAACGATTTTGTGAGAAACATCTTCACCCTTAAATAAAGATTTTCTTAATTCCTTACCTGTGTGCTAATTAGATATCACCTTGTTTTCACATTAAACAGACTTCCACATGAGAAAGCAGCAAGGATGCAGTGGCGTTAATGTTTCCTGGTGTCAACCTGTATTATTTCAGTAGATATTGAAATGAGGATGCATCTTGCTGCCTTTCCAATGTAGCAAGTTTAATTTAGTAATAGGTGAAAAACCATCCAAGAGCTGTTTAATCACTCAATTGGATTTTTTTGCCAGCATATTTCTTTTTCTCTGCAACCCACTGCTAAATTGTGCTTCCTAGCTGTTTTTATAAAATCACTGAATCAAATCTAACTCTGATTACATCAGAGAAGTCTAAATACCTAACACCATAACAGGGGGTTTGAAATTTTGACTTGTCTACTTAAAGATCACCAAAATCTGATAACAAGGTCAATTACATCCCTGGGTGGGATTGAACCACCAACCTTTTGGTTAATAGCCATACACACTAACTGATTGCGCCACAGCGACACTTTGTAAAAGTACATACTGACAAAGGCTAATAAACAATCATCTAGAACGTTTCCTAGAAAAACTTTAAAAAGTCAATAATCTGGAGTGTTTTTGTAAGATGTTTCTGCCATCAACCAATGAAGAAACATATTGGTACTTTCCCATGATGAGTGAATGCTTCAGGATCTCTTGCACTTACATGTGCAGCAGAGTACTGCAATGGAAGCATGCTGGCCCCATAACCCAGAGGTAGACAGATTGAAACTATCCTCTGCTATATGCATTTTTTTTGTTAAAGTAATCCAAAACTGGGATTGATATTTTTGCTCTTTTATTTTTACTTAAAGAACAATAACTTTTACCATTTTAATTTGTTTTAATAGTATATTGACAGTATTGTTTTCTTTCAAAAATTCACTTAATTTTCTTTTCTTTGTGCTAATTAGATATCACCTTGTTTTCACATTAAATAGACTTCCACATGAGAAAGCAGCAAGGATGCAGTGGCGTTAATGTTTCCTGGTGGTAGTGGGGGACTGTGTTTGTGCTTTCCTCTGGTCAGCTCTGGTAAAAGTCAGATTTCTTTGTCTCAGATCTTCCTCTAGCCTTGTTCTTATTTCGAGAGTTCCCTTGTGCTGCCTCAGTTGGATCTCCTTCACTTGACAGGGGGGTACCCGAGCAGCGACCCTCCCCAGCACTAGCCCAACTCCTACTTACCTGCCAGGTGAGATACTATGATCATGAAGGTGCTTCTCCCAGGGCAAGGCTCACCCATTGCACTCTGGGTGTGCTGCTCCTGCGATTTCCCCAAATGTGGGAAACTTGACTGCATAATTTGTGTTTCCCCTGGTCGGCTCTCGTATAATTCAGATCTCTTTGTCTCAGGTCTCTCTCCAGCCTAGTTTGCTGTCTGTTTCCACTTCTCTTTTCTTAAACCGCTCCCTTCTATGCCCTTGCGCACCTTAATTAAATCTAACTCTGATTACGTCAGAGAAGGCCAGGTACCCTACACCATAAGAGGGGGTTTGAAATTTTGACTTGTCTGCTTAAAGATCACCAAAATATGATCACAAGGTCAATTACATCACTGGGTGGGAACCTTTTGGTTAATAGCCCATGTAAGTGCAAGAGATCCTGAAGCACTCACTCATCATGGGAAAGTACCAATGTGTTTCTTACAAAAATTCTCCAGATTATTGACTTTTTAAAGTTTTTCTAGGAAACGTTCTAGATGAATGCTTATTAGCCTTTGTCAGTATGTACTTTGGCAAAGTGTCGCTGTGCCGCAATCAGTTAGTGTGTATGGCTATTAACCTAAAGGTTGGTGATTCAATCCCACCCAGGGACGTAATTGACCTTGTTATCAGATTTTGGTGATCTTTAAGTAGACAAGTCAAAATTTCAAACCCCCTCTTATGGTGTAGGGTACCCGGCCTTCTCTGATGTAATCAGAGTTAGATTTGATTAAGTGATTTTATAAAAAAACAGCTAGGAAGCACAATTTAGCAGTGGGTTGCATAGAAAAAAAATTATGCTGGCAGAGAAGTCCAATTGAGTGATTAAACAGCTCTTCATTTTCTGATTTTATGTTTATGCTAACAAATTTGCTCTCTGAAAAGTGTCCACAAAGCCAAGTCTCTGATTAACACCTTTTTAGGAATGGTTTTTCACCTATTACTGAATTAAACTTGCTTCATTGGAAAGGCAGCAAGATGCATCCTCATTTCAATGTCTACTGAAATAATACAGGTTGACACCAGGAAACATAAACTTCACTGCATCCTTGCTGCTTCCTCATGGGGAAGTCTGTTTAATGTGAAAACAAGGTGATATCTAATCAGCACACAGGTAAGGAATTAAGAAAATCTTTCTTTATGGGTGAAGATGTTTCTCACAAAATTGTTGCACCAAGGCATCATTGAAATTCAAGCTGGAAAGATGATTTTAATATATCACTTGTACATTTTGTACTGCTCTTCTGGTGACAATGTAGTTTGTTTTTGTCAATTACCATTTTAATAATAGGGTAAAGAAAATTAAGTGGATTTTTGAAAGAAAACAATACTGTCAATATACTATTAAAACAAATTAAAATGGTAAAAGTTATTGTACTTTAAGTAAAAATAAAAGAGCAAAAATATCAATCCCAGTTTTGGATTACTTTAATTAACAAAAAAACAATGCATATAGCAGAGGATAGTTTCAATCTGCCTACCTCTGGGTTATGGACCCAGCATGCTTCCATTACAGTACTCTGCTGCACATGTAAGTGCAAGAGATCCTGAAGCACTCACTCATCATGGGAAAGTACCAATGTGTTTCTTCATTGGTTGATGGAAGAAACATCTTACAAAAACTCTCCACATTATTGACTTTTTAAAATGTTTCTAGGAAACATTCTAGATGAATGCTTATTAGCCTTTGTCAGTATGTACTTTTGAAAAGTGTCGCTGTGGCGCAATCAGTTAGTGTATAAGGCTATTAACCAAAAGGTTGGCGGTTCAATCCCACCCAGGGACGTAATTGACCTTGTTATCAGATTTTGGTGATCTTTAAGTAGACAAGTCAAAATTTCAAACCCCCTCTTATGGTGTAGGATACCTGGCCTTCTCTGATGTAATCAGAGTTAGATTTGATTAAGTGATTTTATAAAAAAACAGCTAGGAAGCACAATTTAGCAGTGGGTTGCAGAGAAAAAGAAAAATGCTGGCAGAAAAATCAAATTGAGTGATTAAACAGCTCTTCATTTTCTGGCTTTATTTTTATGCTAACAAATTTGTTCTCTGAAAAGTGTCCACAAAGCCAAGTCTCTGATTAACACCTTTGTAGGGATGGTTTTTAACCTATTACTAAATTAAACTTGCTTCATTGGAAAGGCAGCAAGATGCATCCTCATTTCAATGTCTACTGAAATAATACAGGTTGACACCAGGAAACATTAACGCCACTGCATCCTTGCTGCTTTCTCATGTGGAAGTCTGTTAAATGTGAAAACAAGGTGATATCTAATTAGCACACAGGTAGGGAATTAAGAAAATCTTTATTTAAGGGTGAAGATGTTTCTCACAAAATCGTTACCTCAATGCATCATTGAAATTCAAGCTGAAAAGATGATTTTAATATATCACTTGTACATATAGGGGTATATGCAATAGCGGGCGAATTTCAGAAAAAGGCGAATTCCGGAACGTTTTCGCCTCAAAAAATCAATTCGCCTATGCAGTGCAGTACTTTTTCGCAAAAAAAACGGACCGTCAAAATTCGCCTTTTCTCAATTCGCCTTTTTCCGCATTCGCCTTTTCTGCAATGGTACAGATGCTGCAATTCGCCTCCAGCATATTCAATTCAAGTTTGGAAATTCGCCTGCAGTGCTTTTAGACAGCAAATTCGCGATTTTCAATCCGCCACACTTTGGAGGGTGAAAACAAATAAAAAAATTTTAAACATGGTTTTTTTTGTGTTTTTTTTTTGGGAATAGCAGATCTATTTATATTAGAAGGGATTAGGTTTTTTTTTTTTTTTTGGGGGAGGCACAAATATTATTTATATATTTTTTAAAATATTATTTTTTTTTTATTATTTTTTTTTTATTGCTGGAACGGTAAAATCAGAAAAAAAAATGGCGTGGGGTCCCCCCTCCAAAGCATAACCAGCCTCGGGCTCATTGAGCTGGTCCTGGTTCTAAAAATGCGGGGAAAAAATTGACAGGGGATCCCCCGTATTTTTAAAACCAGCACCGGGCTCTGCGCCTGATGCTGGTGCCAAAAATACGGGGGACAAAACGAGTAGGGGTCCCCCGTATTTTTAACACCAGCATCGGGCTCCACTAGCTGGACAGATAATGCCACAGCCGGGGGTCACTTTTATGCCGTGCCCTGCGGCCGTGGCATCAAATATCCAACTAGTCACCCCTGGCCGGGGTACCCTGGGGGAGTGGGGACCCCTTCAATCAAGGGGTCCCCCCCCCCAGCCACCCAAGGGCCAGGGGTGAAGCCCGAGGCTGTCCGCCCCCCATCCAATGGGCTGCGGATGGGGAGGCTGATAGCCTTTGTTGTAAAAGAAAGATATTGTTTTTTCCAGTAGTACTACAAGTCCCAGCAAGCCTCCCCCGCAAGCTGGTACTTGGAGAACCACAAGTACCAGCATGCGGGAGAAAAACGGGCCCGCTGGTACCTGTAGTTCTAATGGAAAAAAAATACCCAAATAAAAACAGGACACAGACACCGTCGACAGTAAAACTTTATTACACACTGCCGACACACACATACTTACCTATGTTCACACGCCGACATCGGTCCTCTTCTCCATGTAGAATCCCGGGGTACCTGAAAATAAAAGATCAATATACTCACCTCAACCAGGCTCCAGAGATAAATCCACGTACTTGGCAAAAAAAGAAAACGAACAACCGGACCTGCGGACCGAAAGGGGTCCCATGCTGACACATGGGACCCCTCTCCCCGAATGCCGGGACATCACGTGACTCCTGTCACTGATGTCCCTTCAGCCAATCAGGAAGCGCTACTGCCGTGGCGCTCACCTGATTGGCTGGACGCCGTCTGTACTCTGACAGCGCCTCGCAAAGCCGCTCCATTACTTTCAATGGTGGGAACTTAGCGGTTAGCGGTGGGGTCACCCGCCGGTCAGCCGCTGACCGGCGGGTGACCTCACCGCTAGCCGCTAAGTTCCCACCATTGAATATAATGGAGGGAGCTGTGCGATGCGCTGTCACAGCGATCAGCCAATCAGGTGAGCGCAACGAAGTTGCGCTTCCTGATTGGCTTAGAGACCTGTCAGTAACAGCTGTCACTGACAGATCTTAATCGTGGAAAGGTGTCCCATGTGTCAGTATGGGACCCCTTTCAGTCCGTTTTTGGTGCGGGTAAATGCGTTTTCTTTTTTTGCCAAGTACGTGGATTTATCTCTGGACCCTGGTTAAGGTGAGTATATTGAACTTTGCTTTTCAGGTACCCCGGGATTCTACATGGAGAAGAGGACCGATGTCGGCGTGTGAACATAGGTAAGTATGTGTGTGTCGGCAGTGTGTAATAAAGTTTTACTGTCGACGGTGTCTGTGTCCTGTTTTTATTTGGGTATTTTTTTTCCATTAGAACTACAGGTACCAGCGGGCCCGTTTTTCTCCCGCATGCTGGTACTTGTGGTTCTCCAAGTACCAGCTTGCGGGGGAGGCTTGCTGGGACTTGTAGTACTACTGGAAAAAACAATATCTTTCTTTTACAACAAAGGCTATCAGCCCCCCCATCCGCAGCCCATTGGATGGGGGGGGACAGCCTCGGGCTTCACCCCTGGCCCTTGGGTGGCTGGGGGGGGGACCCCTTGATTGAAGGGGTCCCCACTCCCCCAGGGTACCCCGGCCAGGGGTGACTAGTTGGATATTTGATGCCACGGCCGCAGGGCACGGCATAAAAGTGACCCCCGGCTGTGGCATTATCTGTCCAGCTAGTGGAGCCCGATGCTGGTGTTAAAAATACGGGGGACCCCTACTCGTTTTGTCCCCCGTATTTTTGGCACCAGCATCAGGCGCAGAGCCCGGTGCTGGTTTTAAAAATACGGGGGATCCCCTGTCAATTTTTTCCCCGCATTTTTAGAACCAGGACCAGCTCAATGAGCCCGAGGCTGGTTATGCTTTGGAGGGGGGACCCCACGCCATTTTTTTTTCTGATTTTACCGTTCCAGCAATAAAAAAAAAAAAATTATTTTAAAAAATATATAAATAATATTTGTGCCTCCCCCCCCCAAAAAAAAAGTACCTAATCCCTTCTAATATAAATAGATCTGCTATTCCCAAAAAAAAAAAACACCAATAAAAACATTTTTAAAATTTGTCCCGGCATTTGGGACAAAGGGGTTTGATGTGAAAACATTGGACCCCTTTCATTAGTCCGCTGGATCGGTGTGCGTTTTTTTGTTTTGCCAAGTACGTGGATTATCTCTCTGGACGTGGATGTACCTCTGGACGCTGGAAGGTGAGTATGATTTTTTGACAGGTACCCTCGGTTCGTCGGAGATCGTTGCAGTCGGCGTGTCAACATAGGTGAGATGGATTGCCCAGAACTCCCTTTGACCAAAATCACCCTGGCATGTCCAAAGTGCAGCCCTCCGGCACTTGCGTCACTACACATCCAAACATTCCATGAAACAGCAATGCTGGTCAGGGAATGTTTGGATGTGTAGTGACGCAAGTGCTGGAGGTTTGCATTTGGACCCATTGTTCCCCGCTTGTGTTGTGTGGACTGTATGTACCTCTTCCTTCCAGTCCCAGGGTGACACTATTACCCACATCTGGTAGCTCATACTGTTCTCTTCCACAGGTCCTGCGTTGTATCTTCCCAAGTGGCGTGGATGTGAGGAGACACGGCATTTCACCTGATGTTCCATGGGAGACCCTACTGGTGATGTGGACCTGACCCTCCGCCATGTAGCAGACAACCCCCTCAGGTGAGATGTATTGCCCAAAACTCCCTTATCCAAAATCACCCTGGCATGCCCAAAGTGCAGCCCTCCGGCACTTGCGTCACTACACATCCAAACATTCCATGAAACAGCAATGCTGGTCAGGGAATGTTTGGATGTGTAGTGACACAAGTGCTGGAGGTTTGCATTTGGACCCATTGTTCCCCGCTTGTGTTGTGTGGACTGTATGTACCTCTTCCTTCCAGTCCCAGGGTGACACTATTACCCACATCTGGTAGCTCATACTGTTCTCTTCCACAGGTCCTGCGTTGTATCTTCCCAAGTGGCGTGGATGTGAGGAGACAGATCCCCTGATGTTCCCTGGGAAATCTACTTACATACAATTCAACTGCATTACAAATTTTAATAAAAACCACAGGAAACTTCTATTTTTAAAAGTTTATTGAAGAAATTTTTTTTTAAATAAAGTTTGAAAGTTAATTAAAACAAAAAAGTAGTTTGTTCTTCTTTACATTCTTTTCTTGTGTATATAGATATCTGTGGGGAAAAGAAAAAAAAAGTATATTAAAGTAAAAACACACTAAATTCATGTTCATTTTTTCCAATGAAAATTTGTGGAACAACACAGCCCAGCATGAGCCATTGATGGGCGGTGTTGTTCTACAAAGGCATGCGGTTCAAAGTGAAAGAGTGTCGTCAGTGGTCAGTACTTTGACATGCTAACATTTGTGGAACAACACAGCCCAGCATGAGCCATTGCTGGGCGGTGTTGTTCTACAAAGGCATGCGGTTCAAAGTGAAAGAGTGTCGTCAGTGGTCAGTACTTTGACATGCTAACATTTGTGGAACAACACAGCCCAGCATGAGCCATTGCTGGGCGGTGTTGTTCTACAAAGGCATGCGGTTCAAAGTGAAAGAGTGTCGTCAGTGGTCAGTACTTTGACATGCTAACATTTGTGGAACAACACAGCCCAGCATGAGCCATTGCTGGGCGGTGTTGTTCTACAAAGGCATGCGGTTCAAAGTGAAAGAGTGTCGTCAGTGGTCAGTACTTTGACATGCTAACATTTGTGGAACAACACAGCCCAGCATGAGCCATTGCTGGGCGGTGTTGTTCTACAAAGGCATGCGGTTCAAAGTGAAAGAGTGTCGTCAGTGGTCAGTACTTTGACATGCTAACATTTGTGGAACAACACAGGCCAGCATGAGCCATTGCTGGGCGGTGTTGTTCTACAAAGGCATGCGGTTCAAAGTGAAAGAGTGTCGTCAGTGGTCAGTACTTTGACATGCTAACATTTGTGGAACAACACAGCCCAGCATGAGCCATTGCTGGGCGGTGTTGTTCTACAAAGGCATGCGGTTCAAAGTGAAAGAGTGTCGTCAGTGGTCAGTACTTTGACATGCTAACATTTGTGGAACAACACAGCCCAGCATGAGCCATTGCTGGGCGGTGTTGTTCTACAAAGGCATGCGGTTCAAAGTTTCTTGAATTAAACATGGTTCTACTCACCTTGGTACGCTCAACACAATCTTATGCCGTCCACTTCATTTTTCCTCAACAATCCTATGAATAAGTCAAAAACACAGACTAGTGAATAGTAAATTCACACAATGAAAGTCTACTGTACATCATTACAAAAAGGATTTTTTGAAGAAAAAGGGGGTATCAGAATAGCTCTTTGGCCCATCATACATGTAGCCGCAAGGAGCTTTCATCCGTTACCACACGCGCCCGCATACATGCCCGCGCATGTATGCCTACACAAAGCTCCTTGGTAGTACCCGGTCACGGGTGGGGAAGCCCAACAAATAATAAACAATAGTAAGAAAAACAACAAACTAATGGGAGGGGAAGACAGGGATACATGAAAAACATTTAAAATAAAATAAAATAATACGACCGGGTTTATGGTGGAAGTCTGTCCGGATCCTCTTCTTCCCCCTGATAGGGCGTGGATGTCCTGGGAGGCTGGGGAGTATGTCGACTGGCCCTCGGTGCCCATGCTGTTGAAGAATGTGCGGCTGGTGGTGGAGGCATCTGGGGGGTGGGGTACATCCCTGTATATCCCTGGTACATCTGTGACTGACTGTACTGGGATGGGACTTGAGGAAGGGTACGATGCGTCCTTGTGGCTTGAGACGGCGGATATGGTGGATCACCAGCGTGTTGATGAGCTGGTACTGGGAGCTTATCATAGATCATCTGCAGTGTGGTTGCCATGACCTGTTGGCTGGAAGCGGAGTGTCGATGACTATCCGACATGTTCTTATTGCTTTCTGCCAAACATGTGTTTTTTTCCACAAGCTTGACCAAGGAATCGGACATGATGTTAAGTATGTTCCTATTCTCCCTACGATCTTCAATTATGATCTGTAGTATTGTGGCCGTGCTGTCGGAAATAGTCTTCTGCAGTTCATGCAGATTGTTGGACATTTTCTCCATTGTCCTCTCAATGTTGTCCAGTCTGCTTCCCACAACATTTGTGTATGTATCCTGGCGTGTCCCAATCTCTGATGCCAGGGTGTGAACCCTCTGAACAGTTGAGGGATTCTGCCCTTCCTGGATGTCTGCCACCACATTCATTTGGGCAGCTGAAAAGAAAATTAGACAATATTATCCACATTCATCATACATTTTTTGGAAGGTTCACAATTCAATTTACTCACGCAGGGATGTAGCAACTGGATCATCCTGCACTTCCACCTCGTCATCCTCTGACGACCCCTGTAGGAGATCCGGCCTGAAGTACGAACCAATCCCCGAAGCTAGTCCGCTGCTGGTTCGTGGCACCACTGTTTGCAAAATAAATTTTGGAAAAGTTGATAAACTTTACACAACTACTGCCCCCCCCCCCCCCCCCACAAAAAAAACAAACAAACCTTCTCCATCCTGTGATGCCGCTGCTCCAGGAGCTCCACTTGTCCTCGTTTCGGAAGACTTTTCAAGGGTCTGGCTGGATACATCTGCACGGCTGTCCTCAAACCCAAGAAAAGTTTAACCCTGTAGACTCAAACAGATCGAGTGATGGGTCCACAAGGGTTGTGTCTTGAGGCTCTTCAGTCACAGTCCCAGAGCTCCTGGAGAGACGACGATCTGGTGATGGCCTGCGCGCAGGAGCTGTAGTTTGGCGCCCATCTTGTGGTGTGGTCGCCGACGGTGTCTGGTGCACAGGTGATAGTCTGTGCACTGATGTCGTCTGGTGCACAGGTGACCAACTGCGCGATGACGAACTGTGGCGCACAGGTGACGATCTGTGTGCTCGCGATGCTTGCGGCGCAGTTGATGGTCCGCGCGCTGCTGCCGATGCCTGCTGCACAGGTAACGGTCCGTGCGCTGGCGATGTCCTGTGCGCAGGTGATGTCCTCTGGGCAGGTCTGTCTGAAAAAAAAAAAAAAACATTAGCACATACAAAAAATTTAAAAGGAAATACAGCTCATGTGAATGTATTCTTACCATCAGACCTCCTTTTGGACGGCTGGTCTCCCGCCTTCCTCCGTCTTCTGGGCGGTTCTTCCTCCTCGAGAAAGCCAGCAGGACGGCTGGAGTCCACACCTCCGCGAACTCCTTCGACCATGACAGGGTTCAAGCGCCTTCTAATAACGTTCTCCCAGGATAGCCACTTCAAATTGAGAGCCGGGCCACCTCCCGTAGCTGTCTCATGTCGGCGCTGAATCCCCATCTTCTTCTTGGTCTGTCTGCGGCAATCACTGTACCGCTTCAAGCAATTTCGGGTGCTCCGACGGTTTCCAGAAATTGCAGTTACTTGACTGGCGATGGATTCCCAGATGTTCCGCTTTACCTTAAATGCTGTTTTCTGTGCCCTTGATCCATACAAAACGTCGTAGGACCTGTCGACGCAATCCACTAGGACACAGTTTTCCGCCTCAGTGTATCTGGGTCCACGCGGCTTTTTCTGTCCTGCTTCTTCACCAGAGGCTTCCTCCTCCGACTGCTCCTCTGGCTGGCTTCTTGCCTTTAGGGATTAAAAAAAAAAAAAAATTTTTTATTAAGATCGGTATGTACCTGTGAGTGTCAGTATCCCTGGCATTGCGCACCTATTACAGTAGGTGTGCATGGCATTGCACAAACTACAGTGGGTAAAGTTTGATGCTATTTGTGTCTGCATGTGTGGTTAAGTACCTTTTTACTAGGCTTTTTCTTGGACTTCTCATGGGCCCTTGACGACCGCGGCTGGTCACTAGATGCCTGGTCGGTCGCATCCGCCTCCTGGGTTGGCTCCCACTCCTCATTGCTTTGCAGGGATAGATCCGAGGGGGTGGGGGAAGGGGCGGATCGGGTTGGTTTGTCCCTTGACATCTCTGTTATAAAAAAAAAAAACATACATGTATAAATGGCTGACCCTCACAAAATGGCTGCCCCTTACAAAATGGCTGCCCCTTACAAAATGTCGACCAGGCTGTCGACTAAACTTGCTCCAAATCACCCCAAAATGGCCAGAAAGCATCCCTGCACACTCAGGAGGCACCCCACAGCAAAATTAGGCGGGAAAACACATGTTTGAAAAACAATCAGCAGCACATGTCAACCTGGCTGTCGACTCAACTTGCTCCAAATCACCCCAAAATGGCCAGAAAGCATCCCTGCACACTCAGGAGGCACCCCACAGCAAAATTAGGTGGGAAAACACATGTTTGAAAAACAATCAGCAGCACATGTCAACCTGGCTGTCGACTAAACTTGCTCCAAATCACCCCAAAATGGCCAGAAAGCATCCCTGCACACTCAGGAGGCACCCCACAGCAAAATTAGGCGGGAAAACACATGTTTGAAAAACAATCAGCAGCACATGTCAACCTGGCTGTCGACTCAACTTGCTCCAAATCACCCCAAAATGGCCAGAAAGCATCCCTGCACACTCAGGAGGCACCCCACAGCAAAATTAGGCGGGAAAACACATGTTTGAAAAACAATCAGCAGCACATGTCAACCTGGCTGTCGACTCAACTTGCTCCAAATCACCCCAAAATGGCCAGAAAGCATCCCTGCACACTCAGGAGGCACCCCACAGCAAAATTAGGCGGGAAAACACATGTTTGAAAAACAATCAGCAGCACATGTCAACCTGGCTGTCGACTCAACTTGCTCCAAATCACCCCAAAATGGCCAGAAAGCATCCCTGCACACTCAGGAGGCACCCCACAGCAAAATTAGGCGGGAAAACACATGTTTGAAAAACAATCAGCATCACATGTCAACATGGCTGTCGACTCAACTTGCTCCAAATCACCCCAAAATGACCAGAAAGCATCCCTGCACACTCAGGAGGCACCCCACATCAAAATTAGGCAGGAAAACACATGTTTGAAAAACAATCAGCAGCACATGTCAACCTGGCTGTCGACTAAACTTGCTCCAAATCACCCCAAAATGGCCAGAAAGCATCCCAACACACTCAGGGGGTACACCAATGCTAATAGAAGACCCAAAAAAGTCAATTAAAGAAAAAAAAAAACGTGAAAAACTACCCCAAAACACAAGTCTCCCCCCAAAAATGCAGCAACACAAGCAAGGGGCTATACACATACCTGCACACATGCACACATGCACAAACACCCCATGTACACCTCATGGCAACCCCCACTACACAAACACATACATGCAACACCAGACACACATGTGGTACTTACCTACAACTGTAGTAAAAGCTCCTAAAATGGCTCTGCTCCGGGGTAACAGGAATCCTCCTGACTGTCCTGGAATAAAGCCTGCTGGGGTGTCCAAAGATATCCACAGCAAACAACCAAATTGCTAGCTCTGCACCTCCTCACACCTCTCTGCAGGTTCACAAAATGGCTGCAGAGCACATGCAACAAACAAGCCCTAATATAGTGCTGCTTTGGGCGGGAAGGCGAATTCAGTACGCCCACTGATCGCCGATTGGCCGGAATCCGCCTGCAGGAGGGGCGAATCATTTTTTCATTGCATATTGCGAATCCAGGGTCCCGGCGACAGGGCTGCGGCTGGCGATAGCGGGCGAATCATACAGAGGCGGATCTAATGACGCGATTCGCCCGCTATTGCATATACCCCTTTGTATTGCTCTTCTGGTGACAATGTAGTTTGTTTTTGTCAATTACCATTTTAATAATAGGGTAAAGAAAATTAAGTGGATTTTTGAAAGAAAACAATACTGTCAATATACTATTAAAACAAATTAAAACAGTAAAAGTTATTGTACTTTAAGTAAAAATAAAAGAGCCAAAATATCAATCCCAGTTTTGGATTACTTTAATTAACAAAAAAAATGCATATAGCAGAGGACAGTTGCAATCTGCCTACCTCTGGGTTATAGGCCCAGCATGCTTCCATTGTAGTCCTCTGCTGCACATGTAAGTGCAAGAGATCCTGAAGCACTCACTCATCATGGGAAAGTACCAATGTGTTTCTTCATTGGTTGATGGAAGGAACATCTTACAAAAACTCTCCAGATTATTGACTTTTTAAAGTTTTTCTAGGAAACGTTCTAGATGAATGCTTATTAGCCTTTGTCAGTATGTACTTTCGCAAAGTGTCTCTGAGGCGCAAATAGTTAGCGTGTTCAGTTGTTAACCAAAAGGTTGGTGGTTCAATCCCACCTAGGGACGTAATTGACCTTGTTATCAGATTTTGGTGATCTTTAAGTAGACAAGTAAAGATTTCAAACCACATCTTATGGTGTAGGGTACCTGGCCTTCTCTGATGTAATCAGAGTTAGATTTGATTAAGTGATTTTATAAAAAAAACAGCCACGAAGCACAATTTAGCAGTGGGTTGCAGAGAAAAAGAAATATGCTGGCAGAAAAATCCAATTGAGTGATTAAACAGCTCTTCATTTTCTGGCTTTATTTTTATGCTAACAAATTTGTGCTCTGAAAAGTGTCCACAAAGCCAAGTATCTGATTAACAGCTTTGTAGGGATGGTTTTTCACCTATTATTAAATTAAACTTGCTTCATTGGAAAGGCAGCAAGATGCATCCTCATTTCAATGTCTACTGAAATAATACAGGTTGACACCAGGAAACATAAACGTCACTGCATCCTTGCTGCTTCCTCATGGGGAAGTCTGTTTAATGTGAAAACAAGGTGATATCTAATGATCACACAGGTAAGGAATTAAGAAAATCTTTCTTTATGGGTGAAGATGTTTCTCACAAAATTGTTGCACCAAGGCATCATTGAAATTCAAGCTGGAAAGATGATTTTAATATATCACTTGTACATTTTGTACTGCTCTTCTGGTGACAATGTAGTTTGTTTTTGTCAATTACCATTTTAATAATAGGGTAAAGAAAATTAAGTGGATTTTTGAAAGAAAACAATACTGTCAATATACTATTAAAACAAATTAAAATGGTAAAAGTTATTGTACTTTAAGTAAAAATAAAAGAGCAAAAATATCAATCCCAGTTTTGGATTACTTTAATTAACAAAAAACAATGCATATAGCAGAGGATAGTTTCAATCTGCCTACCTCTGGGTTATGGACCCAGCATGCTTCCATTACAGTACTCTGCTGCACATGTAAGTGCAAGAGATCCTGAAGCACTCACTCATCATGGGAAAGTACCAATGTGTTTCTTCATTGGTTGATGGAAGAAACATCTTACAAAAACTCTCCACATTATTGACTTTTTAAAATGTTACTAGGAAACATTCTAGATGAATGCTTATTAGCCTTTGTCAGTATGTACTTTTGAAAAGTGTCGCTGTGGCGCAATCAGTTAGTGTATAAGGCTATTAACCAAAAGGTTGGTGGTTCAATCCCACCCAGGGACGTAATTGACCTTGTTATCAGATTTTGGTGATCTTTAAGTAGACAAGTCAAAATTTCAAACCCCATCTTATGGTGTAGGATACATGGCCTTCTCTGATGTAATCAGAGTTAGATTTGATTAAGTGATTTTATAAAAAAAACAGCTAGGAAGCACAATTTAGCAGTGGGTTGCAGAGAAAAAGAAAAATGCTGGCAGAAAAATCCAATTGAGTGATTAAACAGCTCTTCATTTTCTGGCTTTATTTTTATGCTAACAAATTTGTTCTCTGAAAAGTGTCCACGAAGCCAAGTCTCTGATTAACACCTTTGTAGGGATGGTTTTTAACCTATTACTAAATTAAACTTGCTTCATTGGAAAGGCAGCAAGATGCATCCTCATTTCAATGTCTACTGAAATAATACAGGTTGACACCAGGAAACATTAACGCCACTGCATCTTTGCTGCTTTCTCATGTGGAAGTCTGTTAAATGTGAAAACAAGGTGATATCTAATTAGCACACAGGTAGGGAATTAAGAAAATCTTTATTTAAGGGTGAAGATGTTTCTCACAAAATCGTTACCTCAATGCATCATTGAAATTCAAGCTGAAAAGATGATTTTAATATATCACTTGTACATTTTGTATTGCTCTTCTGGTGACAATGTAGTTTGTTTTTGTCACTTACCATTTTAATAATAGGGTAAAGAAAATTAAGTGGATTTTTGAAAGAAAACAATACTGTCAATATACTATTAAAACAAATTAAAACGGTAAAAGTTATTGTACTTTAAGTAAAAATAAAAGAGCCAAAATATCAATCCCAGTTTTGGATTACTTTAATTAACAAAAAAAATGCATATAGCAGAGGACAGTTGCAATCTGCCTACCTCTGGGTTATAGGCCCAGCATGCTTCCATTGTAGTCCTCTGCTGCACATGTAAGTGCAAGAGATCCTGAAGTACTCACTCATCATGGGAAAGTACCAATGTGTTTCTTCATTGGTTGATGGAGGGAACATCTTACAAAAACTCTCCAGATTATTGACTTTTTAAAGTTTTTCTAGGAAACGTTCTAGATGAATGCTTATTAGCCTTTGTCAGTATGTACTTTCGCAAAGTGTCTCTGAGGCGCAAATAGTTAGCGTGTTCAGTTGTTAACCAAAAGGTTGGTGGTTCAATCCCACCTAGGGACGTAATTGACCTTGTTATCAGATTTTGGTGATCTTTAAGTAGACAAGTAAAAATTTCAAACCACATCTTATGGTGTAGGGTACCTGGCCTTCTCTGATGTAATCAGAGTTAGATTTGATTAAGTGATTTTATAAAAAAAACTGCCACGAAGCACAATTTAGCAGTGGGTTGCAGAGAAAAAGAAATATGCTGGCAGAAAAATCCAATTGAGTGATTAAACAGCTCTTCATTTTCTGGCTTTATTTTTATGCTAACAAATTTGTGCTCTGAAAAGTGTCCACAAAGCCAAGTATCTGATTAACACCTTTGTAGGGATGGTTTTTCACCTATTATTAAATTAAACTTGCTTCATTGGAAAGGCAGCAAGTGATGTCATCCAAGCAGTGGGTCAAAGTTGGCTTCAAACCTCGTCTGCTTATGAAAAGAGAAAAGGGGTATGCAGGGCATGGCGGCCTTTTGCGGTGCTTGGATGACCCCTAGTTCGCATTAAATAATGCAGTCGAGTTTCCCACATTTGGGGAAATCACAGGGGTCAGCATACCCAGAATGCAATGAATGAACCGCACCCTGGGAGAACAGTCTTCATGACCATGGTATCTCCTATGCAAAATAAGTATGATTTGGGATAGGGCTGGGGAGGGCCGCTGCTCAGGCACATCTCTGTCAAGTAAAGGAGATTCAACTGAGGCAGCACAAGGGAACTCTTATCTGGGGACAACAACTGCAGGGAGAACACATATTTTCAGATGAACATGGGAGGGCAGAAGGCTGCCTAATACTGAAGCACCCCCAAACAACAAACCAAATGCAACAACTAGTGCAAGCATTCCTGGGGGAAGGCCTGCAGCAGATGGATTTGCATATGGCGATGTCATCCAAGCAGAGGGTCAAAGTTGGCTTCAACCCTCGTCTGCATATGAAAAGAGAAAAGATGCGTGCAGGGCATGGCGGCCTTTTGCGGCACTTGGATGACCCCTAGTTCGCATTAAACACCTCCACCCTCCGTCGGTGTGGGGCTCATGTTGGCTATGCCCCAGCCCCTGAAGCATTCAAGCTGATTTCTTGCAGCAGCTGGGCACTGTAACAGCTCCAGAGCTGCTCTGTAAGGCAAGTAAAAGGGTGTGGGCCCTGCAGCACTACCTGTAGTTCGCATTGTGCGAGACCCCTAGTTCGCATTAAACACCCCCACCCTCCTTCAGTGTGGGGCTCATGTTGGCCATGCCCCAGCCCCTGAAGCATTCACGCTGATTTCTTGCAGCAGCTGGGCACTGTAACAGCTCAAGAGCTGCTCTGTAAGGCAAGTAAAAGGGTGTGGGCCCTGCAGCACTACTTGTAGTTTGCATTGTGCATTGGAAGGCACAAAGTAAGCAGACGGGAGGAGAAGTCAGGATAGTGCACAAGGGTATAGACGGGAGGGGCTCAAGAAAAAAGAAGTGGAAACAGACAGCAAACTAGGCTTCCAATGCACAATGCAAACTACAGGTAGTGCTGCAGGGCCCACACCCTTTTACTTGCCTTACAGAGCAGCTCTGGAGCTGTTTAATCACTCAATTGGATTTTTCTGCCAGCATAATTTTTCTCTTACGTCCTAGAGGATGCTGGGGACTCCGTAAGGACCATGGGGGATAGACGGGCTCCGCAGGAGACATGGGCACTTTAAGAAAGACTTTAGATCTGGGTGTGCACTGGCTCCTCCCTCTATGCCCCTCCTCCAGACCTCAGTTTACTACTGTGCCCAGAGGAGACTGGGTGCTTTTCAGGGAGCTCTCCTGAGTTTCCTGACAGAAAGTATATTTGTTAGATTTTTTTATTTTCAGGGAGCCTGCTGGCAACAGACTCCCTGCATCGAGGGGCGGAGGGGAGAGATGCACACATACTTCTGTGAGTTGATAGGCTCTGCTTCTTAGGCTACTGTACAGCATTAGCTCCAGAGGGATCGGTACGCAGGTCTCACCCTCGCCGTCCGTCCCAGAGCCGCGCCGCCGTCCCCCTCGCAGAGCCGGAAGATAGAAGCCGGGTGAGTATGAGAAGAAAAGAAGACTTCAGAGGCGGCGGAAGACTTCATGATCTTCACTGAGGTAACGCACAGCAGTAAAGCTGTGCTCCATTGCTCCCATACACCTCACACACGGCAGTCAGTGTAAGGGTGAAGGGCGCAGGGGGGACGCCCTGGGCAGCAATATAGACCTCTCTTTGGCAAAATAAATATATATGCAGCTAGGCACTGTATATATATATAAGAGCCCCCGCCATTTTTTTACTATATTTGAGCGGGACAGAAGCCCGTCGCTGAGGGGGTGGGGCTTCTCCCTCAGCACTCACCAGCGCCATTTTCTCCACAGCACCGCTGAGGGGAAGCTCCACGGACTCTCCCCTGCTTATACCACGGTAGAAAGAGGGTCTTAAAGAAGAGGGGGGCACATAATTAGGCGCATATATATATGGAAATACAGCGCTACTGGGTAAACATAAAATTATTGTGTTTTTTTCCTGGGTCATATAGCGCTGGGGTGTGTGCTGGCATACTCTCTCTCTCTGTCTCTCCAAAGGGCCTTGTTGGGGAACTGTCCTCAGATAAGAGGATTCCCTGAGTGTATGGTGTGTCGGTACACGTGTGTCGACATGTCTGAGGTAGAAGGCTCTCCTAGAGAGGAGCAGGAGCAAATTAATGTGGTGTCTCCATCGACAACGCCGACACCTGACTGGATGGATATGTGGAATGTTTTAAGTGCTAATGTAAACTTATTACACAAGAGATTAGACAAAGCTGAAGCTAGGGAACAGTCAGGGAGTCAACCCATGCCTGTCCCTATGTCGCAGGGACCTTCGGGGTCTCAAAAGCGCCCACTATCCCAAATAGTTGACACAGATACCGACACGGATTCTGACTCCAGTGTCGACTACGATGATGCAAAGTTACAGCCAAAATTGGCTAAATGTATTCGATATATGATTATTGCAATAAAAGATGTTTTGCACATCACAGAGTCCCCTGTCCCTGACACGAGGGTACACATGTATAAGGGAAAGAAACCTGAGATAACCTTTCCCCCCTCACATGAGTTGAACGAATTATGTGAAAAAGCTTGGGAATCTCCAGACAAAAAGCTGCAGATTCCCAAAAGGATTCTTATGGCGTATCCTTTCCCGCCAATGGACAGGATACGGTGGGAATCCTCCCCTAGGGTGGATAAAGCATTGACACGCTTATCCAAAAAGGTAGCGCTGCCATCCCAGGATACGGCTACCATCAGGGACCCTGCTGACCGCAAGCAGGAGGTTACCCTAAAGTCCATTTACACACATTCTGGTACCTTACTCAGACCGGCGATTGCGTCGGCCGGGGTTGTAGCGCGGTGGCAGCATGGACAGATACCTTATCAGCAGAGATTGAGACCCTAGATAAGGATGCTATGTTATTGACCATAGGGCATATAAAAGATGCTGTCCTATATATGAGAGATGCTCAAAGTGACATTAGTCTACTGGGTTCTAGAATAAACGCTATGTCGATTTCTGCTAGACGAGTCCTATGGACCCGGCAATGGACAGGTGATGCCGACTCAAAAAGGCATATGGAGGTTTTACCTTACAGGGGTGAGGAATTGTTTGGGGAAGGTCTCTCGGACCTAGTCTCCACAGCTACAGCTGGTAAATCAAATTTTTTGCCTTATATTCCCTCACAGCCTAAGAAAGCACCACATTATCAAATGCAGTCCTTTCGATCACAGAGAAACAAGAAAGTACGAGGTGCGTCCTTTCTTGCCAGAGGTAAGGGCAGAGGGAAGAAGCTGCACAACACAGCTAGTTCCCAGGAACAGAAGTCCTCCCTGGCCTCTACAAAATCCACCGCATGACGCTGGGGCTCCGCTAAAGGAGTCCGCCCAGTTGGGGGCACGTCTTCGAGTTTTCAGCCACATCTGGGTTCATTCGCAGGTGGATACCTAGGCAATAGAAATTGTTTCTCAGGGTTACAAGCTGAAATTCGAAGAAGTGCCTCCTCGCCGGTTTTTCAAATCGGCCCTACCATCTTCTCCCCAGGAAAGGGAGATAGTGTTAAATGCAATTCACAAATTGTATCTTCAACAGGTGGTGGTCAAGGTTCCCCTGCTTCAACAAGGAAAGGGAAATTATTCGACCCTGTTTGTAGTCCCAAAACCGGACGGTTTGGTCAGACCCATATTAAATTTAAAATCCCTGAACCTATACTTGAAAAGGTTCAAGTTCAAGATGGAATCGCTAAGAGCGGTCATCGCCAGCCTAGAAGGGGGGGATTTTATGATATCTCTGGACATAAAGGATGCATACCTTCATGTACTCATTTATCCACCTCATCAGGCGTACCTAAGATTTGCGGTACAGTATTGTCATTACCAATTTCAGACGTTGCCGTTTGGTCTCTCCAGAATTTTCTCCGAGAATTTTCACCAAGGTAATGACGGAAATTATGGTGCTCCTGCGAAAGCAAGGTGTCACAATTATCCCGTACTTGAACGATCTCCTCATAAAAGCGAGATCAAGAGAGCAGTTGCTGAACAGCGTATAACTTTCACTGAAGGTGTTACAGCAACACGGCTGGATTCTCAATATCCCGAAGTCGCAGTTGGTTCCTACGACTCGTCTGACTTTGCTTGGGCATTATTCTGGATACGGACCAGAAAAGGGTTTATCTTCCGATAGAAAAGGCCCAGGAACTCATGACTCTGGTCAGGAACCTATTGAAACCAAAACAGGTGTCAGTGCATCACTGCACTCGAGTCCTGGGAATGATGGTGGCATCATACGAGGCCATTCCCTTCGGCAGGTTCCATGCGAGGATCTTGCAATGGGACCTACTGGACAAATGGTCTGGGTCACATCTACAGATTCATCAGTTGATCACCCTGTCCCCCAGGGCCAGGGTATCTCTCCTGTGGTGGCTGCAGAGTGCTCACCTTCTAGAGGGCCGCAGGTTCGGCATTCAGGACTGGATCCTGGTGACCACGAACGCGAGCCTCCGAGGTTGGGGAGCAGCCACACAGGGAAGAAATTTCCAAGGTCTTTGGTCAAGTCAGGAGACTTGTCTTCACATCAACATCCTGGAGCTAAGGGCCATATACAACGCCCTATGTCAAGCGGAGACCTTACTTCGCGACCAACCAGTTCTGATCCAGTCAGACAACGTCACCGCAGTAGTTCATGTAAACCGCCAAGGCGGCACAAGGAGCAGAGTGGCGATGGCGGAAGCAACCAGAATTCTTCGCTGGGCGGAGAATCATGTAAGCGCACTGTCAGCAGTGTTCATTCCGGGAGTGGACAACTGGGAAGCAGACTTCCTCAGCAGACACGACCTACATCCAGGAGAGTGGGGACTCCATCAGGAAGTCTTCGCACAGATTGCAAGTCGGTGGGGACTGTTCCAGATAGACATGATGGCGTCCCGCCTCAACAAAAAGCTACAGAGGTATTGCACCAGGTCAAGAGACCCTCAGGCAGTAGCTGTAGACGCCCTAGTGACACCGTGGGTGTTCCGGTCGGTCTATGTATTTCCTCCTCTACCTCTCATACCCAAGGTGTTGATAATAGTAAGAAAAAGAGGAGTAAGAACAATTCTCATTGTTCCAGATTGGCCGCGAAGGACCTGGTATCCAGATCTGCAGGAAATGCTCACAGAAGATCCGTGGCCACTTCCTCTAAGACAGGACCTGTTGCAACAGGGGCCCTGTCTGTTCCAAGACTTACCGCAGCTGCGTTTGACGGCATGGCGGTTGAACGCCGGATCCTAGCGGAAATGGGTATTCCAGATGAGGTCATTCCTACGCTAATAAAGGCTAGGAAGGACGTGACATCTAAACATTATCACTGTATATGGCGAAAATATGTTTCTTGGTGTGAGGCCAGGAATGCTCATACGGAAGAATTCCACCTGGGCCACTTCCTTCACTTCCTACAAACTGGAGTGAATTTGGGCCTAAAATTAGGCTCTATTAAGGTTCAGATTTTGGCCTTATCCATTTTCTTTCAAAAGGAATTGGCCTCTCTTCCTGAAGTAAGTACAAACTTTTGTGAAGGGAGTACTGCATATTCAGCCTCCTTTTGTACCTCCGGTGGTCCCTTGGGACCTTAACGTGGTGTTAAGGTTATGGTTTGAACCACTTAAAATGGTGGAGTTTAAATATCTCACTTGGAAGGTGGTCATGTTATTAGCCTTGGCTTCCGCTAGGCGAGTGTCGGAATTAGCAGCTTTATCACATAAAATCCCCTATCTGGTTTTCCATATGGATAGAGCGGAATTGCAGACCCGTCCTCAATTCCTGCTAAAAGTGGACTCATCCTTTCATATGAACCAACCTATTGTGGTGCCTGTGGCTACGCGTGACTTGGAGGATTCCGAGTCCCTTGATGTGGTCAGGGCTTTGAAAATTTACGTGGCCAGAACGGCTAGAGTCAGAAAAACAGAAGCACTGTTTGTCCTGTATGCAGCCAACAAGATTGGCACCCCTGCTTCAAAGCAGACTATTGCTCTCTGGATCTGTAACACGATTCAGCAGGCGCATTCTATGGCGGGATTGCCGTTGCTTAATTCAGTCAAGGCCCATTCCACTAGGAAGGTGGGCTCTTCTTGGGCAGCTGCCCGAGGGGTCTCGGCACTACAGCTGTGCCGAGCTGCTACTTGGTCGGGTTCAAACACCTTTGCAAAGTTCTATAAGTTTGATACCCTGGCTGAGGAGGACCTCCTGTTTGCTCAATCGGTGCTGCAGAGTCATCCGCAGGAGCCCGTTTGGGAGCTTTGGTATAATCCCCATGGTCCTTACGGAATCCCCAGCATCCTCTAGGACGTAAGAGAAAATAAGATTTTAAACCTACCGGTAAATCTTTTTCTCGTAGTCCGTAGAGGATGCTGGGTGCCCGTCCCAAGTGCGGACTACTTCTGCAAGACTTGTATATAGTTATTGCTTACATAAGGGTTATATGTTAGTTTTCATCGGTCTTGGACTGATGCTATGTTGTTTTCATACTGTTAACTGGGTAGTATATCACAAGTTATACGGTGTGATTGGTGTGGCTGGTATGAATCTTGACCTTGGATTAACAAAAATCCTTTCCTCGTACTGTCCGTCTCCTCTGGGCACAGTTTCTCTAACTGAGGTATGGAGGAGGGGCATAGAGGGAGGAGCCAGTGCACACCCAGATCTAAAGTCTTTCTTAAAGTGCCCATGTCTGCTGCGGCGCCCGTCTATCCCCCATGGTCCTTACGGAGTCCCCATCATCCTCTACGGACTACGAGAGAAAAAAATTTACCGGTAGGTTTAAAATGTTATTTTTTTCTCTGCAACCCACTGCTAAATTGTGCTTCCTAGCTGTTTTTTATAAAATCACTTAATTAAATCTAACTCTGATTACGTCAGAGAAGGCCAGGTACCCTACACCATAAAAGGGGGTTTGAAATTTTGACTTGTCTACTTAAAGATCACCAAAATCTGATCACAAGGTCAATTACATCCCTGGGTGGGATTGAACCACCAACCTTTTGATTAATAGCCCATGTAAGTGAAAGAGATCCTGAAGCACTCACTCATCATGGGAAAGTACCAATGTGTTTCTTACAAAAATTCTCCAGATTATTGACTTTTTAAAGTTTTTCTAGGAAACGTTCTAGATGAATGCTTATTAGCCTTTGTCAGTATTTACTTTTGCAAGGTGTCTATGTGGCGCAATCGGTTAGCATGTTTGGCTATTAACCAAAAGGTTGGTGGTTCAATCCCACCCAGGGATGTAATTGACCTTGTAATCAGATTTTGGTGATCTTTAAGTAGACAAGTCAAAATTTCAAACCCCCTCTTATGGTGTAGGGTACCTGGCCTTCTCTGATGTAATCAGAGTTAGATTTAATTAAGTGATTTTATAAAAAACAGCTAGGAAGCACAATTTAGCAGTGGATTGCAGAGAAAAAAAAATTATGCTGGCAGAAAAGTCCAATTGAGTGATTAAACAGCTCTTCATTTTCTGACTTTATTTTTATGCTAACAAATTTGCTCTCTGAAAAGTGTCCACAAAGCCAAGTCTCTGATTAACACCTTTGTAGGAATGTTTTTTCACCTATTACTGAATTAAACTTGCTTCATTGGAAAGGCAGCAAGATGCATCCTCATTTCAATGTCTACTGAAATAATACAGGAAACCAGGAAACATAAACGTTACTGCATCCTTGCTGCTTTCTCATGTGGAAGTCTGTTTAATGTGAAAACAAGGTAATATCTAATCAGCACACAGGTAAGGAATTAAGAAAATCTTTCTTTATGGGTGAAGATGTTTCTCACAAAATTGTTGTCCGAATGCATCATTGAAATTCAAGATGGAAGATGATTTTAATATATCACTTGTACATTTTGCATTGCTCTTCTGATGACAATGTAGTTTGTTTTTGTCAATTACCATTTCAGTAATAGGGTAAAGAAAATTAAGTGGATTTTTTAAAGAAAACAATGCTGTCAATATACTATTAAAACAAATTAAAATGATAAAAGTTATTGTACTTTAAGTAAAAATAAAAGAGCCAAAATATCAATCCCAGTTTTTGATTACTTTAATTATAAAAAAAAAATGCACATAGCAGAGGATAGTTTCGATCAATCGACCACTGGGTTATGGGCCCAGCATCCTTCCATTGCACTACTCTGCTGCTCATGGAAGTCTGAGAGATCCTGAAGACTAAATTGATTAAAGGCCTAAAAGTACTGGACTATAAGGAAAGACTTACTAGGCTGAATATGTATACACTAGAAAAGAGGTGCCTAAGAGGAGATATTATTAATATCTTCAAATATGTAAAGATACATAACAAAGAGTTATCAGAGGAATTATTTATTAAAAGAACACGTGGTCACTCGCTGCGACTGGAGGAAAGTTCAGAACGCAATGGAGGAAAGGGTTCTTCACTGTTAGGGCAATCAGGATGTGGAATTCCCTGCCAGGGAAGGTGGTAATGGCGGACTCTGTAATTGGATTTAAAAAAGGAATGGATACATTTCTGAATGAAAAAGCTATCCAAGGTTATAATACTTAAAATATCAACATGGTTAATCCGGGGGTAACATGAGTTTTAGTAGCTAACTAGTCATAAAACATTATTCAGCAAGTATGTAGAATCATCACAACTTAAAACAGGTTGAACACGATGGGCAATTTGCCTCTATTCAACCTCAAAAACTATGTTACTATATGTTACTATATTACTGTAGTATATAGAACACCACAATGCAATGAGCAGTGATAGTGAGCACTGATGAGGATACTAGAACTGACACTGAGCAGCAAGATGCAGCACTGGACTATTAGTAATGTACTGTAGTATGCTGAGCACCACAATGCAGCACAAGACAATGAGCAGTGATACTGAGCACTGATGAGGATACTACTGAGAACTGACACTGAGCAAGAGAGACACACTACTAGTATTACTGAGCAGCAATAGGTAACCACTGATACTGAGCACTGATATTGAGATTTCCACTGAGAGAACATAGCCACGTCCTCTCCGCTCTCTCTTCAATGCACGAGTAAAAATGGCGGCAACGCGCAGCTCTAATTATAATATCCGAATCTCGCGAGAATCCGACAGCGGGATGATGACATTTTCCCTTGTTCAGGTTTTCCGAGTCAGGCGGGAACAACCGAGCCTGCCTCAGACCAGTGTAAACCACGTGGAGTTCGTGGGGAATTCGGTTCTCGGAGAACCGAACCCGCTCCTCTCTACCTTATACCCATCAATTTTTTTTATTTTCAATCTAAGCCCCTGCAGTTTTCTGTAAGCATCTGCTTCGCTATGATGATCAACAACTCACAAGGGCCAAACACTCAGGGCTTGAGGCATAGATCTTTGGACCAGCTGCTACAAGCATGGCAGAGGTGTCACTATCACTGGTGACACCCAGAGAGGTGGCGAGGGAGATTGTAATGCAGTACGTGCAAATAAGCAGCGCAATGGTAAAAAGGAGGCATGATTTCATAGGTAGGGGCGTGGCCTGGTGGCCTGAATCTACATTTTATTGCTCCGGGTGTCCCGGGGGTTGGGGGCTGCACCCGGGGACTAGTGTGTAAGCGGTGCTGGCTCCTGCACAGTGACAGGGCATGGCCACCCAGTATGACACCTCCCTTCTTGACCATGCTGTAATTGCAGTCGCACTGCAGTTCAGCGTGATCATAAACAATGGTGTAGCCTCCTGCTGGTGCAGACTGTATGTGCGCGCAGGAAGCCGCCACCATTTTTGTGATCACAGCGGCTGAATGTGATGTCATACAGCCGCTGTGACCACGCCCCCTGTGTATCCTCCATTGCAGACCCCATTTTGAAGCCTTGCCCCCGCACTGCTCCATCCCTGACTTGGAAATGGAGTGTTGCTGACCCCACTCTCCCCCCCTGCCCCGATTGACAGGCAGAGGCGATCGCATGCAGGCACATGCGTATGATCTTAGCAATTTTTGCAGTTGGATCGCTTATTGTGATTGCAATCCAACCTGAATCAGGCCCTATTACCTATCACAATGCGCTGCGGGCAGTACAAAATTGGGTTAATATAGGAGAAAAACCCCCAGACCTGTGCTCCTTAACTGTACCTGGTGGCTAGTGGAGCGGCTGCCCAGTAATCAGTGTCCACCCCAGTGCGCACACGGCCCACCCCCTACGGCCACGCTCCCCTTAATCAGCGGCCTCGTGATCCGGAAGGGCGGTGTGTGTGTGACTGACCTTAGGAAGAAACCGGAGCCTCCGCTGCAGTGACCCAGCAACCAGGGCACGGGAGTATACAGCGCCGCTGGGAGTGATGAAGCTGCAGTAAAGATGTCTATTAGACCTAGCCTGCTGCAGCCCTTGTAGATTCTCATAAAACAAGTTCTTCTTTTCTTGTCAAAATTAATAGCTAAGAATAGGCTGCCTGAGGCAGGCCCCTGTTAAGTGGCCTGCTACTGAAGGCACCAACTACAAACTGAGCTCCCTGTTCATGGAAGCGGGGTTATAGAGGAGGATGCGCTGAGCATCTTGGGAACAGTCAAAAGCTTTGAGCCGGTTGGTGCCTCAGATCAAGATCCTACTCTACACCCCAATGTGAATCCTTGTGGAGTCCAGTGTACCCCACAGAAGAAATTAATGTGTCACACCCATTGGCAGCAACCTTAGAATAGCTGCTGACGGGCACAATTGAGAAAGGAAGGGGGGGGGGGCATTTGAATCCAGCACATAGATGCAATTCAAATATGTAATTTGTACCTTCCTATTTTAAAATATAATGGATGAACCTCACCCTGTGAGAACAATCTTCATGATCAAGAGATCTAATATGTAAAATAAGTATGAATTGGGATAGGGCTGGGGAGGGTGGCAGCTCGGGCAGCCCCTCCCCCGTCAAGTTAAGGAGATTCAACTGAGGAAGCACAAGGGAACTCTCGTCTGGGGACAACAACTGCAGGGAGACCACATCTTTTCAGATGAACATGGGAGGGCGGAAGGCTGCCTAATACTGAAGCACCATCAAATATCAAACCATATCCAACAACTAGTACAAGCATTCCTGGGGGAAGGTCTGCAGCAGACGGATTTGCATACGGTGATGTCATCCAAGCAGTGGGCCAAAGTTGGCTGGAACACTCATCTGCATATAAAAAGAGAAAAGGGGCATGCAGGGCATGGCGGCCTTTTGCAGTGCTTGGATGACCCCTAGTTCGCATTAAACACCCCCACCCTCCTTTGGTGTGGGGCTCATGTTGGCCATGCCCCATCCCCTGAAGCATTCATGCTGATTTCTTGCAGCAGCTGGGCACTGTAACAGCTCCAGAGCTGCTCTGTAAGGCAAGTAAAAGGGTGTGGGCCCTGCAGCACCACATGTAGTTCGCATTGTGCGTTGGAAGGCACAAAGTAAGCAGACGGGAGGAGAAGTCAGGATAGTACACAAGGGCATCCTTTTCTCTTAGTCCGTAGAGGATGCTGGGGTCACATTAAGAACCATGGGGTATAGACGGGATCCGCAAGAGACATGGGCACTTTAAGACTTTCAAAGGGTGTGAACTGGCTCCTCCCTCTATGCCCCTCCTCCAGACTCCAGTTATAGGAACTGTGCCCAGGGAGACGGACATTTCGAGGAAAGGATTTATTGTTAAACTAAGGTGAGCATCTTACCAGCTCACACCTTAAGCATGCCGCAGAACGTGGCATTCAACAGAACACAAGCCAACGGCATGAACAATTGCAGCAAAAAGCTGAGCAGAACCGTAACACAACATGTGTATAACCACAAGTAATTACTGCAGACACAGTATGGACTGGGACGGGTGCCCAGCATCCTCTACGTACTAAGAGAAAAGGATTTACCGGTAGGTATTAAAATCCTATTTTCTCATATGACCTAGAGGATGCTGGGGTCACATTAAGAACCATGGGGTTATACCAAAGCTCTTGAACGGGTGGGAGAGTGCGAACGACTCTGCAGCACCGAATGACCCAAATTGAGGTTATCATCAGCCAAGGTATCAAACTTGTAAAACTTAGCAAAAGTGTTTACTAAATAGCTGCTCGGCAAAGTTGCAATGCCGAGACTCCCCGACCAGCTGCCCAGGATGAACCCACCTTTCTAGTAGAATGGGTCTTCACCTAATTCAGTAACGGCAATCCTGCCGTGGAATGAGCATGCTGAATCTTACCACAGATCCAGCGCATAATGGTCTGCATGGAAGCAGGACACCCAATCCTGTTGGGAGCATACAGGACAAACAGAGCCTCTGTTTTCCTAATCTGTACCGTTCTGGTGACATAAATTTTCAAAGTTCTGACCACAGCCAGAGACTTTGACTCAACGAAGGTGTCAGTGGCCAAAGGCACCATGTGGAAAGATGAACCACCTTTGGCAGAAATTGTTGACGTGTCCTCAATTCTGCTCTATCTTCATGAAAGATCAAATAAAGGCTCTTGTGATACTGCATGGTTTGTACTGTTTTCCATGTGCTCCCAGATCTTTCAAGCAAGTAGCATGGTCAAGAAAGTTCTGTTTGAAAAGAAACAAACATTTACTGTCATTGTTATGCAAATAAACTTACATTAAAGCTAACAAGAAAGCACACTCGTTCTGTCTTTAAACTGATAAAAGAAACCCCAATAATATGGGGCATGCAAAAATTGAGATAAAACTCAGTTTTGCTCCTCTCCACGGAAATCTTTAATAAAAGGCGAAATATTTGTTAGTTCTGAAGAGAAACCAGAGCATGACCAAGATTCCACCTGTCGCCTGAGTGCCATGCCAGCAGTTCTCATTCAGCTCAAAGTAAGCACCCAATTTGAATGAAAGAAAGCAGATTTCTCACCAGGCTTCCCCTTGCTATAAACATCGTTTGTACTCTTTTCCATGTGCTCCCAGATCTTTCAAACAATTAGTGTGGTCAAGAAAGTTCTGTTTGAAAAGAAACAAACATTTACTGTCATTTCTATGCAAATGAGCTTACATTAAAGCACACTCGTTCTATCTTTAAACCGATAAAATAAAACCCCAATAAGATGGGGCATGCAAAAATTGAGATAAAACTCCGTTTTGTTCCTCTCCACGGAAATCTTTAGTAAAAGGCGAAAGATTTGTTCGTTCTGAAGAGAAACCACAGCATGACCAAGATTCTACCTGTCGCCTGAGTGCCATGCCAGCAGTCCTCATTCAGCTCAAAGTGAGCACCCAATTTGAAAGAAAGAAAGCAGATTTCTCACCAGGCTTCCCCTTGCTATAAACATGGTTTGTACTCTTTTCCATGTGCTCCCAGATCTTTCAAGCAATTAGTATAGTCAAGAAAGTTCTGTTTGAAAAGAAACTAACATTTACTGTCATTTCTATGCAAATGAGCTTACATTAAAGCACACTCGTTCTATCTTTAAACTGATAAAAGAAACCCCAATAAGACGGGGCATGCAAAAATTGAGATAAAACTCAGTTTTGCTCCTCTCCACGGAAATCTTTAGTAAAAGGCGAAAGATTTGTTCGTTCTGAAGAGAAACCAGAGCATGACCAAGATTCCACCTGTCGCCTGAGTGCCATGCCAGCAGTCCTCATTCAGCTCAAAGTGAGCACCCAATTTGAAAGAAAGAAAGCAGATTTCTCACCAGGCTTCCCCTTGCTATAAGCATGGTTTGTACTCTTTTCCACGTGCTCCCAGATCTTTCAAGCAATTAGTATGGTCAAGAAAGTTCTGCTTGAAAAGAAACAGACATTTATTGTCATTGTTATGCAAATAAACTTACATTAAAGCTAACAAGAAAGCACACTCGTTCTGTCTTTAATCCGATAAAAGAAACCCCAATAATATGGGGCATGCAAAAATTGAGATAAAACTCAGTTTTGCTCCTCTCCACGGAAATCTTTAGTAAAAGGCGAAAGATTTGTTCGTTCTGAAGAGAAACCAGAGCATGACCAAGATTCCACCTGTCGCCTGAGTGCCGTGCCAGCAGTCCTCATTCAGATCAAAGTGAGCGCCCAATTTGAAAGAAAGCAGATTTCTCACCTGTCTTCTCCTTGCTATAAGCATGGTTTGTACTGTATTCCATGTGCTCCCAGATCTTTCAAGCAAGTAGCATGCTCAAGAAAGTTCTGTTTGAAAAGAAACAAACATTTACTGTCATTTCTATGCAAATGAGCTTACATTAAAGCACACTCATTCTATCTTTAAACCGATAAAAGAAACCCCAAAAAGATGGGGCATGCAAAAATTGAGATAAAACTCGGTTTTGCTCCTCTCCACGGAAATCTTTAGTAAAAGGCGAAAGATTTGTTCGTTCTGAAGAGAAACCAGAGCATGACCAAGATTTTTATCTGAAAATATGTGTTCTCCCTGCAGTTGTTGTCCCCAGATGAGAGTTCCCTTGTGCTGCCTCAGTTGAATCTCCTTTACTTGACAGGGGGATGCTCGAGCAGCGACCCTCCCCAGCTCTAGCCCAACTCCTACTTACCTGCCAGGTGAGATACTATGATCATGAAGGTGCTTCTCCCAGGGCAAGGCTCACCCATTGCACTCTGGGTGTGCTGCTTCTGCGATTTCCCCAAATGTGGGAAACTTGACTGCATAATTTGTGTTTCCCCTGGTCGGCTCTTGTATAATTCAGATCTCTTTGTCTCAGGTCTCTCTCCAGCCTAGTTTGCTGTCTGTTTCCACTTCTCTTTTCTTGAGCCGCTCCCTTCTATGCCCTTGCGCACTATCCTGACTTCTCCCGTCTGCTTACTTCGTGCCTTCCAACGCACAATGCAAACTACAGGTAGTGCTGCAGGACCCACACCCTTTTACTTGCCTTACAGAGCGTCTCTGGAGCAGTTACAGTGCCCAGCTGCTGCAAGAAATCAGCTTGAATGCTTCAGGGGCTGGGGAATAGCCAACATGAGCCCCACACCGAAGGAGGGTGGAGGTGTGTAATGCGAACTAGGGGTCATCCAAGCGCCGCAAAAGGCCGCCATGCCCTGCACGCCCCTTGTCTCTTTTCATATGCAGACGAGGGTTGAAGCCATTTTTGACCCACTGTTTGGATGACATCACCATATGCAAATCCATCTGCTGCAGGCCTTCCCCCAGGAATGCTTGCACTAGTTGTTGCATTTGGTTTGTTGTTTGGGGGTGCTTCAGTATTAGGCAGCCTTCTGCCCTCCCATGTTCATCTGAAAATATGTGTTCTCCCTGCAGTTGTTGTCCCCAGATGAGAGTTCCCTTGTGCTGCCTCAGTTGAATCTCCTTTACTTGACAGAGATGTGCCTGAGCAGCGGCCCTCCCCTGCCCTGTCCCAAATCATACTTATTTTGCATAGGCGATACCATGGTCATGAAGATTGTTCTCCCAGGGTGAGGTTCATTCATTGCATTCTGGGTATGCTGACCCCTGTGATTTCCCCAAATGTGGGAAACTCGACTGCATTATTTGTGGTAGTGGGGGACTGTGTTTGTGCTTTCCTCTGGTCAGCTCTGGTAAAAATCAGATTTCTTTATCTCAGATCTTCCTCTAGCCTTGTTCTTCTTTCGAGAGTTCCCTTGTGCTGCCTCAGTTGGATCTCTTTCACTTAACAGGGGGGGTGCCCGAGCAGCGACCCTCCCCAGCTCTAGCCCAACTCATACTTACCTGCCAGGTGAGATACTATGATCATGAAGGTGCTTCTCCCAGGGCAAGGCTCACCCATTGCACTCTGGTTGTGCTGCCCCTGCGATTTCCCCAAATGTGGGAAACTTGACTGCATAATTTGTGTTTCCCTTGGTCGGCTCTCGTATAATTCAGATCTCTTTGTCTCAGGTCTCTCTCCAGCCTAGTTTGCTGTCTGTTTCCACTTCTCTTTTCTTGAGCCGCTCCCTTCTATGCCCTTGCGCACTATCCTGACTTCTCCCGTCTGCTTACTTCGTGCCTTCCAACGCACAATGCAAACTACAGGTAGTGCTGCAGGGCCCACACCCTTTTACTTGCCTTACAGAGCAGCTCTGGAGCAGTTACAGTGCCCAGCTGCTGCAAGAAATCAGCTTGAATGCTTCAGGGGCTGGGGCATAGCCAACATGAGCCCCACACCGAAGGAGGGTGGAGGTGTGTAATGCGAACTAGGGGTCATCCAAGCGCCGCAAAAGGCCGCCATGCCCTGCACGCCCCTTTTCTCTTTTCATATGCAGACGAGGGTTGAAGCCAACTTTGACCCACTGCTTGGATGGCATCACCATATGCAAATCCATCTGCTGCAGGCCTTCCCCCAGGAATGCTTGCACTAGTTGTTGCATTTGGTTTGTTGTTTGGGGGTGCTTCAGTATTAGGCAGCCTTCTGCCCTCCCATGTTCATCTGAAAATATGTGTTCTCCCTGCAGTTGTTGTCCCCAGATGAGAGTTCCCTTGTGCTGCCTCAGTTGAATCTCCTTTACTTGACAGAGATGTGCCTGAGCAGCGGCCCTCCCCAGCCCTATCCCAAATCATACTTATTTTGCATAGGAGAGACCATGGTGTTGAAGATTGTTCTCCCAGGGTGAGTTTCATTCATTGCATTCTGGGTATGCTGACCCCTGTGATTTCCCCAAATGTGGGAAACTCAACTGCATTATTTGTGGTAGTGGGGGACTGTGTTTGTGCTTTCCTCTGGTCAGCTCTGGTAAAAGTCAGATTTCTTTGTTTCAGTTCTTCCTCTAGCCTTGTTCTTCTTTCGAGAGTTCCCTTGTGCTGCCTCAGTTGGATCTCCTTCACTTGACAGGGGGGTGCCCGAGCAGCGACCCTCCCCAGCTCTAGCCCAACTTCTACTTACCTGCCAGGTGAGATACTATAATCATGAAGGTGCTTCTCCCAGGGCAAGGCTCACCCATTGCACTCTGGATGTGCTGCCCCTGCGATTTCCCCAAATGTGGGAAACTTGACTGCATAATTTGTGTTTCCCCTGGTCGGCTCTCGTATACTTCAGATCTCTTTGTCTCAGGTCTCTCTCCAGCCTAGTTTGCTGTCTGTTTCCACTTCTCTTTTCTTAAGCCGCTCCATTCTATGGCCTTGCGCACTATCCTTACTTCTCCCGTCTGCTTACTTTGTGCCTTCCAATGCACAATGCAAACTACAGGTAGTGCTGCAGGGCCCACACCCTTTTACTTGCCGTACAGAGCAGCTCTGGAGCTGTTACAGTGCCCAGCTACTGCAAGAAATCAGCTTGAATGCTTCAGGGGCTGGGGCATAGCCAACATGAGCCCCACACCGAAGGAGGGTGGAGGTGTTTAATGCGAACTAGGGGTCATCCAAGGGCCGCAAAAGGCCGCCATGCCCTGCACGCCCCTTTTCTCTTTTCATATGCAGACGAGGGTTGAAGCCAACTTTGACCCACTGCTTGGATGACATCACCATATGCAAATCCATCTGCTGCAGGCCTTCCCCCAGGAATGCTTGCACTAGTTGTTGCATTTGGTTTGTTGTTTGGGGGTGCTTCAGTATTAGGCAGCCTTCTGCCCTCCCATGTTCATCTGAAAATATGTGTTCTCCCTGCAGTTGTTGTCCCCAGATGAGAGTTCCCTTATGCTGCCTCAGTTGAATCTCCTTTACTTGACAGAGATGTGCCTGAGCAACGGCCCTCCCCAGCCCTATCCCAAATCATACTTATTTTGCATAGGAGATACCATGGTCATGAAGATTATTCTCCCAGTGTGAGGTTCATTCATTGCATTCTGGGTATGCTGACCCCTGTGATTTCCCCAAATGTGTGAAACTCGACAGCATTATTTGTGGTAGTGGGGGACTGTGTTTGTGTTTTCCTCTGGTCAGCTCTGGTCAGCTCTGGTAAAAGTCAGATTTCTTTGTCTCAGATCTTCCTCTAGCCTTGTTCTTCTTTCGAGAATTCCCTTGTGCTGCCTCAGTTGGATCTCCTTCACTTGACAGGGGGGTACTCGAGCAGCGACCCTCCCCAGCTCTAGCCCAACTCCTACTTACCTGCCAGGTGAGAAACTATGATCACGTAGGTGCTTCTCCCAGGGCAAGGCTCACCCATTGCACTCTGGGTGTGCTGCTCCTGCGATTTCCCCAAATGTGGGAAACTTGACTGCATAATTTGTGTTTCCCCTGGTCGGCTCTCGTATAATTCAGATCTCTTTGTCTCAGGTCTCTCTCCAGCCTAGTTTGCTGTCTGTTTCCACTTCTCTTTTCTTAAGTGCCTTCCAATGCACAATGCAAACTACAGGTAGTGCTGCAGGGCCCACACCCTTTTACTTGCCGTACAGAGCAGCTCTGGAGCTGTTACAGTGCCCAGCTGCTGCAAGAAATCAGCTTGAATGCTTCAGGGGCTGGGGCATAGCCAACATGAGCCCCACACCGAAGGAGGGTGGGGGTGTTTAATGCGAACTAAGGGTCATCCAAGCGCCGCAAAAGGCCGCCATGCCCTGCATACCCCTTTTCTCTTTTCATATGCAGATGAGGGTTCCAGCAAACTTTGGCCCACTGCTTGGATGACATCACCGTATGCAAATCCGTCTTCTGCAGAACTTCCCCCAGGAATGCTTGTACTAGTTGTTGCATTTGGTTTGTTGTTTGGGGGTGCTTCAGTATTAGGCAGCCTTCTGCCCTCCCATGTTCATCTGAAAATATGTGTTCTCCCTGCAGTTGTTGTCCCCAGATGGGAGTTCCCTTGTGCTGCCTCTGTTGAATCTCCTTTACTTGACAGAGATGTGCCTGAGCAGCGGCCCTCCCCAGCCCTATCCCAAATCATACTTATTTTGCATAGGAGATACCATGGTCATGAAGATTGTTCTCCGAGGGTGAGGTTCATTCATTGCATTTTGGGTATGCTGACCCCTGTGATTTCCCCAAATGTGGGAAACTCGACTGCATTATTTGTGGTAGTGGGGGACTGTGTTTGTGCTTTCCTCTGGTCAGCTCTGGTAAAAGTCAGATTTCTTTGTCTCAGATTTTCCTCTAGCCTTGTTCGTCTTTCGAGAGTTCCCTTGTGCTGCCTCAGTTGGATCTCCTTCACTTGACAGGGGGGTACCCGAGCAGCAACCCTCCCCAGCTCTAGCCCAACTCCTACTTACCTGCCAGGTGAGATACTATGATCATGAAGGTGCTTCTCCCAGGGCAAGGCTCACCCATTGCACTCTGGGTGTGCTGCTCCTGCGATTTCCCCAAATGTGGGACACTTGACTGCATAATTTGTGTTTCCCCTGGTCGGCTCTCGTATAATTTAGATCTCTTTGTCTCAGGTCTCTCTCCAGCCTAGTTTGCTGCCTGTTTCCACTTCTCTTTTCTTGAGCCGCTCCCTTCTATGCCCTTGCGCACTATCCTGACTTCTCCCGTCTGCTTACTTTGTGCCTTCCAACGCACAATGCGAACTACAGGTAGTGCTGCAGGGCCCACACCCTTTTACTTGCCTTACAGAGCAGCTCTGGAGCTGTTACAGTGCCCAGCTGCTGCAAGAAATCATCTTGAATACTTCAGGGGTGTGGCCATACCTGTAATCTGCAGCCAGTAAAATTGATTGCAAGCCTTGGGAGTGAACCCAAAATTGCAATCAATGTAGCTGGTAAATCATTAAACTTTCTTGTAGACACAGGGGCGGCCAAATCAGTGATAAATTCGACAGTGGGCATGAGAACCACTGGTAGGACAATTCCAGCCATAGGAGTAACAGGAGTAGTCCAGCATTACCCTGTTAGCAAACCAGCAGAGATTACAATAGGGCCGTTACATACCAAGCATTCCTTTTTGCTGGCTGCATCGGCACCGACCAATCTCCTGGGTAGAGACTTACTGTGTAAAATGGGGTGCGTCATTTATTGTACTCCTGAAGGTGTATTCTTGGACATACCTGAGAATCACGCTCAGGAAGTGCGAGACATGTTAGATTCCCCATCAAAATTAATGTCACATACCATTATGACAAATAGGACTCCATCCCAAGTAGAAGAAATGACATCTCAGATACCAGAGTCACTTTGGACAAAAGATGGACAGGACACTGGATTAATGGCAAACGTAGCTCCAGTAGTTGTACAAGTAAAAGATGGTAGGATATGCTTCATCTACACGTTATAGCCCTGAATTTTCCAATGCCTAGCTCTTTGCAAAAGAGAGATATTGGCAAGGAAAAGCTGTATTGTACCTTTGCATTTTTCTCCCAAACAAAAGACACTAGAATGAAAATTTTAAAGCCTACTGTTAGTGCTTCATCTACACGTTATAGCCCTGAATTTTCCAATGCCTAGCTCTTTGCAAAAGAGAGATATCGGCAAGGAAAAGCTGTATTGTACCTTTGCATTTTTCTCCCAAACGAAAGACACTAGAATGAAAATTTTAAAGCCTCCTGTTAGTGCTTCATCTACACGTTATAGCCCTGAATTTTCCAATGCCTATCTCTTTGCAAAAGAGAGATATCGGCAAGGAAAAGCTGTATTGTACCTTTGCATTTTTCTCCCAAACGAAGGACACTAGGATGACAATTTTAAAGCCTCCTATTAGTGCTTCATCTACACGTTATAGCCCTGAATTTTCCAATGCCTATCTCTTTGCAAAAGAGAGATATCGGCAAGGAAAAGCTGTATTGTACCTTTGCATTTTTCTCCCAAACGAAGGACATTAGAATGAAAATTTTAAAGCCTCCTGTTAGTGCTTCATCTACACGTTATAGCCCTGAATTTTCCAATGCCTATCTCTTTGCAAAAGAGAGATATCGGCAAGGAAAAGCTGTATTGTACCTTTGCATTTTTCTCCCAAACGAAAGACACTAGAATGAAAATTTTAAAGCCTCCTGTTAGTGCTTCATCTACACGTTATAGCCCTGCATTTTCCAATGCCTATCTCTTTGCAAAAGAGAGATATCGGCAAGGAAATGCTGTATTGTACCTTTGCATTTTTCTCCCAAACGAAAGACACTAGAATGAAAATTTTAAAGCCTCCTGTTAGTGCTTCATCTACACGTTATAGCCCTGCATTTTCCAATGCCTATCTCTTTGCAAAAGAGAGATATCGGCAAGGAAAAGCTGCATTGTACCTTTGCATTTTTCTCCCAAACGAAAGACACTAGAATGAAAATTGTAAAGCCTCCTGTTAGTGCTTCATCTACACGTTATAGCCCTGCATTTTCCAATGCCTAGCTCTTTGCAAAAGAGAGATATTGGCAAGGAAAAGCTGTATTGTACCTTTGCATTTTTCTCCCAAACGAAGGACACTAGAATGAAAATTTTAAAGCCTCCTGTTAGTGCTTCATCTACACGTTATAGCCCTGAATTTTCCAATGCCTATCTCTTTGCAAAAGAGAGATATCGGCAAGGAAAAACTGTATTGTACCTTTGCATTTTTCTCCCAAACGAAAGACACTAGAATGAAAATTTTAAAACCTCCTGTTAGTGCTTCATCTACACGTTATAGCCCTGAATTTTCCAATGCCTAGCTCTTTGCAAAAGAGAGATATTGGCAAGGAAAAGCTGTATTGTACCTTTGCATTTTTCTCCCAAACGAAAGACACTAGAATGAAAATTTTAAAGCCTACTGTTAGTGCTTCATCTACACGTTATAGCCCTGAATTTTCCAATGCCTAGCTCTTTGCAAAAGAGAGATATCGGCAAGGAAAAGCTGTATTGTACCTTTGCATTTTTCTCCCAAACGAAAGACACTAGAATGAAAATTTTAAAGCCTCCTGTTAGTGCTTCATCTACACGTTATAGCCCTGAATTTTCCAATGCCTATCTCTTTGCAAAAGAGAGATATCGGCAAGGAAAAGCTGTATTGTACCTTTGCATTTTTCTCCCAAACGAAGGACACTAGAATGAAAATTTTAAAGCCTCCTATTATTGCTTCATCTACACGTTTTAGCCCTGAATTTTCCAATGCCTATCTCTTTGCAAAAGAGAGATATCGGCAAGGAAAAGCTGTATTGTACCTTTGCATTTTTCTCCCAAACGAAAGACACTAGAATGAAAATTTTAAAGCCTCCTGTTAGTGCTTCATCTACACGTTATAGCCCTGAATTTTCCAATGCCTATCTCTTTGCAAAAGAGAGATATCGGCAAGGAAATGCTGTATTGTACCTTTGCATTTTTCTCCCAAACGAAAGACACTAGAATGAAAATTTTAAAGCCTCCTGTTAGTGCTTCATCTACACGATATAGCCCTGCATTTTCCAATGCCTATCTCTTTGCAAAAGAGAGATATCGGCAAGGAAAAGCTGCATTGTACCTGTGCATTTTTCTCCCAAACGAAAGACACTAGAATGAAAATTGTAAAGCCTCCTGTTAGTGCTTCATCTACACGTTATAGCCCTGCATTTTCCAATGCCTAGCTCTTTGCAAAAGAGAGATATTGGCAAGGAAAAGCTGTATTGTACCTTTGCATTTTTCTCCCAAACGAAAGACACTAGAATGAAAATTTTAAAGCCTCCTGTTAGTGCTTCATCTACACGTTATAGCCCTGAAGTTTCCAATGCCTATCTCTTTGCAAAAGAGAGATATCGGCAAGGAAAAGCAGCATTGTACTTTTGCATTTTTCTCCCAAACGAAAGACACTAGAATGAAAATTTTAAAGCCTCCTGTTAGTGCTTCATCTACACGTTATAGCCCTGAATTTTCCAATCCCTAGCTCTTTGCAAAAGAGAGATATTGGCAAGGAAAAGCTGTATTGTACCTTTGCATTTTTCTCCCAAACGAAGGACACTAGATTGAAAATTTTAAAGCCTCCTATTAGTGCTTCATCTACACGTTATAGCCCTGAATTTTCCAATGCCTAGCTCTTTGCAAAAGAGAGATATCGGCAAGGAAAAGCTGTATTGTACCTTTGCATTTTTCTCCCAAACGAAAGACACTAGAATGAAAATTTTAAAGCCTCCTGTTAGTGCTTCATCTACACGTTATAGCCCTGAATTTTCCAATGCCTATCTCTTTGCAAAAGAGAGATATCGGCAAGGAAAAGCTTTATTGTACCTTTGCATTTTTCTCTAAAACGAAAGAAACTAGAATGAAAATTTTAAAGCCTCCTGTTAGTGCTTCATCTACACGTTATAGCCCTGAATTTTCCAATGCCTATCTCTTTGCAAAAAAGAGATATCGGCAAGGAAAAGCTGTATTGTACCTTTGCATTTTTCTCCCAAACGAAGGACACTAGAATGAAAATTTAAAAGCCTCCTGTTAGTGCTTCATCTACACGGTATAGCCCTGAATTTTCCAATGCCTAGCTCTTTGCAAAAGAGAGATATTGGCAAGGAAAAGCTGTATTGTACCTTTGCATTTTTCTCCCAAACGAAGGACACTATAATGAAAATTTTAAAGCCTCCTGTTAGTGCTTCATCTACACGGTATAGCCCTGAATTTTCCAATGCCTAGCTCTTTGCAAAAGAGAGATATCGGCAAGGAAATGCTGTATTGTACCTTTGCATTTTTCTCCCAAACGAAAGACACTAGAATGAAAATTTTAAAGCCTACTGTTAGTGCTTCATCTACACGTTATAGTCCTGCATTTTCCAATGCCTATCTCTTTGCAAAAGAGAGATATCGGCAAGGAAAAGCTGCATTGTACTTTTGCATTTTTCTCCCAAACGAAAGACACTAGAATGAAAATTTTAAAGCCTCCTGTTAGTGCTTCATCTACACGTTATAGCCCTGAATTTTCCAATGCCTAGCTCTTTGCAAAAGAGAGATATTGGCAAGGAAAAGCTGTATTGTACCTTTGCATTTTTCTCCCAAACGAAAGACACTAGAATGAAAATTTTAAAGCCTCCTGTTAGTGCTTCATCTACACGTTATAGCCCTGAATTTTCCAATGCCTATCTCTTTGCAAAAGAGAGATATCGGCAAGGAAAAACTGTATTGTACCTTTGCATTTTTCTCCCAAACGAAAGACACTAGAATGAAAATTTTAAAGCCTCCTGTTAGTGCTTCATCTACACGTTATAGCCCTGAATTTTCCAATGCCTATCTCTTTGAAAAAGAGAGATATCGGCAAGGAAAAGCTGTATTGTACCTTTGCATTTTTCTCCCAAACGAAGGACACTAGAATGAAAATTTAAAAGCCTCCTGTTTAGTGCTTCATCTACACGGTATAGCCCTGAATTTTCCAATGCCTAGCTCTTTGCAAAAGAGAGATATTGGCAAGGAAAAGCTGTATTGTACCTTTGCATTTTTCTCCCAAACGAAGGACACTAGAATGAAAATTTTAAAGCCTCCTGTTAGTGCTTCATCTACACGTTATAGCCCTGAATTTTCCAATGCCTATCTCTTTGCAAAAGAGAGATATCGGCAAGGAAAAACTGTATTGTACCTTTGCATTTTTCTCCCAAACGAAAGACACTAGAATGAAAATTTTAAAGCCTCCTGTTAGTGCTTCATCTACACGTTATAGCCCTGAATTTTCCAATGCCTAGCTCTTTGCAAAAGAGAGATATTGGCAAGGAAAAGCTGTATTGTACCTTTGCATTTTTCTCCCAAACTAAAGACACTAGAATGAAAATGTTAAAGCCTACTGTTAGTGCTTCATCTACACGTTATAGCCCTGAATTTTCCAATGCCTAGCTCTTTGCAAAAGAGAGATATCGGCAAGGAAAAGCTGTATTGTACCTTTGCATTTTTCTCCCAAACGAAAGACACTAGAATGAAAATTTTAAAGCCTCCTGTTAGTGCTTCATCTACACGTTATAGCCCTGAATTTTCCAATGCCTATCTCTTTGCAAAAGAGAGATATCGGCAAGGAAAAGCTTTATTGTACCTTTGCGTTTTTCTCCCAAACGAAGGACACTAGAATGAAAATGTTAAAGCCTCCTATTAGTGCTTCATCTACACGTTATAGCCCTGAATTTTCCAATGCCTATCTCTTTGCAAAAGAGAGATATCGGCAAGGAAAAGCTGTATTGTACCTTTGCATTTTTCTCCCAAACGAAGGACACTAGAATGAAAATTTAAAAGCCTCCTGTTTAGTGCTTCATCTACACGGTATAGCCCTGAATTTTCCAATGCCTAGCTCTTTGCAAAAGAGAGATATTGGCAAGGAAAAGCTGTATTGTACCTTTGCATTTTTCTCCCAAACGAAGGACACTAGAATGAAAATTTTAAAGCCTCCTGTTAGTGCTTCATCTACACGTTATAGCCCTGAATTTTCCAATGCCTATCTCTTTGCAAAAGAGAGATATCGGCAAGGAAAAGCTTTATTGTACCTTTGCATTTTTCTCCCAAACGAAGGACACTAGAATGAAAATTTTAAAGCCTCCTATTAGTGCTTCATCTACACGTTATAGCCCTGAATTTTCCAATGCCTATCTCTTTGCAAAAGAGAGATATCGGCAAGGAAAAGCTGTATTGTACCTTTGCATTTTTCTCCCAAACGAAGGACACTAGAATGAAAATTTTAAAGCCTCCTATTAGTGCTTCATCTACACGTTATAGCCCTGAATTTTCCAATGCCTATCTCTTTGCAAAAGAGAGATATCGGCAAGGAAAAGCTGTATTGTACCTTTGCATTTTTCTCCCAAACGAAAGACACTAGAATGAAAATTTTAAAGCCTCCTGTTAGTGCTTCGTCTACACGTTATAGCCCTGAATTTTCCAATGCCTATCTCTTTGCAAAAGAGAGATATCGGCAAGGAAAAGCTGTATTGTACCTTTGCATTTTTCTACCAAACGAAGGACACTAGAATGAAAATTTAAAAGCCTCCTGTTAGTGCTTCATCTACACGGTATAGCCCTGAATTTTCCAATGCCTAGCTCTTTGCAAAAGAGAGATATTGGCAAGGAAAAGCTGTATTGTACCTTTGCATTTTTCTCCCAAACTAAAGACACTAGAATGAAAATTTTAAAGCCTACTGTTAGTGCTTCATCTACACGTTATAGCCCTGAATTTTCCAAAGCCTAGCTCTTTGCAAAAGAGAGATATCGGCAAGGAAAAGCTGTATTGTACCTTTGCATTTTTCTCCCAAACGAAAGACACTAGAATGAAAATTTTAAAGCCTCCTGTTAGTGCTTCATCTACACGTTATAGCCCTGAATTTTCCAATGCCTATCTCTTTGCAAAACAGAGATATCGGCAAGGAAAAGCTTTATTGTACCTTTGCATTTTTCTCCCAAACGAAGGACACTAGAAAGAAAATTTTAAAGCCTCCTATTAGTGCTTCATCTACACGTTATAGCCCTGAATTTTCCAATGCCTATCTCTTTGCAAAAGAGAGATATCGGCAAGGAAAAGCTGTATTGTATCTTTGCATTTTTCTCCCAAACGAAGGACACTAGAATGAAAATTTTAAAGCCTCCTGTTAGTGCTTCATCTACACGTTATAGCCCAGAATTTTCCAATGCCTATCTCTTTGCAAAAGAGAGATATCGGCAAGGAAAAGCTGTATTGTACCTTTGCATTTTTCTCCCAAACGAAAGACACTAGAATGAAAATTTTAAAGCCTCCTGTTAGTGCTTCATCTACACGTTATAGCCCAGAATTTTCCAATGCCTATCTCTTTGCAAAAGAGAGATATCGGCAAGGAAAAGCTGTATTGTACCTTTGCATTTTTCTCCCAAACGAAAGACACTAGAATGAAAATTTTAAAGCCTCCTGTTAGTGCTTCATCTACACGTTATAGCCCTGAATTTTCCAATGCCTATCTCTTTGCAAAAGAGAGATATCGGCAAGGAAAAGCTGTATTGTACCTTTGCATTTTTCTACCAAACGAAGGACACTAGAATGAAAATTTAAAAGCCTCCTGTTAGTGCTTCATCTACACGGTATAGCCCTGAATTTTCCAATGCCTAGCTCTTTGCAAAAGAGAGATATTGGCAAGGAAAAGCTGTATTGTACCTTTGCATTTTTCTCCCAAACGAAGGACACTAGAATGAAAATTTTAAAGCCTCCTGTTAGTGCTTCATCTACACGTTATAGCCCTGAATTTTCCAATGCCTATCTCTTTGCAAAAGAGAGATATCGGCAAGGAAAAACTGTATTGTACCTTTGCATTTTTCTCCCAAACGAAAGACACTAGAATGAAAATTTTAAAGCCTCCTGTTAGTGCTTCATCTACACGTTATAGCCCTGCATTTTCCAATGCCTAGCTCTTTGCAAAAGAGAGATATTGGCAAGGAAAAGCTATATTGTACCTTTGCATTTTTCTCCCAAACGAAGGACACTAGATTGAAAATTTTAAAGCCTCCTATTAGTGCTTCATCTACACGTTATAGCCCTGAATTTTCCAATGCCTAGCTCTTTGCAAAAGAGAGATATCGGCAAGGAAAAGCGGTATTGTACCTTTGCATTTTTCTCCCAAACGAAGGACACTAGAATGAAAATTTTAAAGCCTCCTGTTAGTGCTTCATCTACACGTTATAGCCCAGAATTTTCCAATGCCTATCTCTTTGCAAAAGAGAGATATCGGCAAGGAAAAGCTGTATTGTACCTTTGCAGTTTTCTCCCAAACGAAAGACACTAGAATGAAAATTTTAAAGCCTCCTGTTAGTGCTTCATCTACACGTTATAGCCCAGAATTTTCCAATGCCTATCTCTTTGCAAAAGAGAGATATCGGCAAGGAAAAGCTGTATTGTACCTTTGCATTTTTCTCCCAAACGAAAGACACTAGAATGAACATTTTAAAGCCTCCTGTTAGTGCTTCATCTACACGTTATAGCCCTGAATTTTCCAATGCCTATCTCTTTGCAAAAGAGAGATATCGGCAAGGAAAAGCTGTAATGTACCTTTGCATTTTTCTACCAAACGAAGGACACTAGAATGAAAATTTAAAAGCCTCCTGTTAGTGCTTCATCTACACGGTATAGCCCTGAATTTTCCAATGCCTAGCTCTTTGCAAAAGAGAGATATTGGCAAGGAAAAGCTGTATTGTACCTTTGCATTTTTCTCCCAAACTAAAGACACTAGAATGAAAATTTTAAAGCCTACTGTTAGTGCTTCATCTACACGTTATAGCCCTGAATTTTCCAAAGCCTAGCTCTTTGCAAAAGAGAGATATCGGCAAGGAAAAGCTGTATTGTACCTTTGCATTTTTCTCCCAAACGAAAGACACTAGAATGAAAATTTTAAAGCCTCCTGTTAGTGCTTCATCTACACGTTATAGCCCTGAATTTTCCAATGCCTATCTCTTTGCAAAACAGAGATATCGGCAAGGAAAAGCTTTATTGTACCTTTGCATTTTTCTCCCAAACGAAGGACACTAGAATGAAAATTTTAAAGCCTCCTATTAGTGCTTCATCTACACGTTATAGCCCTGAATTTTCCAATGCCTATCTCTTTGCAAAAGAGAGATATCGGCAAGGAAAAGCTGTATTGTACCTTTGCATTTTTCTCCCAAACGAAGGACACTAGAATGAAAATTTTAAAGCCTCCTGTTAGTGCTTCATCTACACGACATAGCCCTGAATTTTCCAATGCCTATCTCTTTGCAAAAGAGAGATATCGGCAAGGAAAAGCTGTATTGTACCTTTGCATTTTTCTCCCAAACGAAAGACACTAGAATGAAAATTTTAAAGCCTCCTGTTAGTGCTTCATCTACACGTTATAGCCCTGAATTTTCCAATGCCTATCTCTTTGCAAAAGAGAGATATCGGCAAGGAAAAGCTGTATTGTACCTTTGCATTTTTCTACCAAACGAAGGACACTAGAATGAAAATTTAAAAGCCTCCTGTTAGTGCTTCATCTACACGGTATAGCCCTGAATTTTCCAATGCCTAGCTCTTTGCAAAAGAGAGATATTGGCAAGGAAAAGCTGTATTGTACCTTTGCATTTTTCTCCCAAACGAAGGACACTAGAATGAAAATTTTAAAGCCTCCTGTTAGTGCTTCATCTACACGTTATAGCCCTGAATTTTCCAATGCCTATCTCTTTGCAAAAGAGAGATATCGGCAAGGAAAAACTGTATTGTACCTTTGCATTTTTCTCCCAAACGAAAGACACTAGAATGAAAATTTTAAAGCCTCCTGTTAGTGCTTCATCTACACGTTATAGCCCTGCATTTTCCAATGCCTATCTCTTTGCAAAAGAGAGATATCGGCAAGGAAAAGTAGCATTGTACCTTTGCATTTTTCTCCCAAACGAAAGACACTAGAATGACAATTGTAAAGCCTCCTGTTAGTGCTTCATCTACACGTTATAGCCCTGCATTTTCCAATGCCTAGCTCTTTGCAAAAGAGAGATATTGGCAAGGAAAAGCTGTATTGTACCTTTGCATTTTTCTCCCAAACGAAAGACACTAGAATGAAAATTTAAAAGCCTCCTGTTAGTGCTTCATCTACACGTTATAGCCCTGAATTTTCCAATGCTTATCTCTTTGCAAAAGAGAGATATCGGCAAGGAAAAGCAGCATTGTACTTTTGCATTTTTCTCCCAAACGAAAGACACTAGAATGAAAATTTTAAAGCCTCCTGTTAGTGCTTCATCTACACGTTATAGCCCTGAATTTTCCAATGCCTAGCTCTTTGCAAAAGAGAGATATTGGCAAGGAAAAGCTATATTGTACCTTTGCATTTTTCTCCCAAACGAAGGACACTAGATTGAAAATTTTAAAGCCTCCTATTAGTGCTTCATCTACACGTTATAGCCCTGAATTTTCCAATGCCTAGCTCTTTGCAAAAGAGAGATATCGGCAAGGAAAAGCGGTATTGTACCTTTGCATTTTTCTCCCAAACGAAATACACTAGAATGAAAATTTTAAAGCCTCCTGTTAGTGCTTCATCTACACGTTATAGTCCTGAATTTTCCAATGCCTATCTCTTTGCAAAAGAGAGATATCGGCAAGGAAAAGCTGTATTGTACCTTTGCATTTTTCTCCCAAACGAAGGACACTAGAATGAAAATGTTAAAGCCTCCTATTAGTGCTTCATCTACACGTTATAGCCCTGAATTTTCCAATGCCTATCTCTTTGCAAAAGAGAGATATCGGCAAGGAAAAGCTGTATTGTACCTTTGCAGTTTTCTCCCAAACGAAGGACACTAGAATGAAAATTTTAAAGCCTCCTGTTAGTGCTTCATCTACACGTTATAGCCCTGAATTTTCCAATGCCTATCTCTTTGCAAAAGAGAGATATCGGCAAGGAAATGCTGTATTGTACCTTTGCATTTTTCTCCCAAACGAAATACACTAGAATGAAAATTTTAAAGCCTCCTGTTAGTGCTTCATCTACACGTTATAGTCCTGAATTTTCCAATGCCTATCTCTTTGCAAAAGAGAGATATCGGCAAGGAAAAGCTGTATTGTACCTTTGCATTTTTCTCCCAAACGAAGGACAATAGAATGAAAATTTTAAAGCCTCCTATTAGTGCTTCATCTACACGTTATAGCCCTGAATTTTCCAATGCCTATCTCTTTGCAAAAGAGAGATATCGGCAAGGAAAAGCTGTATTGTACCTTTGCAGTTTTCTCCCAAACGAAAGACACTAGAATGAAAATTTTAAAGCCTCCTGTTAGTGCTTCATCTACACGTTATAGCTCTGAATTTTCCAATGCCTATCTCTTTGCAAAAGAGAGATATCGGCAAGGAAAAGCAGCATTGTACTTTTGCATTTTTCTCCCAAACGAAAGACACTAGAATGAAAATTTTAAAGCCTCCTGTTAGTGCTTCATTTACACGTTATAGCCCTGAATTTTCCAATGCCTAGCTCTTTGCAAAAGAAAGATATTGGCAAGGAAAAGCTGTATTGTACCTTTGCATTTTTCTCCCAAACGAAGGACACTAGATTGAAAATTTTAAAGCCTCCTATTAGTGCTTCATCTACACGTTATAGCCCTGAATTTTCCAATGCCTAGCTCTTTGCAAAAGAGAGATATCGGCAAGGAAAAGCTGTATTGTACCTTTGCATTTTTCTCCCAAACGAAATACACTAGAATGAAAATTTTAAAGCCTCCTGTTAGTGCTTCATCTACACGTTATAGCCCTGAATTTTCCAATGCCTATCTCTTTGCAAAAGAGAGATATCGGCAAGGAAAAGCTGTATTGTACCTTTGCATTTTTCTCCCAAACGAAGGACACTAGAATGAAAATTTTAAAGCCTCCTATTAGTGCTTCATCTACACGTTATAGCCCTGAATTTTCCAATGCCTATCTCTTTGCAAAAGAGAGATATCGGCAAGGAAAAACTGTATTGTACCTTTGCATTTTTCTCCCAAACGAAAGACACTAGAATGAAAATTTTAAAGCCTCCTGTTAGTGCTTCATCTACACGTTATAGCCCTGAATTTTCCAATGCCTAGCTCTTTGCAAAAGAGAGATATCGGCAAGGAAAAGCTGTATTGTACCTTTGCATTTTTCTCCCAAACGAAAGACACTAGAATGAAAATTTTAAAGCCTCCTGTTAGTGCTTCATCTACACGTTATAGCCCTGAATTTTCCAATGCTTATCTCTTTGCAAAAGAGAGATATCGGCAAGGAAAAGCAGCATTGTACTTTTGCATTTTTCTCCCAAACGAAAGACACTAGAATGAAAATTTTAAAGCCTCTTGTTAGTGCTTCATCTACACGTTATAGCCCTGAATTTTCCAATGCCTAGCTCTTTGCAAAAGAAATATATTGGCAAGGAAAAGCTGTATTGTACCTTTGCATTTTTCTCCCAAACGAAGGACACTAGATTGAAAATTTTGAAGCCTCCTATTAGTGCTTCATCTACACGTTATAGCCCTGAATTTTCCAATGCCTAGCTCTTTGCAAAAGAGAGATATCGGCAAGGAAAAGCGGTATTGTACCTTTGCATTTTTCTCCCAAACGAAATACACTAGAATGAAAATTTTAAAGCCTCCTGTTAGTGCTTCATCTACACGTTATAGCCCTGAATTTTCCAATGCCTATCTCTTTGCAAAAGAGAGATATCGGCAAGGAAAAGCTGTATTGTACCTTTGCATTTTTCTCCCAAACGAAGGACACTAGAATGAAAATTTTAAAGCCTCCTATTAGTGCTTCATCTACACGTTATAGCCCTGAATTTTCCAATGCCTATCTCTTTGCAAAAGAGAGATATCGGCAAGGAAAAGCTGTATTGTACCTTTGCAGTTTTCTCCCAAACGAAAGACACTAGAATGAAAATGTTAAAGCCTCCTGTTAGTGCTTCATCTACACGTTATAGCCCTGAATTTTCCAATGCCTATCTCTTTGCAAAAGAGAGATATCGGCAAGGAAAAACTGTATTGTACCTTTGCATTTTTCTCCCAAACGAAAGACACTAGAATGAAAATTTTAAAGCCTCCTGTTAGTGCTTCATCTACACGTTATAGCCCTGAATTTTCCAATGCCTATCTCTTTGCAAAAGAGAGATATCGGCAAGGAAAAGCTGTATTGTACCTTTGCATTTTTCTCCCAAACGAAGGACACTAGAATGAAAATTTAAAAGCCTCCTGTTTAGTGCTTCATCTACACGGTATAGCCCTGAATTTTCCAATGCCTAGCTCTTTGCAAAAGAGAGATATTGGCAAGGAAAAGCTGTATTGTACCTTTGCATTTTTCTCCCAAACGAAGGACACTAGAATGAAAATTTTAAAGCCTCCTGTTAGGCCATCATCTACACGACATAGCCCTGAATTTTCCAATGCGCAGCTCTTTGCAAAAGAGAGATATTGGCAAGGAAAAGCTGTCTTGTACCATTGCAGTTTTCTCCCAAACGAAGGACACTAGAAAGAACATTTTAAAGCCTCCTGTTAGGCCATCATCTACACGACATAGCCCTGAATTTTCCAATGCGCAGCTCTTTGCAAAAGAGATATATTGGCAAGGAAAAGCTGTCTTGTACCATTGCATTTTTCTCCCAAACGAAGGACACTAGAAAGAACATTTTAAAGCCTCCTGTTAGGCCATCATCTACACGACATAGCCCTGAATTTTCGAATGCGCAGCTCTTTGCAAAAGAGAGATATTGGCAAGGAAAAGCTGTCTTGTACCTTTGCATTTTTCTCCCAAACGAAGGACACTAGAAAGAACATTTTAAAGCCTCCTGTTAGGCCATCATCTACACGACATAGCCCTGAATTTTCGAATGCGCAGCTCTTTGCAAAAGAGAGATATTGGCAAGGAAAAGCTGTCTTGTACCTTTGCATTTTTCTCCCAAACGAAGGTCACTAGAAAGAAAATTTTAAAGCCTCCTGTTAGGCCATCATCTACACGACATAGCCCTGAATTTTCCAATGAGTAGCTCTTTGCAAAATAGAGATATTGGCAAGGAAAAGCTGTCTTGTACCTTTGCATTTTTCTCCCAAACGAAGGACACTAGAAAGAAAATTTTAAAGCCTCCTGTTAGGCCATCATCTACACGACATAGTCCTGAATTTTCCAATGCGCAGCTCTTTGCAAAAGAGAGATATTGGCAAGGAAAAGCTGTCTTGTACCATTGCATTTTTCTCCCAAACGAAGGACACTAGAAAGAACATTTTAAAGCCTCCTGTTAGGCCATCATCTACACGACATAGCCCTGAATTTTCCAATGCGCAGCTCTTTGCAAAAGAGAGATATTGGCAAGGAAAAGCTGTCTTGTACCTTTGCATTTTTCTCCCAAACGAAGGACACTAGAAAGAAAATTTTAAAGCCTCCTGTTAGGCCATCATCTACACGACATAGCCCTGAATTTTCCAATGCGTAGCTCTTTGCAAAAGAGAGATATTGGCAAGGAAAAGCTGTCTTGTACCTTTGCATTTTTTCTCCCAAACGAAGGACACTAGAAAGAAAATTTTAAAGCCTCCTGTTAGGCCATCATCTACACGACATAGCCCTGAATTTTCCAATCCGTAGCTCTTTGCAAAAGAGAGATATTGGCAAGTAAAAGCTGTCTTGTACCTTTGCATTTTTCTCCCAAACGAAGGACACTAGAAAGAAAATTTTAAAGCCTCCTGTTAGGCCATCATCTACACGACATAGCCCTGAATTTTCCAATGCGCAGCTCTTTGCAAAAGAGATATATTGGCAAGGAAAAGCTGTCTTGTACCATTGCATTTTTCTCCCAAACGAAGGACACTAGAAAGAAAATTTTAAAGCCACCTGTTAGGCCATCATCTACACGACATAGCCCTGAATTTTCCAATGCGTAGCTCTTTGCAAAAGAGAGATATTGGCAAGGAAAAGCTGTCTTGTACCTTTGCATTTTTCTCCCAAACGAAGGACACTAGAAAGAAAATTTTAAAGCCTCCTGTTAGGCCATCATCTACACGACATAGCCCTGAATTTTCCAATGCGCAGCTCTTTGCAAAAGAGAGATATTGGCAAGGAAAAGCTGTCTTGTACCATTGCATTTTTCTCCCAAACGAAGGACACTAGAAAGAACATTTTAAAGCCTCCTGTTAGGCCATCATCTACACGACATAGCCCTGAATTTTCGAATGCGCAGCTCTTTTGCAAAAGAGAGATATTGGCAAGGAAAAGCTGTCTTGTACCTTTGCATTTTTCTCCCAAACGAAGGTCACTAGAAAGAAAATTTTAAAGCCTCCTGTTAGGCCATCATCTACATGACATAGCCCTGAATTTTCCAATGCGTAGCTCTTTGCAAAATAGAGATATTGGCAAGGAAAAGCTGTCTTGTACCTTTGCATTTTTCTCCCAAACGAAGGACACTAGAAAGAAAATTTTAAAGCCTCCTGTTAGGCCATCATCTACACGACATAGCCCTGAATTTTCCAATGCGCAGCTCTTTGCAAAAGAGAGATATTGGCAAGGAAAAGCTGTCTTGTACCTTTGCATTTTTCTCCCAAACGAAGGACACTAGAAAGAAAATTTTAAAGCCTCCTGTTAGGCCATCATCTACACGACATAGCCCTGAATTTTCCAATGCGTAGCTCTTTGCAATAGAGAGATATTGGCAAGGAAAAGCTGTCTTGTACCTTTGCATTTTTCTCCCAAACGAAGGACACTAGAAAGAAAATTTTAAAGCCTCCTGTTAGGCCATCATCTACACGACATATCCCTGAGTTTTCCAATGCGCAGCTCTTTGCAAAAGAGAGATATTGGCAAGGAAAAGCTGTCTTGTACCTTTGCATTTTTCTCCCAAACGAAGGACACTAGAATGAAAATTTTAAAGCCTCCTGTTAGTGCTTCATCTACACGTTATAGCCCTGAATTTTCCAATGCCTATCTCTTTGCAAAAGAGAGATATCGGCAAGGAAAAGCTGTATTGTACCTTTGCATTTTTCTACCAAACGAAGGACACTAGAATGAAAATTTAAAAGCCTCCTGTTAGTGCTTCATCTACACGGTATAGCCCTGAATTTTCCAATGCCTAGCTCTTTGCAAAAGAGAGATATTGGCAAGGAAAAGCTGTATTGTACCTTTGCATTTTTCTCCCAAACGAAAGACACTAGAATGAAAATTTTAAAGCCTCCTGTTAGTGCTTCATCTACACGTTATAGCCCTGAATTTTCCAATGCCTATCTCTTTGCAAAAGAGAGATATTGGCAATTAAAAGCTGTATTGTACCTTTGCATTTTTCTCCCAAACGAAGGACACTAGAATGAAAATTTTTAAGCCTCCTGTTAGTGCTTCATCTACACGTTATAGCCCTGCATTTTCCAATGCCAATCTCTTTGCAAAAGAGAGATATCGGCAAGGAAAAGCAGCATTGTACTTTTGCATTTTTCTCCCAAACGAAAGACACTAGAATGAAAATTTTAAAGCCTCCCGTTAGGCCATCATCTACACGACATAGCCCTGAATTTTCCAATGCGCAGCTCTTTGCAAAAGAGAGATATTGGCAAGGAAAAGCTGTCTTGTACCTTTGCATTTTTCTCCCAAACGAAGGTCACTAGAAAGAACATTTTAAAGCCTCCTGTTAGGCCATCATCTACACGACATAGCCCTGAATTTTCCAATGCGCAGCTCTTTGCAAAAGAGAGATATTGGCAAGGAAAAGCTGTCTTGTACCTTTGCATTTTTCTCCCAAACGAAGGACACTAGAAAGAAAATTTTAAAGCCTCCTGTTAGGCCATCATCTACACGACATAGCCCTGAATTTTCCAATGCGCAGCTCTTTGCAAAAGAGAGATATTGGCAAGGAAAAGCTGTCTTGTACCATTGCATTTTTCTCCCAAACGAAGGACACTAGAAAGAACATTTTAAAGCCTCCTGTTAGGCCATCATCTACACGACATAGCCCTGAATTTTCCAATGCGCAGCTCTTTGCAAAAGAGAGATATTGGCAAGGAAAAGCTGTCTTGTACCATTGCATTTTTCTCCCAAACGAAGGACACTAGAAAGAAAATTTTAAAGCCTCCTGTTAGGCCATCATCTACACGACATAGCCCTGAATTTTCCAATGCGCAGCTCTTTGCAAAAGAGAGATATTGGCAAGGAAAAGCTGTCTTGTACCTTTGCATTTTTCTCCCAAACGAAGGTCACTAGAAAGAAAATTGTAAAGCCTCCTGTTAGGCCATCATCTACACGACATAGCCCTGAATTTTCCAATGCGCAGCTCTTTGCAAAAGAGAGATATTGGCAAGGAAAAGCTGTCTTGTACCATTGCATTTTTCTCCCAAACGAAGGACACTAGAAAGAAAATTTTAAAGCCTCCTGTTAGGCCATCATCTACACGACATAGCCCTGAATTTTCCAATGCGCAGCTCTTTGCAAAAGAGAGATATTGGCAAGGAAAAGCTGTCTTGTACCATTGCATTTTTCTCCCAAACGAAGGACACTAGAAAGAAAATTTTAAAGCCACCTGTTAGGCCATCATCTACACGACATAGCCCTGAATTTTCCAATGCGCAGCTCTTTGCAAAAGAGAGATATTGGCAAGGAAAAGCTGTCTTGTACCATTGCATTTTTCTCCCAAACGAAGGACACTAGAAAGAACATTTTAAAGCCTCCTGTTAGGCCATCATCTACACGACATAGCCCTGAATTTTCGAATGCGCAGCTCTTTGCAAAAGAGAGATATTGGCAAGGAAAAGCTGTCTTGTACCTTTGCATTTTTCTCCCAAACGAAGGTCACTAGAAAGAAAATTTTAAAGCCTCCTGTTAGGCCATCATCTACACGACATAGCCCTGAATTTTCCAATGAGTAGCTCTTTGCAAAATAGAGATATTGGCAAGGAAAAGCTGTCTTGTACCTTTGCATTTTTCTCCCAAACGAAGGACACTAGAAAGAAAATTTTAAAGCCTCCTGTTAGGCCATCATCTACACGACATAGTCCTGAATTTTCCAATGCGCAGCTCTTTGCAAAAGAGAGATATTGGCAAGGAAAAGCTGTCTTGTACCATTGCATTTTTCTCCCAAACGAAGGACACTAGAAAGAACATTTTAAAGCCTCCTGTTAGGCCATCATCTACACGACATAGCCCTGAATTTTCCAATGCGCAGCTCTTTGCAAAAGAGAGATATTGGCAAGGAAAAGCTGTCTTGTACCTTTGCATTTTTCTCCCAAACGAAGGACACTAGAAAGAAAATTTTAAAGCCTCCTGTTAGGCCATCATCTACACGACATAGCCCTGAATTTTCCAATGCGTAGCTCTTTGCAAAAGAGAGATATTGGCAAGGAAAAGCTGTCTTGTACCTTTGCATTTTTTCTCCCAAACGAAGGACACTAGAAAGAAAATTTTAAAGCCTCCTGTTAGGCCATCATCTACACGACATAGCCCTGAATTTTCCAATCCGTAGCTCTTTGCAAAAGAGAGATATTGGCAAGTAAAAGCTGTCTTGTACCTTTGCATTTTTCTCCCAAACGAAGGACACTAGAAAGAAAATTTTAAAGCCTCCTGTTAGGCCATCATCTACACGACATAGCCCTGAATTTTCCAATGCGCAGCTCTTTGCAAAAGAGATATATTGGCAAGGAAAAGCTGTCTTGTACCATTGCATTTTTCTCCCAAACGAAGGACACTAGAAAGAAAATTTTAAAGCCACCTGTTAGGCCATCATCTACACGACATAGCCCTGAATTTTCCAATGCGTAGCTCTTTGCAAAAGAGAGATATTGGCAAGGAAAAGCTGTCTTGTACCTTTGCATTTTTCTCCCAAACGAAGGACACTAGAAAGAAAATTTTAAAGCCTCCTGTTAGGCCATCATCTACACGACATAGCCCTGAATTTTCCAATGCGCAGCTCTTTGCAAAAGAGAGATATTGGCAAGGAAAAGCTGTCTTGTACCATTGCATTTTTCTCCCAAACGAAGGACACTAGAAAGAACATTTTAAAGCCTCCTGTTAGGCCATCATCTACACGACATAGCCCTGAATTTTCGAATGCGCAGCTCTTTTGCAAAAGAGAGATATTGGCAAGGAAAAGCTGTCTTGTACCTTTGCATTTTTCTCCCAAACGAAGGTCACTAGAAAGAAAATTTTAAAGCCTCCTGTTAGGCCATCATCTACATGACATAGCCCTGAATTTTCCAATGCGTAGCTCTTTGCAAAATAGAGATATTGGCAAGGAAAAGCTGTCTTGTACCTTTGCATTTTTCTCCCAAACGAAGGACACTAGAAAGAAAATTTTAAAGCCTCCTGTTAGGCCATCATCTACACGACATAGCCCTGAATTTTCCAATGCGCAGCTCTTTGCAAAAGAGAGATATTGGCAAGGAAAAGCTGTCTTGTACCTTTGCATTTTTCTCCCAAACGAAGGACACTAGAAAGAAAATTTTAAAGCCTCCTGTTAGGCCATCATCTACACGACATAGCCCTGAATTTTCCAATGCGTAGCTCTTTGCAATAGAGAGATATTGGCAAGGAAAAGCTGTCTTGTACCTTTGCATTTTTCTCCCAAACGAAGGACACTAGAAAGAAAATTTTAAAGCCTCCTGTTAGGCCATCATCTACACGACATATCCCTGAATTTTCCAATGCGCAGCTCTTTGCAAAAGAGAGATATTGGCAAGGAAAAGCTGTCTTGTACCTTTGCATTTTTCTCCCAAACGAAGGACACTAGAATGAAAATTTTAAAGCCTCCTGTTAGTGCTTCATCTACACGTTATAGCCCTGAATTTTCCAATGCCTATCTCTTTGCAAAAGAGAGATATCGGCAAGGAAAAGCTGTATTGTACCTTTGCATTTTTCTACCAAACGAAGGACACTAGAATGAAAATTTAAAAGCCTCCTGTTAGTGCTTCATCTACACGGTATAGCCCTGAATTTTCCAATGCCTAGCTCTTTGCAAAAGAGAGATATTGGCAAGGAAAAGCTGTATTGTACCTTTGCATTTTTCTCCCAAACGAAAGACACTAGAATGAAAATTTTAAAGCCTCCTGTTAGTGCTTCATCTACACGTTATAGCCCTGAATTTTCCAATGCCTATCTCTTTGCAAAAGAGAGATATTGGCAATTAAAAGCTGTATTGTACCTTTGCATTTTTCTCCCAAACGAAGGACACTAGAATGAAAATTTTTAAGCCTCCTGTTAGTGCTTCATCTACACGTTATAGCCCTGCATTTTCCAATGCCAATCTCTTTGCAAAAGAGAGATATCGGCAAGGAAAAGCAGCATTGTACTTTTGCATTTTTCTCCCAAACGAAAGACACTAGAATGAAAATTTTAAAGCCTCCTGTTAGGCCATCATCTACACGACATAGCCCTGAATTTTCCAATGCGCAGCTCTTTGCAAAAGAGAGATATTGGCAAGGAAAAGCTGTCTTGTACCTTTGCATTTTTCTCCCAAACGAAGGTCACTAGAAAGAACATTTTAAAGCCTCCTGTTAGGCCATCATCTACACGACATAGCCCTGAATTTTCCAATGCGCAGCTCTTTGCAAAAGAGAGATATTGGCAAGGAAAAGCTGTCTTGTACCTTTGCATTTTTCTCCCAAACGAAGGACACTAGAAAGAAAATTTTAAAGCCTCCTGTTAGGCCATCATCTACACGACATAGCCCTGAATTTTCCAATGCGCAGCTCTTTGCAAAAGAGAGATATTGGCAAGGAAAAGCTGTCTTGTACCATTGCATTTTTCTCCCAAACGAAGGACACTAGAAAGAACATTTTAAAGCCTCCTGTTAGGCCATCATCTACACGACATAGCCCTGAATTTTCCAATGCGCAGCTCTTTGCAAAAGAGAGATATTGGCAAGGAAAAGCTGTCTTGTACCATTGCATTTTTCTCCCAAACGAAGGACACTAGAAAGAAAATTTTAAAGCCTCCTGTTAGGCCATCATCTACACGACATAGCCCTGAATTTTCCAATGCGCAGCTCTTTGCAAAAGAGAGATATTGGCAAGGAAAAGCTGTCTTGTACCTTTGCATTTTTCTCCCAAACGAAGGTCACTAGAAAGAAAATTGTAAAGCCTCCTGTTAGGCCATCATCTACACGACATAGCCCTGAATTTTCCAATGCGCAGCTCTTTGCAAAAGAGAGATATTGGCAAGGAAAAGCTGTCTTGTACCATTGCATTTTTCTCCCAAACGAAGGACACTAGAAAGAAAATTTTAAAGCCTCCTGTTAGGCCATCATCTACACGACATAGCCCTGAATTTTCCAATGCGCAGCTCTTTGCAAAAGAGAGATATTGGCAAGGAAAAGCTGTCTTGTACCTTTGCATTTTTCTCCCAAACGAAGGTCACTAGAAAGAAAATTTTAAAGCCTCCTGTTAGGCCATCATCTACACGACATAGCCCTGAATTTTCCAATGAGTAGCTCTTTGCAAAAGAGAGATATTGGCAAGGAAAAGCTGTCTTGTACCTTTGCATTTTTCTCCCAAACGAAGGACACTAGAAAGAAAATTTTAAAGCCTCCTGTTAGGCCATCATCTACACGACATAGCCCTGAATTTTCCAATGCGCAGCTCTTTGCAAAAGAGAGATATTGGCAAGGAAAAGCTGTCTTGTACCATTGCAGTTTTCTCCCAAACGAAGGACACTAGAAAGAACATTTTAAAGCCTCCTGTTAGGCCATCATCTACACGACATAGCCCTGAATTTTCCAATGCGCAGCTCTTTGCAAAAGAGAGATATTGGCAAGGAAAAGCTGTCTTGTACCTTTGCATTTTTCTCCCAAACGAAGGACACTAGAAAGAAAATTTTAAAGCCTCCTGTTAGGCCATCATCTACACGACATAGCCCTGAATTTTCCAATGCGCAGCTCTTTGCAAAAGAGAGATATTGGCAAGGAAAAGCTGTCTTGTACCTTTGCATTTTTCTCCCAAACGAAGGACACTAGAAAGAAAATTTTAAAGCCTCCTGTTAGGCCATCATCTACACGACATAGCCCTGAATTTTCCAATGCGCAGCTCTTTGCAAAAGAGAGATATTGGCAAGGAAAAGCTGTCTTGTACCATTGCATTTTTCTCCCAAACGAAGGACACTAGAAAGAACATTTTAAAGCCTCCTGTTAGGCCATCATCTACACGACATAGCCCTGAATTTTCCAATGCACAGCTCTTTGCAAAAGAGAGATATTGGCAAGGAAAAGCTGTCTTGTACCTTTGCATTTTTCTCCCAAACGAAGGACACTAGAAAGAAAATTTTAAAGCCTCCTGTTAGGCCATCATCTACACGACATAGCCCTGAATTTTCCAATGCGCAGCTCTTTGCAAAAGAGAGATATTGGCAAGGAAAAGCTATCTTGTACCATTGCATTTTTCTCCCAAACGAAGGACACTAGAAAGAAAATTTTAAAGCCTCCTGTTAGGCCATCATCTACACGACATAGCCCTGAATTTTCCAATGCGCAGCTCTTTGCAAAAGAGAGATATTGGCAAGGAAAAGCTGTCTTGTACCTTTGCATTTTTCTCCCAAACGAAGGTCACTAGAAAGAAAATTGTAAAGCCTCCTGTTAGGCCATCATCTACACGACATAGCCCTGAATTTTCCAATGCGCAGCTCTTTGCAAAAGAGAGATATTGGCAAGGAAAAGCTGTCTTGTACCATTGCATTTTTCTCCCAAACGAAGGACACTAGAAAGAAAATTTTAAAGCCTCCTGTTAGGCCATCATCTACACGACATAGCCCTGAATTTTCCAATGCGCAGCTCTTTGCAAAAGAGAGATATTGGCAAGGAAAAGCTGTCTTGTACCTTTGCATTTTTCTCCCAAACGAAGGTCACTAGAAAGAAAATTTTAAAGCCTCCTGTTAGGCCATCATCTACACGACATAGCCCTGAATTTTCCAATGAGTAGCTCTTTGCAAAAGAGAGATATTGGCAAGGAAAAGCTGTCTTGTACCTTTGCATTTTTCTCCCAAACGAAGGACACTAGAAAGAAAATTTTAAAGCCTCCTGTTAGGCCATCATCTACACGACATAGCCCTGAATTTTCCAATGCGCAGCTCTTTGCAAAAGAGAGATATTGGCAAGGAAAAGCTGTCTTGTACCATTGCAGTTTTCTCCCAAACGAAGGACACTAGAAAGAACATTTTAAAGCCTCCTGTTAGGCCATCATCTACACGACATAGCCCTGAATTTTCCAATGCGCAGCTCTTTGCAAAAGAGAGATATTGGCAAGGAAAAGCTGTCTTGTACCTTTGCATTTTTCTCCCAAACGAAGGACACTAGAAAGAAAATTTTAAAGCCTCCTGTTAGGCCATCATCTACACGACATAGCCCTGAATTTTCCAATGCGCAGCTCTTTGCAAAAGAGAGATATTGGCAAGGAAAAGCTGTCTTGTACCATTGCATTTTTCTCCCAAACGAAGGACACTAGAAAGAAAATTTTAAAGCCTCCTGTTAGGCCATCATCTACACGACATAGCCCTGAATTTTCCAATGCGTAGCTCTTTGCAAAAGAGAGATATTGGCAAGGAAAAGCTGTCTTGTACCTTTGCATTTTTCTCCCAAACGAAGGACACTAGAAAGAAAATTTTAAAGCCTCCTGTTAGGCCATCATCTACACGACATAGCCCTGAATTTTCCAATGCGCAGCTCTTTGCAAAAGAGAGATATTGGCAAGGAAAAGCTGTCTTGTACCATTGCATTTTTCTCCCAAACGAAGGACACTAGAAAGAACATTTTAAAGCCTCCTGTTAGGCCATCATCTACACGACATAGCCCTGAATTTTCCAATGCACAGCTCTTTGCAAAAGAGAGATATTGGCAAGGAAAAGCTGTCTTGTACCTTTGCATTTTTCTCCCAAACGAAGGACACTAGAAAGAAAATTTTAAAGCCTCCTGTTAGGCCATCATCTACACGACATAGCCCTGAATTTTCCAATGCGCAGCTCTTTGCAAAAGAGAGATATTGGCAAGGAAAAGCTGTCTTGTACCATTGCATTTTTCTCCCAAACGAAGGACACTAGAAAGAAAATTTTAAAGCCTCCTGTTAGGCCATCATCTACACGACATAGCCCTGAATTTTCCAATGCGTAGCTCTTTGCAAAAGAGAGATATTGGCAAGGAAAAGCTGTCTTGTACCTTTGCATTTTTCTCCCAAACGAAGGACACTAGAAAGAAAATTTTAAAGCCTCCTGTTAGGCCATCATCTACACGACATAGCCCTGAATTTTCCAATCCGTAGCTCTTTGCAAAAGAGAGATATTGGCAAGTAAAAGCTGTCTTGTACCTTTGCATTTTTCTCCCAAACGAAGGACACTAGAAAGAAAATTTTAAAGCCTCCTGTTAGGCCATCATCTACACGACATAGCCCTGAATTTTCCAATGCGCAGCTCTTTGCAAAAGAGATATATTGGCAAGGAAAAGCTGTCTTGTACCATTGCATTTTTCTCCCAAACGAAGGACACTAGAAAGAAAATTTTAAAGCCTCCTGTTAGGCCATCATCTACACGACATAGCCCTGAATTTTCCAATGCGTAGCTCTTTGCAAAAGAGAGATATTGGCAAGGAAAAGCTGTCTTGTACCTTTGCATTTTTCTCCCAAATGAAGGACACTAGAAAGAAAATTTTAAAGCCTCCTGTTAGGCCATCATCTACACGACATAGCCCTGAATTTTCCAATGCGCAGCTCTTTGCAAAAGAGAGATATTGGCAAGGAAAAGCTGTCTTGTACCATTGCATTTTTCTCCCAAACGAAGGACACTAGAAAGAACATTTTAAAGCCTCCTGTTAGGCCATCATCTACACGACATAGCCCTGAATTTTCCAATGCACAGCTCTTTGCAAAAGAGAGATATTGGCAAGGAAAAGCTGTCTTGTACCTTTGCATTTTTCTCCCAAACGAAGGACACTAGAAAGAAAATTTTAAAGCCTCCTGTTAGGCCATCATCTACACGACATAGCCCTGAATTTTCCAATGCGCAGCTCTTTGCAAAAGAGAGATATTGGCAAGGAAAAGCTGTCTTGTACCATTGCATTTTTCTCCCAAACGAAGGACACTAGAAAGAAAATTTTAAAGCCTCCTGTTAGGCCATCATCTACACGACATAGCCCTGAATTTTCCAATCCGTAGCTCTTTGCAAAAGAGAGATATTGGCAAGTAAAAGCTGTCTTGTACCTTTGCATTTTTCTCCCAAACGAAGGACACTAGAAAGAAAATTTTAAAGCCTCCTGTTAGGCCATCATCTACACGACATAGCCCTGAATTTTCCAATGCGCAGCTCTTTGCAAAAGAGAGATATTGGCAAGGAAAAGCTGTCTTGTACCTTTGCATTTTTCTCCCAAACGAAGGTCACTAGAAAGAAAATTTTAAAGCCTCCTGTTAGGCCATCATCTACACGACATAGCCCTGAATTTTCCAATGCGTAGCTCTTTGCAAAATAGAGATATTGGCAAGGAAAAGCTGTCTTGTACCTTTGCATTTTTCTCCCAAACGAAGGACACTAGAAAGAAAATTTAAAAGCCTCCTGTAAGGCCATCATCTACACGACATAGCCCTGAATTTTCCAATGCGCAGCTCTTTGCAAAAGAGAGATATTGGCAAGGAAAAGCTGTCTTGTACCATTGCATTTTTCTCCCAAACGAAGGACACTAGAAAGAAAATTTTAAAGCCTCCTGTTAGGCCATCATCTACACGACATAGCCCTGAATTTTCCAATGCGTAGCTCTTTGCAAAAGAGAGATATTGGCAAGGAAAAGCTGTCTTGTACCTTTGCATTTTTCTCCCAAACGAAGGACACTAGAAAGAAAATTTTAAAGCCTCCTGTTAGGCCATCATCTACACGACATAGCCCTGAATTTTCCAATCCGTAGCTCTTTGCAAAAGAGAGATATTGGCAAGGAAAAGCTGTATTGTACCTTTGCATTTTTCTCCCAAACGAAAGACACTAGAATGAAAATTTTAAAGCCTCCTGTTAGTGCTTCATCTACACGTTATAGCCCTGAATTTTCCAATGCCTATCTCTTTGCAAAAGAGATATATTGGCAAGGAAAAGCTGTATTGTACCTTTGCATTTTTCTCCCAAACGAAGGACACTAGAATGAAAATTTTAAAGCCTCCTGTTAGTGCTTCATCTACACGTTATAGCCCTGAATTTTCCAATGCCTATCTCTTTGCAAAAGAGAGATATCGGCAAGGAAAAGCTGTATTGTACCTTTGCATTTTTCTCCCAAACGAAAGACACTAGAATGAAAATTTTAAAGCCTCCTGTTAGTGCTTCATCTACACGTTATAGCCCTGCATTTTCCAATGCCTATCTCTTTGCAAAAGAGAGATATCGGCAAGGAAAAGCAGCATTGTACTTTTGCATTTTTCTCCCAAACGAAAGACACTAGAATGAAAATTTTAAAGCCTCCTGTTAGGCCATCATCTACACGACATAGCCCTGAATTTTCCAATGCGCAGCTCTTTGCAAAAGAGAGATATTGGCAAGGAAAAGCTGTCTTGTACCTTTGCATTTTTCTCCCAAACGAAGGTCACTAGAAAGAAAATTTTAAAGCCTCCTGTTAGGCCATAATCTACACGACATAGCCCTGAATTTTCCAATGCGCAGCTCTTTGCAAAAGAGAGATATTGGCAAGGAAAAGCTGTCTTGTACCATTGCATTTTTCTCCCAAACGAAGGACACTAGAAAGAAAATTTTAAAGCCTCCTGTTAGGCCATCATCTACACGACATAGCGCTGAATTTTCCAATGCGCAGCTCTTTGCAAAAGAGAGATATTGGCAAGGAAAAGCTGTCTTGTACCATTGCATTTTTCTCCCAAACGAAGGACACTAGAAAGAACATTTTAAAGCCTCCTGTTAGGCCATCATCTACACGACATAGCCCTGAATTTTCCAATGCGCAGCTCTTTGCAAAAGAGAGATATTGGCAAGGAAAAGCTGTCTTGTACCTTTGCATTTTTCTCCCAAACGAAGGACACTAGAAAGAAAATTTTAAAGCCTCCTGTTAGGCCATCATCTACACGACATAGCCCTGAATTTTCCAATGCGTAGCTCTTTGCAAAAGAGAGATATTGGCAAGGAAAAGCTGTCTTGTACCTTTGCATTTTTCTCCCAAACGAAGGACACTAGAAAGAAAATTTTAAAGCCTCCTGTTAGGCCATCATCGACACGACATAGCCCTGAATTTTTTAATCCGTAGCTCTTTGCAAAAGAGAGATATTGGCAAGTAAAAGCTGTCTTGTACCTTTGCATTTTTCTCCCAAACGAAGGACACTAGAAAGAAAATTTTAAAGCCACCTGTTAGGCCATCATCTACACGACATAGCCCTGAATTTTCCAATGCGTAGCTCTTTGCAAAAGAGAGATATTGGCAAGGAAAAGCTGTCTTGTACCTTTGCATTTTTCTCCCAAACGAAGGACACTAGAAAGAAAATTTTAAAGCCTCCTGTTAGGCCATCATCTACACGACAAAGCCCTGAATTTTCCAATGCGCAGCTCTTTGCAAAAGAGAGATATTGGCAAGGAAAAGCTGTCTTGTACCATTGCATTTTTCTCCCAAACGAAGGACACTAGAAAGAACATTTTAAAGCCTCCTGTTAGGCCATCATCTACACGACATAGCCCTGAATTTTCCAATGCGCAACTCTTTGCAAAAGAGAGATATTGGCAAGGAAAAGCTGTCTTGTACCTTTGCATTTTTCTCCCAAACGAAGGACACTAGAAAGAAAATTTTAAAGCCTCCTGTTAGGCCATCATTTACACGACATAGCCCTGAATTTTCCAATGCGCAGCTCTTTGCAAAAGAGAGATATTGGCAAGGAAAAGCTGTCTTGTACCATTGCATTTTTCTCCCAAACGAAGGACACTAGAAAGAAAATTTTAAAGCCTCCTGTTAGGCCATCATCTACACGACATAGCCCTGAATTTTCCAATGCGTAGCTCTTTGCAAAAGAGAGATATTGGCAAGGAAAAGCTGTCTTGTACCTTTGCATTTTTCTCCCAAAGGAAGGACACTAGAAAGAAAATTTTAAAGCCTCCTGTTAGGCCATCATCTACACGACATAGCCCTGAATTTTCCAATCCGTAGCTCTTTGCAAAAGAGAGATATTGGCAAGTAAAAGCTGTCTTGTACCTTTGCATTTTTCTCCCAAACGAAGGACACTAGAAAGAAAATTTTAAAGCCTCCTGTTAGGCCATCATCTACACGACATAGCCCTGAATTTTCCAATGCGCAGCTCTTTGCAAAAGAGATATATTGGCAAGGAAAAGCTGTCTTGTACCATTGCATTTTTCTCCCAAACGAAGGACACTAGAAAGAAAATTTTAAAGCCACCTGTTAGGCCATCATCTACACGACATAGCCCTGAATTTTCCAATGCGTAGCTCTTTGCAAAAGAGAGATATTGGCAAGGAAAAGCTGTCTTGTACCTTTGCATTTTTCTCCCAAACGAAGGACACTAGAAAGAAAATTTTAAAGCCTCCTGTTAGGCCATCATCTACACGACATAGCCCTGAATTTTCCAATGCGCAGCTCTTTGCAAAAGAGAGATATTGGCAAGGAAAAGCTGTCTTGTACCATTGCATTTTTCTCCCAAACGAAGGACACTAGAAAGAACATTTTAAAGCCTCCTGTTAGGCCATCATCTACACGACATAGCCCTGAATTTTCGAATGCGCAGCTCTTTTGCAAAAGAGAGATATTGGCAAGGAAAAGCTGTCTTGTACCTTTGCATTTTTCTCCCAAACGAAGGTCACTAGAAAGAAAATTTTAAAGCCTCCTGTTAGGCCATCATCTACATGACATAGCCCTGAATTTTCCAATGCGTAGCTCTTTGCAAAATAGAGATATTGGCAAGGAAAAGCTGTCTTGTACCTTTGCATTTTTCTCCCAAACGAAGGACACTAGAAAGAAAATTTTAAAGCCTCCTGTTAGGCCATCATCTACACGACATAGCCCTGAATTTTCCAATGCGCAGCTCTTTGCAAAAGAGAGATATTGGCAAGGAAAAGCTGTCTTGTACCTTTGCATTTTTCTCCCAAACGAAGGACACTAGAAAGAAAATTTTAAAGCCTCCTGTTAGGCCATCATCTACACGACATAGCCCTGAATTTTCCAATGCGTAGCTCTTTGCAATAGAGAGATATTGGCAAGGAAAAGCTGTCTTGTACCTTTGCATTTTTCTCCCAAACGAAGGACACTAGAAAGAAAATTTTAAAGCCTCCTGTTAGGCCATCATCTACACGACATATCCCTGAATTTTCCAATGCGCAGCTCTTTGCAAAAGAGAGATATTGGCAAGGAAAAGCTGTCTTGTACCTTTGCATTTTTCTCCCAAACGAAGGACACTAGAATGAAAATTTTAAAGCCTCCTGTTAGTGCTTCATCTACACGTTATAGCCCTGAATTTTCCAATGCCTATCTCTTTGCAAAAGAGAGATATCGGCAAGGAAAAGCTGTATTGTACCTTTGCATTTTTCTACCAAACGAAGGACACTAGAATGAAAATTTAAAAGCCTCCTGTTAGTGCTTCATCTACACGGTATAGCCCTGAATTTTCCAATGCCTAGCTCTTTGCAAAAGAGAGATATTGGCAAGGAAAAGCTGTATTGTACCTTTGCATTTTTCTCCCAAACGAAAGACACTAGAATGAAAATTTTAAAGCCTCCTGTTAGTGCTTCATCTACACGTTATAGCCCTGAATTTTCCAATGCCTATCTCTTTGCAAAAGAGAGATATTGGCAATTAAAAGCTGTATTGTACCTTTGCATTTTTCTCCCAAACGAAGGACACTAGAATGAAAATTTTTAAGCCTCCTGTTAGTGCTTCATCTACACGTTATAGCCCTGCATTTTCCAATGCCAATCTCTTTGCAAAAGAGAGATATCGGCAAGGAAAAGCAGCATTGTACTTTTGCATTTTTCTCCCAAACGAAAGACACTAGAATGAAAATTTTAAAGCCTCCTGTTAGGCCATCATCTACACGACATAGCCCTGAATTTTCCAATGCGCAGCTCTTTGCAAAAGAGAGATATTGGCAAGGAAAAGCTGTCTTGTACCTTTGCATTTTTCTCCCAAACGAAGGTCACTAGAAAGAACATTTTAAAGCCTCCTGTTAGGCCATCATCTACACGACATAGCCCTGAATTTTCCAATGCGCAGCTCTTTGCAAAAGAGAGATATTGGCAAGGAAAAGCTGTCTTGTACCTTTGCATTTTTCTCCCAAACGAAGGACACTAGAAAGAAAATTTTAAAGCCTCCTGTTAGGCCATCATCTACACGACATAGCCCTGAATTTTCCAATGCGCAGCTCTTTGCAAAAGAGAGATATTGGCAAGGAAAAGCTGTCTTGTACCATTGCATTTTTCTCCCAAACGAAGGACACTAGAAAGAACATTTTAAAGCCTCCTGTTAGGCCATCATCTACACGACATAGCCCTGAATTTTCCAATGCGCAGCTCTTTGCAAAAGAGAGATATTGGCAAGGAAAAGCTGTCTTGTACCATTGCATTTTTCTCCCAAACGAAGGACACTAGAAAGAACATTTTAAAGCCTCCTGTTAGGCCATCATCTACACGACATAGCCCTGAATTTTCCAATGCGCAGCTCTTTGCAAAAGAGAGATATTGGCAAGGAAAAGCTGTCTTGTACCTTTGCATTTTTCTCCCAAACGAAGGTCACTAGAAAGAAAATTGTAAAGCCTCCTGTTAGGCCATCATCTACACGACATAGCCCTGAATTTTCCAATGCGCAGCTCTTTGCAAAAGAGAGATATTGGCAAGGAAAAGCTGTCTTGTACCATTGCATTTTTCTCCCAAACGAAGGACACTAGAAAGAAAATTTTAAAGCCTCCTGTTAGGCCATCATCTACACGACATAGCCCTGAATTTTCCAATGCGCAGCTCTTTGCAAAAGAGAGATATTGGCAAGGAAAAGCTGTCTTGTACTGACAATGCTAAATTCCTTGTCGTATAAACAACCCTTATGAAGCTAAGAACACTGTACGCTGTTTATTTAAGAAATACCGTAATGATACGCTATTTGCGTAACGATCGCTCAGCCGTAGGCGAGACGCTCAAGCGTCACGTTCGCTCACGGCCCAGTGATCACAGGACACGTAATTGGTTATGTCTAGGGGAAAGATTCGCTGTAACGTAGCGTACGCTAGAGACCACGAGGAGGTCACCAGCGATGCAGACGCTCACAACACTATACCTTTATGTTAAACCTTATACCGATGAAATACACTGAATACCTTAATGTGAGTACAGGGTGTAAGTGCAACCTTGTGGAACCTGACTATCTACAAAGCTGCATGAGCGTCACCGACGCTCAAATGAACACTTATCACTATAGGAAATACACAGATACTGGTTTAGGTTTCCAAGGCCTATTAACTGTATTATGTCTAATATACTTGTAAAAGGGGATAACAGTACATATGATACACTACAATATAACAGAGACTTCCTAACCACAGAACTAAACAATAAATACAAAAAGACAATACTACACTGACCTAAATGCAATACGATACAATACTATAATACTATAAGGTATTTAAGAGAAAAAGAGGAGAGAGGGAGATAGAGAGAGAGAGAGAGAGAGAGAGAGAGAGAGAGAGAGAGAGATTGGCTCGCAGAAAGACAATGATTATGGAGAGAACTTACGCACAAAGGGTATGATCGCCAGCGCCTCGATATCCAGCTCCCGATTATCAGCAGATAACCGTTGATGAGAGAGTGAGAGCTGGATGTGGTCGGCCTGCCTATTTATGCTCCACACACAATGCAATCTCCTGGTCCTACAATCCCATTGTCCATTGGCCGAAGGAATTCGGCCCTGCATCATAACAAAAGGTCATAGGGTGATTCATACAGGTGGGCTGTGACGATTTCCAACAGCTCAGGTGGGCGGGAAACTGGGTTTCCCGCCGCATACCTGAGTATGTGCAAATCATAGAAATGGACATAAACTTCTTATGTCCATAACTATTCGCACGAGCGATTAATACGCTCCAAACCAACACCGGAATATTGCTAATCAAATACTCTTCCGATGGGTACCAAACACTGCTGTATGATTCCTGTTAAACCCTTCGTACGATGCAAAGAGGGATTCCTCAGCTCTGGGACATTATACTTTAACCAAACTTACAGAAACTATCAAAGGGATCATGATCTATAAACTACATTAATTGTGAACATTTGTAACTAATGAGTCGCACGCTACGATCACATAAACTCTACCGTAAATGCGCATACTGCGCGTGCGAGTGCACGCTATTGCGGGTATGCGCTTCCACGGGAGAGCGTACGCATGCGCAGCACGGACCAGTGTGCGGTGCAAATATGGCAACGTGCATTGAGACATTTTTCTGACTTTGACAGTCCACCCTTTGGCAGTCAATAATAACTGCCACAAAATATTTAAGGAGAAAAATGTAAGTCAGGGGTTAATTGATTTCCATGGTGGGGAAAGGAAGAAGAATGGAGTAGGTGTGAAGAGGGTATGACCTAGTGAGAAAGTAGAAGCATGTGTGTATGAGTCCATGTTTGGAGGGTCATGTATCATCGTGCCGTACGTGTGGTAAATCAAGCTTCGAGGTATTGCGAAGTATACATTTGAATTCCTTCTTATCCTGTGGTACAGGTCTGTGGATGGGCTGTCAAACTCTACCGAGCTCATTTCGGCTGTGGTTGTAACACAATGGGGATGCACATTTTAGTTGATGATACATGAATTGGGGGGGGGTATGTGGTTGCTGCTATCTGTGCCTGTATTCCCTATCGACTATGTGTGTTATTACCTGAGGGTTGCAGAGATGAAGATAAAGAACACTTACGAAAAATGCAATGATATTCTATGTCAGGTTAATGTACGTTCGTCGATTGGGGTCTTGATTGGTGTCGGTTGATTGGAGTCTTCTTCTTTGTGCTTTTGCTCATAAATCGTGAGTAAAGCATACAACGTCCATGGATTTACAAAAAGATGTTGGGCTAGCGTGATTTTAAAGTTCCTAGGGAAACTGGGGTACCCATGGCATTGTCCATCAAAATCTTGTTTATCAGGTCGTCTGCTCTTCTTCTTTCCATCTTTCCGTTGTCGGCCCCTTGGCTCATCAAATCCTTCGTCTACGTGGGTCTTTGTACCTCGGAGGAAAACATAGAAATGGGTGAAAGACGGACCGTATACTCATTACATCATTACGTCATGGTTTCTAGCATTGGGTCATAAATCAAATCCAGGTTAATTACAGTTTCCTCACTCCTCAAGCTCATCACTTTTGTACTTTGTTTGCACCTTATTAAAGCCTGCCCGCATCTAAATATCAATCCAAACGATATAACGACACCCAAAATACATAGGAGAAACTTTCCAACATCCATTATGACTCCTTGAGCCCAGTCTCCTAAACCGGAGAACCAATTTCGCGGGTTCAACCATGACACCCAACCAGTCAGCTCATTACCTACAGCAGCAAGGGTGAGATTGTGTTTTCGACGAAATTCCCACTTTAATTGCAGAATATCGTCCATCTTTTGGTCTATGACCTCTATCGGATCCTCGGTGCTATTTGTGATATACGTGCAACACTTTATGCCGTACTGTGTTGCCAATGTAACACAATATCCGCCTGTTACTGCTGTAAGATAATTAAGAACCATCCTATGCTGAACTAGTTCTGTTTTGTAAGCTTGAAGTTCTCTTCCAGTGTATCTAAACGTGTCATCATACATTTCAGTGATATTATCTAACAAATTGGCGAGTGCGGAAATGTATCTATAATTCATCACACCTCGAGCGGTGCGAGTGAAATCTAACGCTACCAGAACCTGAATCCCGGTGGATTCATGGATAAGATCAGAGGCCGGATGCTCTAACCTTTCTGACAGTTGTCTTTTAACAAGGTGCTCGTAGTGAGTGTGAGTATAAGGAGTTTGGGCACCACGGTGTATGTCCTTCATTTTGTCATGTGTAACAGTCATTACTTCAGGCAATACTTTTCCAATATAACACAATCCTTCAGAGTTTGGGGCAAGCCACTTGTACGCCTTTCTCCCACATATGAAATATGCATCATCGGGGAGAACATAGGGGACGGAGAAGGACATGACCATGTTACAAACCTTCCAGGTGAAATCTCCTGACCCTAATTCTTCCATCTGCCTAATGCACGTATCGGTTTGTACGATATGTGCACAGTATCCTGGTGATACCTCTCCAACTTTAGTAATCCTATTTCCTAAGGTATATCGATACCGGAAAGATTTTCCTCTACTGGCTATGTGGCGTACGAGCTCTGTATCTGTAGGCATTCTATCTGCTCTGTGTGAAAAGGTCATGGTAAGGTTGCTCCATGACACTTCCCAATTTCCCGGTTTTCTGGGATTGGAGATGTTAAAACATATGAGGGACCTATCCACATGGTATTGGTGGAGCTTCAAACTAGGAGGGCTGGAGATGTTAAACCTCCGGTCCACCGGTCTCCCACCACTTAGCTCAAGTACCTCCCCTAACGTTAAAGGAAATGGTACTAGCCCTGATTTACTGTGACCCTGAGGTACTTGAGAGCATACCCAACAATCTGTTTGGTTTAACACGTTACCCACTAAGGAGTGATAGTCACTCAATGGATGCCGGTCCATATGGATATTAAAACTAGATTGGCATTTCTTTATGCATCCATCTTCAACCAGATTATCACAGAGCCTACAGATACAATTTTCCTCAGCTAACAATCCATCACAATTTCTTCTATCGGATCGTTTTCTGATACTCGCTTTTGCTTGTTGGCTTGGTTGATCTTGGAAAACTACGCCTCCATCATCATAATCGGAACCCATTCCAGAACCTCTTTCGACCTCTATGGTACTCTCGCCGGAACAGACTGCTCTGGTCAACATCATGGTTAACATCAAAATCCGGATCACAGTCTCTTGGGGCAAGTCCATCTTTGAGGAGGAAATAGAGAAGAATGAGAAGGGGGAAAAAGAAATTTTAAAGGAGAGGGGATGGGAAGTGGAGAAAACAATAAAAGGGAGAGGGGAGTCGACAGCTGCTTTCGGTCTTCAAGGCTCAGGTGCCGCCTCAGTCCTCCTGGAACAGACACTCTAGTGATACAACCTCTACCGTCTGTTCCTTATCACGGGACTTCTCTGGATCAGCAACCTTCTTGCAGTGGGATGAATGGACCCAAGTCTCTCTCTCAGCAACCTTCAATGCTGTGGTGCTAGTCAATAAGACCTGGTATGGTCCTTCCCATCTATCAATAAGACAACCTGAGCGTAGAAAATTTCGTATCATTACATAATCCCCAGGTTCAATGTCATGACAATTACTATCTGGTAAATCAGGAATCACCAACTTCAGATTATCATTTTGATTCCTCAACTGCTTACTCATATTAATTAAGTACTTTACAGTTACTTCATTGTTACATTTCAAATCATCCTGAGGGTTAATCATGACATGCGGTTGTCGACCAAACAGAATTTCAAAAGGAGACAGATTAAGAGGGGACCTGGGAGTGGTTCTGATACTATACAAAACAATGGGTAAAGCTTCTGGCCACGTCAATCCTGTCTCTGCCATTACTTTACTCAATTTATTTTTAATAGTGCTGTTCACTCTTTCGACCTTCGCACTCGCCTGTGGACGGTACGGAGTGTGCAGCTTACTATCAATTCCCATCAACTTACACATTCCTTGAAAGACATCACCTGTAAAATGGGTACCCCTATCACTTTCAATGATTCTAGGGATACCATACCTACATACAAATTCCTGCACAATTTTCTTAGCTGTAAACATAGCGGTATTTGTAGCTGCTGGAAAAGCCTCGACCCAATTCGAGAAAACATCTATGCAAACAAGTACATATTTCAAATTTCTACATGGGGGTAATTGAATGAAGTCAATTTGTATTACTTGGAAAGGGCCGCCGGCAGGTGGGATATGGGAGGGTTCTGTAGGTATTGCCTTTCCAATATTCTTTCTCAGACAGGTAAGGCATGACATTGCTCTTTTACTAGCGTGAGAGGAGAATCCTGGGGCGCACCAGTATGCTCTTACCAATTTGCACATCCCCTCCTTGCCTAGATGAGTCAGCCCGTGAGCTGCTTCAGCCAGACACGGAAGGTATGCCCTGGGGGCCACTGGTTTACCATGTCCATCCGTCCAGAGCCCTGAGGACTCCTGGCCATATCCCTTTGCCTTCCAGACTGCCTTCTCCTGAGTGGAACACAAATTCTGCATTTCACACAACTTTTGTGTGTTGATGGTATTAAATACCATCAGTTGTGTGGTGTCTGTCCGTATGGGGGTAGCAGCTGCAAGCTTTGCAGCTTCGTCTGCTCGGCTGTTACCAAGGGATACTGGGTCTTGACTATATGTATGTGCTTTACATTTGATAACAGCCACTCTGTCGGGTTCCTGTATCGCTGTTAGAAGCCTTTTTATGTGAGCTGCATGCGCTATCGGTGTACCAGCTGCCGTCATGAAATTTCTGAGACGCCATAGCGCTCCGAAGTCATGGACTACCCCGAACGCGTATCTAGAATCGGTGTAGATATTGGCAGACTTACCCTTAGCCAATTCACATGCTCTGGTTAGGGCGACCAGTTCAGCAACCTGGGCTGAGTGAGGTGGGCCTAGCGGTTCCGCTTCTATGGTGTCTTGGTCATCTACGACTGCGTATCCAGTACACAAGTCTCCCGAGTCTGACTGTCTGTGACAACTACCGTCCGTGTAGAACGTGAGTTCTGCATCTTCTAGTGGATTGTCACTGATGTCAGGCCTTGCGGTAAAATTTTGGGTCAAATATTCCATACAATCATGTGTATCTTCCTTTGCATTAAATCCTCCTTCCCCATCACTCTCACCTCCCACCCTTTGTGCCTGTCCAGGCACACCTGGGAGAAATGTTGCAGGGTTTAATGCGCTGCATCTCCTTATGGTGATGTTTACTGGGGCCATTAATGCCAATTCCCATCTCGTAAACCTTGCTGATGAGACATGTCTGGTTTGGGCAGAATTCAATAAGGCCGATACCGCATGTGGTGTATGGATTGTGAGGTTGTGGCCTAGCACGACATCTTCGCTTTTCGTCACTAGCAATGCTATCGCTGCAACGCTACGCAAGCATGTGGGGAGGGATCGCGCTACCGTGTCTAGCTGCGCGCTGTAGTATGCAATTGGCCTGCTGGCATCACCGTGTTTTTGTGTTAGTACCCCTGCTGCGCACCCAGCACTTTCTGTTCCGTATATCTCAAAGGGTTTCCCATAGTCTGGCATACCTAATGCTGGTGCCTGCGTTAGGCACTGTTTGAGTCTCTCAAATGCTGTTTCGGATTCGTCTGTATGCGAAATCCGATCAGGTTTGTTTGAGGAGACCATTTCCTGCAAAGGTAGTGCTAATATGGAAAACCCTGGGATCCAATTACGGCAATACCCACACATTCCTAAAAACGTCCTGATCTGTTGCTGGGTTTGTGGCAGTGTCATGTCTCTAATGGCTTGGATTCTATCAGCGGTCAGGTGTCTCAGTCCTTGTGTTAGACAGTGTCCCAAGTATTTTACCTTAGCTTGGCATAATTGCAACTTGTCTTTGGAGACCTTGTGACCTGTGTCTGAAAGATGAAACAGGAGCTGTTTCGTATCCTTCAGGGATGCCTCCAATGAATCAGAACACAGCAGTAGGTCATCCACGTACTGTATCAACACTGATCCACTTTCCGGTTGGAAAGACTGTAAACAATCATGCAAAGCCTGAGAAAATATACTTGGACTATCTATGAAACCTTGGGGTAACCGAGTCCACGTATATTGGACTCCTCTGTATGTGAATGCAAACAAATATTGGCTGTCAGGGTGCAGAGGTACCGAAAAGAAAGCGGAGCAGAGGTCAATAACAGTGAAAAATTTGGCAGTGGGAGGAATTTGCATTAGGATGACAGCTGGATTAGGCACTACGGGGAACTGACTCTCAACTATTTTGTTAATCCCCCTTAGATCCTGCACTAGCCTGTAACCCCTCCCCCCACTCTTTTTAACAGGGAAGATGGGACTATTTGCTGTGCTGGACGTTCTTACTAGAATGCCCTGTTGTAGCAAGCGCTCTATTACCGGGAAAACTCCTAACTCCACCTCTGGCTTCAGAGGATACTGTGGGATTTTTGGAGCTATCCTACCATCTTTTACTTGTACTACTACTGGGGCTACATTTGCCATTAATCCAGTGTCCTGTCCATCTTTTGTCCAAAGCGACTCTGGTATCTGAGATGTCATCTCTTCTACTTGGGATGGATTCCTATTTGTCATAATGGAATGTGACATTAATTTTGATGGGGAGTCTAACATGTCTCGTACTTCCTGAGCGTGATTCTCAGGGATGTCCAAGAATACACCTTCAGGAGTACAATAAATGACGCAACCCATTTTACATAGTAAGTCTCTTCCCAGGAGATTGGTCGGTGCCGATGCAGCCAGCAAAAAGGAATGCTTGGTATGCAAAGGCCCTATTGTAATCTCGGCTGGTTTGCTAACAGGGTAGTGCTGGACTACTCCTGTTACTCCTATGGCTGGAACTGTCCTACCAGTGGTTCTCATGCCCACTGTCGAATTGATCACTGACTTGGCCGCCCCTGTGTCTACAAGAAAGTTTAAAGTTTTACCGGCTACATTGATTGCAATCTCTGGTTCGCTTCCAAGACTGGCAATCAATTTAACTGGTTGCAGATTACAGGTATGGCCACACCCCTATTGGGTATGCTGACCTCCCTGAATCCCGCTGGCAGCAACTACTTGTGAGGGAGTTAGCTGGGAACTACCAGAGGCATGCCAATCTCTGTGTGGGGGATATCTTTTTGTTTCCCCTGTATGTGGCTCAAAACTCCGCCTCTGTGGACCCTGCTCCCAATGTCGTGTGTGGTGTTGTTGTCTAGGGGGTTGAAAAGATCTTTGTACATTTCTTACTCTACAGTCTCGTGCATAGTGTCCCGGTCTGTTACAAGAAAAACATGTTATTACACTTGCCTTACCCACAGGATTCGGTGGTACATACGCAGGCTGCCTTGTGGTCAGCGCCTGTATACTTACGGACATCAACTTATCACTTTGCGACTCCCTGTGCCTAGTGATATTTCTGTCGTGATCAATAGCAGCCTCTCTCAAGGTGGACACTGACAGACCTCGCCAACATGGCTGCGTGGTCTGTACCCTAGCTTTTAATGTTTCTTTCAAACCATCCATCAGTACAGATACTGCTACTTCTCGATGGTTTGGGTTGGTCTTAATGTCTTCTATACCAGTGTACTTTGCCATTTCTAATAGTGCCCGGTGAAAATATTCTATTGCCGTTTTGGACTCCTTTTGCTTAATGGAAAATATTTTATTCCATTTAACAACGGCTGGGAAATACTCTTTTAGCTGTAAATTTATCCTTTTTACATTATCCTTGTTGTACACGTCTGTAAGCGGTACATCTTTATCCAATGCACAATCAGCTAAAAACTGAGTTGCATCAACATTGGAAGGTAAACAAGCTCTTAGCAGTATCTGCCAATCCTTGTTGTTGGGTTCTACCGTGTTACCTAAATCCCTGATGTATTTTTGGCTAGCAACTAAATCCTTCCTGGGGTCAGGAAATTCGGACACTATTGTTCTTAATTCCATTCTGGAAAATGGAGTGTACATGGCAATGTTCCTTATGGGAGTGGCTCCAGACACATCTGTTTTTCCATTGGGAACTGCTATTACCCTTACAGGAGCAATTCTAACAGCCTCTTCCTGTGTAGATTCTACAGCTTGTTGTGGTACAATTGTTTCAGTGTAGTGCATGGTGCCGTACTTACCCGTTGACACGACCTCACCTATCCCTCCGCTAGGGGCTTTCACTAATCTCGTGGGTGTCGCTGTGCCTACTGTGGTCTCTGCTATGGTGGCTGCAAGAGAGAGAGCTGAAATTGTTGCTGAATCGTCTTCTTGATCACACTCCTGAGGAAGGTTCAAAACAGGGTACATCTTGCACGGGTTAATACTTGCATGAGTTATTTGGTTAACATCATTAACATTTACAGTGTTACTAAGAGTTTGTGTTTTACAACCCAGTGCGTTTCTCTCCGCAATCAACTTCTCTCCTGCAATGTATGGTGGAGGAGGAGCTGTGGCAATCAACTTCCTGACTGCCCCAGATCCCGCCGCCAGAGCCAAACCTCTCTGTATCTCACCTTCCTGGTGCCATAACTGTAAATAATCATGATGCTGAATTCGTCTCTTTGCTGATTTTACGAGACATATCCTCCTCCTTAAATTTTGTAACACCTCTGGACTGAAGCTACCTATTCTTGGGAACTTGTCCCTGTCTTGTACAGTCATTCTCTCCCATTCATCACATAAAGATTCGGTGTGAATTCCATATTTTTCACACATTACATATCGTGCCGACCCAACTGGTCGGTTCACAGAATCAACCTGAACCAGGGTTGATCGCCCCCTACCTGAGCAACTGGCCCCCATAGTCTGTAGGTGTTGCTTAATCCTCCTTGGATTTTCTGTATCAAGGTTTTCAGCAAGCCTTTTCAGACAACCAAATTACTCCACAGTAGGCCGGCGGTGGCGGTTTACCGAGTACCCCACTCACTCGCCCACCTCGACCAATACGACCTGTAAACACCGTTATGATGCCAGCGTACTCGATACAGGGCCCCTATGGAACCTTCAGTTTACTGGAACATATGAGGGTTACCCGCAGGACACTTACTCTTTCCAGTAAAGTTGGGGTTGTTAGATAGTTCCTGAGTGACCAGCGAACTTCCCTTCCAAAAATAAAAAATTACACAAATCACGTCAGAATGTACAAATAGCGTTTGTGACCACTTTACTCTAATGGTATTTAGGTCAGATTACTAACTACTGCACACAATTACGTGTGGTCCAATCGTTCAGTACACGAGCACTATTTGTCATGTACTGAAAGACCAATGGAATCGATGTTTCCGGCCGCGATTCCTTCAGCAAGAGCTTATGGCCTATATGGGTTCTGCACCAACACCCCAGGCGTTGTGCCACTGGACTTTTATAGCGGACCTTTTACCTTACGACCTCCTGGTCTTGTTCCTTATGACCTCCTGGTCTTGTTACCTTATGGTCCGCTATACTCTAATGCTCAAATATTATTTAACCAGGGATGCCTCCCTGGCCACCGTATATGTCACTTACACGTATGTTCCTTGACGAGTACTCGACTTTCCTTTTGGTTCCACCTTAAAGTTATATAAACTTTTGTATACAAAACACACTCACTCAACACATGTACACTTTGTTTCTATATCTATTTCTGCGCAGAAATTGTCTTCAGGCCAAAAGTGTTACCAATTAGGAGCAGGATCTGTTAAACTAAATTTCAGATTTTCCAAAAAATAGATTTGCGTTATTTACCGCGTCGCGTTATCTACCGCTGTGCGTTACTTATCGCTTTTGCGCTAATTATCGCTTTGCGCTAATTCAACTTTTCGTGACTTGGGCTACGTGGGCGTAACCAGACGCTACGTTGCGTAGTGAACGCTGCGTGCGTCTGCCTTTTGGATTGCGTACGCTAGTCTTTGTTAGCGACACGTGTACGCAATGCAAAGGATCCACCGTAACACAATATATTTATTTATCAATGTAGGTGATCCCTGATCATCTACCGCAATCCACACTGCCTGCCTTGTATCTCAGACAAACCGTGTGTTTGTTCTATACTTTAACTATTACCTCTAAAATAACAGCAAATCTCTTTTTTAGCACTTTCTATCAACTATAAAAAATTGGCAAACAGGAATAGTGATATACGAAAATGAAACAGAAATGCAGATAAATGTATGCGTACGCAAGACAAAAGAAAAATAAACAGTTTTAAAAGACACAAGCGTTTTGTTCTTACTTCCGGTTACCGGATTCCTTCAGCACTCTTTGTCTAAGCGAAGCAGACGCTTATCCCGTCAGCAACTGCGAGATAACCTCCCACCCTTTTGCTGGGGGATAATGTCTGCTGATCTACCTAGTGCAGATGTGAAAAGGACCGGACGAGCCCGCAATTGACAATGCTAAATTCCTTGTCGTATAAACAACCCTTATGAAGCTAAGAACACTGTACGCTGTTTATTTAAGAAATACCGTAATGATACGCTATTTGCGTAACGATCGCTCAGCCGTAGGCGAGACGCTCAAGCGTCACGTTCGCACACGGCCCAGTGATCACAGGACACGTTATTGGTTATGTCTAGGGGAAAGATTCGCTGTAACGTAGCGTACGCTAGAGACCACGAGGAGGTCACCAGCGATGCAGACGCTCACAACACTATACCTTTATGTTAAACCTTATACCGATGAAATACACTGAATACCTTAATGTGAGTACAGGGTGTAAGTGCAACCTTGTGGAACCTGACTATCTACAAAGCTGCATGAGCGTCACCGACGCTCAAATGAACACTTATCACTATAGGAAATACACAGATACTGGTTTAGGTTTCCAAGGCCTATTAACTGTATTATGTCTAATATACTTGTAAAAGGGGATAACAGTACATATGATACACTACAATATAACAGAGACTTCCTAACCACAGAACTAAACAATAAATACAAAAAGACAATACTACACTGACCTAAATGCAATACGATACAATACTATAATACTATAAGGTATTTAAGAGAAAAAGAGGAGAGAGGGAGATAGAGAGAGAGAGAGAGAGAGAGAGAGAGAGAGAGAGAGAGAGAGAGATTGGCTCGCAGAAAGACAATGATTATGGAGAGAACTTACGCACAAAGGGTATGATCGCCAGCGCCTCGATATCCAGCTCCCGATTATCAGCAGATAACCGTTGATGAGAGAGTGAGAGCTGGATGTGGTCGGCCTGCCTATTTATGCTCCACACACAATGCAATCTCCTGGTCCTACAATCCCATTGTCCATTGGCCGAAGGAATTCGGCCCTGCATCATAAAAAAAAGGTCATAGGGTGATTCATACAGGTGGGCTGTGACGATTTCCAACAGCTCAGGTGGGCGGGAAACTGGGTTTCCCGCCGCATACCTGAGTATGTGCAAATCATAGAAATGGACATAAACTTCTTATGTCCATAACTATTCGCACGAGCGATTAATACGCTCCAAACCAACACCGGAATATTGCTAATCAAATACTCTTCCGATGGGTACCAAACACTGCTGTATGATTCCTGTTAAACCCTTCGTACGATGCAAAGAGGGATTCCTCAGCTCTGGGACATTATACTTTAACCAAACTTACAGAAACTATCAAAGGGATCATGATCTATAAACTACATTAATTGTGAACATTTGTAACTAATGAGTCGCACGCTACGATCACATAAACTCTACCGTAAATGCGCATACTGCGCGTGCGAGTGCACGCTATTGCGGGTATGCGCTTCCACGGGAGAGCGTACGCATGCGCAGCACGGACCAGTGTGCGGTGCAAATATGGCAACGTGCATTGAGACATTTTTCTGACTTTGACAGTACCATTGCATTTTTCTCCCAAACGAAGGACACTAGAAAGAAAATTTTAAAGCCTCCTGTTAGGCCATCATCTACACGACATAGCCCTGAATTTTCCAATGCGTAGCTCTTTGCAAAAGAGAGATATTGGCAAGGAAAAGCTGTCTTGTACCTTTGCATTTTTCTCCCAAACGAAGGACACTAGAAAGAAAATTTTAAAGCCTCCTGTTAGGCCATCATCTACACGACATAGCCCTGAATTTTCCAATGCGCAGCTCTTTGCAAAAGAGAGATATTGGCAAGGAAAAGCTGTCTTGTACCATTGCATTTTTCTCCCAAACGAAGGACACTAGAAAGAACATTTTAAAGCCTCCTGTTAGGCCATCATCTACACGACATAGCCCTGAATTTTCCAATGCACAGCTCTTTGCAAAAGAGAGATATTGGCAAGGAAAAGCTGTCTTGTACCTTTGCATTTTTCTCCCAAACGAAGGACACTAGAAAGAAAATTTTAAAGCCTCCTGTTAGGCCATCATCTACACGACATAGCCCTGAATTTTCCAATGCGCAGCTCTTTGCAAAAGAGAGATATTGGCAAGGAAAAGCTATCTTGTACCATTGCATTTTTCTCCCAAACGAAGGACACTAGAAAGAAAATTTTAAAGCCTCCTGTTAGGCCATCATCTACACGACATAGCCCTGAATTTTCCAATGCGCAGCTCTTTGCAAAAGAGAGATATTGGCAAGGAAAAGCTGTCTTGTACCTTTGCATTTTTCTCCCAAACGAAGGTCACTAGAAAGAAAATTGTAAAGCCTCCTGTTAGGCCATCATCTACACGACATAGCCCTGAATTTTCCAATGCGCAGCTCTTTGCAAAAGAGAGATATTGGCAAGGAAAAGCTGTCTTGTACCATTGCATTTTTCTCCCAAACGAAGGACACTAGAAAGAAAATTTTAAAGCCTCCTGTTAGGCCATCATCTACACGACATAGCCCTGAATTTTCCAATGCGCAGCTCTTTGCAAAAGAGAGATATTGGCAAGGAAAAGCTGTCTTGTACCTTTGCATTTTTCTCCCAAACGAAGGACACTAGAAAGAAAATTTTAAAGCCTCCTGTTAGGCCATCATCTACACGACATAGCCCTGAATTTTCCAATGCGCAGCTCTTTGCAAAAGAGAGATATTGGCAAGGAAAAGCTGTCTTGTACCATTGCATTTTTCTCCCAAACGAAGGACACTAGAAAGAAAATTTTAAAGCCTCCTGTTAGGCCATCATCTACACGACATAGCCCTGAATTTTCCAATGCGTAGCTCTTTGCAAAAGAGAGATATTGGCAAGGAAAAGCTGTCTTGTACCTTTGCATTTTTCTCCCAAACGAAGGACACTAGAAAGAAAATTTTAAAGCCTCCTGTTAGGCCATCATCTACACGACATAGCCCTGAATTTTCCAATGCGCAGCTCTTTGCAAAAGAGAGATATTGGCAAGGAAAAGCTGTCTTGTACCATTGCATTTTTCTCCCAAACGAAGGACACTAGAAAGAACATTTTAAAGCCTCCTGTTAGGCCATCATCTACACGACATAGCCCTGAATTTTCCAATGCACAGCTCTTTGCAAAAGAGAGATATTGGCAAGGAAAAGCTGTCTTGTACCTTTGCATTTTTCTCCCAAACGAAGGACACTAGAAAGAAAATTTTAAAGCCTCCTGTTAGGCCATCATCTACACGACATAGCCCTGAATTTTCCAATGCGCAGCTCTTTGCAAAAGAGAGATATTGGCAAGGAAAAGCTGTCTTGTACCATTGCATTTTTCTCCCAAACGAAGGACACTAGAAAGAAAATTTTAAAGCCTCCTGTTAGGCCATCATCTACACGACATAGCCCTGAATTTTCCAATGCGTAGCTCTTTGCAAAAGAGAGATATTGGCAAGAAAAAGCTGTCTTGTACCTTTGCATTTTTCTCCCAAACGAAGGACACTAGAAAGAAAATTTTAAAGCCTCCTGTTAGGCCATCATCTACACGACATAGCCCTGAATTTTCCAATCCGTAGCTCTTTGCAAAAGAGAGATATTGGCAAGTAAAAGCTGTCTTGTACCTTTGCATTTTTCTCCCAAACGAAGGACACTAGAAAGAAAATTTTAAAGCCTCCTGTTAGGCCATCATCTACACGACATAGCCCTGAATTTTCCAATGCGCAGCTCTTTGCAAAAGAGATATATTGGCAAGGAAAAGCTGTCTTGTACCATTGCATTTTTCTCCCAAACGAAGGACACTAGAAAGAAAATTTTAAAGCCTCCTGTTAGGCCATCATCTACACGACATAGCCCTGAATTTTCCAATGCGTAGCTCTTTGCAAAAGAGAGATATTGGCAAGGAAAAGCTGTCTTGTACCTTTGCATTTTTCTCCCAAATGAAGGACACTAGAAAGAAAATTTTAAAGCCTCCTGTTAGGCCATCATCTACACGACATAGCCCTGAATTTTCCAATGCGCAGCTCTTTGCAAAAGAGAGATATTGGCAAGGAAAAGCTGTCTTGTACCATTGCATTTTTCTCCCAAACGAAGGACACTAGAAAGAACATTTTAAAGCCTCCTGTTAGGCCATCATCTACACGACATAGCCCTGAATTTTCCAATGCACAGCTCTTTGCAAAAGAGAGATATTGGCAAGGAAAAGCTGTCTTGTACCTTTGCATTTTTCTCCCAAACGAAGGACACTAGAAAGAAAATTTTAAAGCCTCCTGTTAGGCCATCATCTACACGACATAGCCCTGAATTTTCCAATGCGCAGCTCTTTGCAAAAGAGAGATATTGGCAAGGAAAAGCTGTCTTGTACCATTGCATTTTTCTCCCAAACGAAGGACACTAGAAAGAAAATTTTAAAGCCTCCTGTTAGGCCATCATCTACACGACATAGCCCTGAATTTTCCAATCCGTAGCTCTTTGCAAAAGAGAGATATTGGCAAGTAAAAGCTGTCTTGTACCTTTGCATTTTTCTCCCAAACGAAGGACACTAGAAAGAAAATTTTAAAGCCTCCTGTTAGGCCATCATCTACACGACATAGCCCTGAATTTTCCAATGCGCAGCTCTTTGCAAAAGAGAGATATTGGCAAGGAAAAGCTGTCTTGTACCTTTGCATTTTTCTCCCAAACGAAGGTCACTAGAAAGAAAATTTTAAAGCCTCCTGTTAGGCCATCATCTACACGACATAGCCCTGAATTTTCCAATGCGTAGCTCTTTGCAAAATAGAGATATTGGCAAGGAAAAGCTGTCTTGTACCTTTGCATTTTTCTCCCAAACGAAGGACACTAGAAAGAAAATTTAAAAGCCTCCTGTAAGGCCATCATCTACACGACATAGCCCTGAATTTTCCAATGCGCAGCTCTTTGCAAAAGAGAGATATTGGCAAGGAAAAGCTGTCTTGTACCATTGCATTTTTCTCCCAAACGAAGGACACTAGAAAGAAAATTTTAAAGCCTCCTGTTAGGCCATCATCTACACGACATAGCCCTGAATTTTCCAATGCGTAGCTCTTTGCAAAAGAGAGATATTGGCAAGGAAAAGCTGTCTTGTACCTTTGCATTTTTCTCCCAAACGAAGGACACTAGAAAGAAAATTTTAAAGCCTCCTGTTAGGCCATCATCTACACGACATAGCCCTGAATTTTCCAATCCGTAGCTCTTTGCAAAAGAGAGATATTGGCAAGGAAAAGCTGTATTGTACCTTTGCATTTTTCTCCCAAACGAAAGACACTAGAATGAAAATTTTAAAGCCTCCTGTTAGTGCTTCATCTACACGTTATAGCCCTGAATTTTCCAATGCCTATCTCTTTGCAAAAGAGATATATTGGCAAGGAAAAGCTGTATTGTACCTTTGCATTTTTCTCCCAAACGAAGGACACTAGAATGAAAATTTTAAAGCCTCCTGTTAGTGCTTCATCTACACGTTATAGCCCTGAATTTTTCAATGCCTATCTCTTTGCAAAAGAGAGATATCGGCAAGGAAAAGCTGTATTGTACCTTTGCATTTTTCTCCCAAACGAAAGACACTAGAATGAAAATTTTAAAGCCTCCTGTTAGTGCTTCATCTACACGTTATAGCCCTGCATTTTCCAATGCCTATCTCTTTGCAAAAGAGAGATATCGGCAAGGAAAAGCAGCATTGTACTTTTGCATTTTTCTCAGAAACGAAAGACACTAGAATGAAAATTTTAAAGCCTCCTGTTAGGCCATCATCTACACGACATAGCCCTGAATTTTCCAATGCGCAGCTCTTTGCAAAAGAGAGATATTGGCAAGGAAAAGCTGTCTTGTACCTTTGCATTTTTCTCCCAAACGAAGGTCACTAGAAAGAAAATTTTAAAGCCTCCTGTTAGGCCATAATCTACACGACATAGCCCTGAATTTTCCAATGCGCAGCTCTTTGCAAAAGAGAGATATTGGCAAGGAAAAGCTGTCTTGTACCATTGCATTTTTCTCCCAAACGAAGGACACTAGAAAGAAAATTTTAAAGCCTCCTGTTAGGCCATCATCTACACGACATAGCGCTGAATTTTCCAATGCGCAGCTCTTTGCAAAAGAGAGATATTGGCAAGGAAAAGCTGTCTTGTACCATTGCATTTTTCTCCCAAACGAAGGACACTAGAAAGAACATTTTAAAGCCTCCTGTTAGGCCATCATCTACACGACATAGCCCTGAATTTTCCAATGCGCAGCTCTTTGCAAAAGAGAGATATTGGCAAGGAAAAGCTGTCTTGTACCTTTGCATTTTTCTCCCAAACGAAGGACACTAGAAAGAAAATTTTAAAGCCTCCTGTTAGGCCATCATCTACACGACATAGCCCTGAATTTTCCAATGCGTAGCTCTTTGCAAAAGAGAGATATTGGCAAGGAAAAGCTGTCTTGTACCTTTGCATTTTTCTCCCAAACGAAGGACACTAGAAAGAAAATTTTAAAGCCTCCTGTTAGGCCATCATCGACACGACATAGCCCTGAATTTTTTAATCCGTAGCTCTTTGCAAAAGAGAGATATTGGCAAGTAAAAGCTGTCTTGTACCTTTGCATTTTTCTCCCAAACGAAGGACACTAGAAAGAAAATTTTAAAGCCACCTGTTAGGCCATCATCTACACGACATAGCCCTGAATTTTCCAATGCGTAGCTCTTTGCAAAAGAGAGATATTGGCAAGGAAAAGCTGTCTTGTACCTTTGCATTTTTCTCCCAAACGAAGGACACTAGAAAGAAAATTTTAAAGCCTCCTGTTAGGCCATCATCTACACGACAAAGCCCTGAATTTTCCAATGCGCAGCTCTTTGCAAAAGAGAGATATTGGCAAGGAAAAGCTGTCTTGTACCATTGCATTTTTCTCCCAAACGAAGGACACTAGAAAGAACATTTTAAAGCCTCCTGTTAGGCCATCATCTACACGACATAGCCCTGAATTTTCCAATGCGCAACTCTTTGCAAAAGAGAGATATTGGCAAGGAAAAGCTGTCTTGTACCTTCGCATTTTTCTCCCAAACGAAGGACACTAGAAAGAAAATTTTAAAGCCTCCTGTTAGGCCATCATTTACACGACATAGCCCTGAATTTTCCAATGCGCAGCTCTTTGCAAAAGAGAGATATTGGCAAGGAAAAGCTGTCTTGTACCATTGCATTTTTCTCCCAAACGAAGGACACTAGAAAGAAAATTTTAAAGCCTCCTGTTAGGCCATCATCTACACGACATAGCCCTGAATTTTCCAATGCGTAGCTCTTTGCAAAAGAGAGATATTGGCAAGGAAAAGCTGTCTTGTACCTTTGCATTTTTCTCCCAAAGGAAGGACACTAGAAAGAAAATTTTAAAGCCTCCTGTTAGGCCATCATCTACACGACATAGCCCTGAATTTTCCAATCCGTAGCTCTTTGCAAAAGAGAGATATTGGCAAGTAAAAGCTGTCTTGTACCTTTGCATTTTTCTCCCAAACGAAGGACACTAGAAAGAAAATTTTAAAGCCTCCTGTTAGGCCATCATCTACACGACATAGCCCTGAATTTTCCAATGCGCAGCTCTTTGCAAAAGAGATATATTGGCAAGGAAAAGCTGTCTTGTACCATTGCATTTTTCTCCCAAACGAAGGACACTAGAAAGAAAATTTTAAAGCCTCCTGTTAGGCCATCATCTACACGACATAGCCCTGAATTTTCCAATGCGTAGCTCTTTGCAAAAGAGAGATATTGGCAAGGAAAAGCTGTCTTGTACCTTTGCATTTTTCTCCCAAACGAAGGACACTAGAAAGAAAATTTTAAAGCCTCCTGTTAGGCCATCATCTACACGACATAGCCCTGAATTTTCCAATGCGCAGCTCTTTGCAAAAGAGAGATATTGGCAAGGAAAAGCTGTCTTGTACCTTTGCATTTTTCTCCCAAACGAAGGTCACTAGAAAGAAAATTTTAAAGCCTCCTGTTAGGCCATCATCTACACGACATAGCCCTGAATTTTCCAATGCGCAGCTCTTTGCAAAAGAGAGATATTGGCAAGGAAAAGCTGTCTTGTACCTTTGCATTTTTCTCCCAAACGAAGGACACTAGAAAGAAAATTTTAAAGCCTCCTGTTAGGCCATCATCTACACGACATAGCCCTGAATTTTCCAATGCGCAGCTCTTTGCAAAAGAGAGATATTGGCAAGGAAAAGCTATCTTGTACCATTGCATTTTTCTCCCAAACGAAGGACACTAGAAAGAAAATTTTAAAGCCTCCTGTTAGGCCATCATCTACACGACATAGCCCTGAATTTTCCAATGCGCAGCTCTTTGCAAAAGAGAGATATTGGCAAGGAAAAGCTGTCTTGTACCTTTGCATTTTTCTCCCAAACGAAGGACACTAGAAAGAAAATTTTAAAGCCTCCTGTTAGGCCATCATCTACACGACATAGCCCTGAATTTTCCAATGCGCAGCTCTTTGCAAAAGAGAGATATTGGCAAGGAAAAGCTGTCTTGTACCTTTGCATTTTTCTCCCAAACGAAGGTCACTAGAAAGAAAATTGTAAAGCCTCCTGTTAGGCCATCATCTACACGACATAGCCCTGAATTTTCCAATGCGCAGCTCTTTGCAAAAGAGAGATATTGGCAAGGAAAAGCTGTCTTGTACCATTGCATTTTTCTCCCAAACGAAGGACACTAGAAAGAAAATTTTAAAGCCTCCTGTTAGGCCATCATCTACACGACATAGCCCTGAATTTTCCAATGCGCAGCTCTTTGCAAAAGAGAGATATTGGCAAGGAAAAGCTGTCTTGTACCTTTGCATTTTTCTCCCAAACGAAGGTCACTAGAAAGAAAATTTTAAAGCCTCCTGTTAGGCCATCATCTACACGACATAGCCCTGAATTTTCCAATGAGTAGCTCTTTGCAAAAGAGAGATATTGGCAAGGAAAAGCTGTCTTGTACCTTTGCATTTTTCTCCCAAACGAAGGACACTAGAAAGAAAATTTTAAAGCCTCCTGTTAGGCCATCATCTACACGACATAGCCCTGAATTTTCCAATGCGCAGCTCTTTGCAAAAGAGAGATATTGGCAAGGAAAAGCTGTCTTGTACCATTGCAGTTTTCTCCCAAACGAAGGACACTAGAAAGAACATTTTAAAGCCTCCTGTTAGGCCATCATCTACACGACATAGCCCTGAATTTTCCAATGCGCAGCTCTTTGCAAAAGAGAGATATTGGCAAGGAAAAGCTGTCTTGTACCTTTGCATTTTTCTCCCAAACGAAGGACACTAGAAAGAAAATTTTAAAGCCTCCTGTTAGGCCATCATCTACACGACATAGCCCTGAATTTTCCAATGCGCAGCTCTTTGCAAAAGAGAGATATTGGCAAGGAAAAGCTGTCTTGTACCATTGCATTTTTCTCCCAAACGAAGGACACTAGAAAGAAAATTTTAAAGCCTCCTGTTAGGCCATCATCTACACGACATAGCCCTGAATTTTCCAATGCGTAGCTCTTTGCAAAAGAGAGATATTGGCAAGGAAAAGCTGTCTTGTACCTTTGCATTTTTCTCCCAAACGAAGGACACTAGAAAGAAAATTTTAAAGCCTCCTGTTAGGCCATCATCTACACGACATAGCCCTGAATTTTCCAATGCGCAGCTCTTTGCAAAAGAGAGATATTGGCAAGGAAAAGCTGTCTTGTACCATTGCATTTTTCTCCCAAACGAAGGACACTAGAAAGAACATTTTAAAGCCTCCTGTTAGGCCATCATCTACACGACATAGCCCTGAATTTTCCAATGCACAGCTCTTTGCAAAAGAGAGATATTGGCAAGGAAAAGCTGTCTTGTACCTTTGCATTTTTCTCCCAAACGAAGGACACTAGAAAGAAAATTTTAAAGCCTCCTGTTAGGCCATCATCTACACGACATAGCCCTGAATTTTCCAATGCGCAGCTCTTTGCAAAAGAGAGATATTGGCAAGGAAAAGCTGTCTTGTACCATTGCATTTTTCTCCCAAACGAAGGACACTAGAAAGAAAATTTTAAAGCCTCCTGTTAGGCCATCATCTACACGACATAGCCCTGAATTTTCCAATGCGTAGCTCTTTGCAAAAGAGAGATATTGGCAAGGAAAAGCTGTCTTGTACCTTTGCATTTTTCTCCCAAACGAAGGACACTAGAAAGAAAATTTTAAAGCCTCCTGTTAGGCCATCATCTACACGACATAGCCCTGAATTTTCCAATCCGTAGCTCTTTGCAAAAGAGAGATATTGGCAAGTAAAAGCTGTCTTGTACCTTTGCATTTTTCTCCCAAACGAAGGACACTAGAAAGAAAATTTTAAAGCCTCCTGTTAGGCCATCATCTACACGACATAGCCCTGAATTTTCCAATGCGCAGCTCTTTGCAAAAGAGATATATTGGCAAGGAAAAGCTGTCTTGTACCATTGCATTTTTCTCCCAAACGAAGGACACTAGAAAGAAAATTTTAAAGCCTCCTGTTAGGCCATCATCTACACGACATAGCCCTGAATTTTCCAATGCGTATCTCTTTGCAAAAGAGAGATATTGGCAAGGAAAAGCTGTCTTGTACCTTTGCATTTTTCTCCCAAATGAAGGACACTAGAAAGAAAATTTTAAAGCCTCCTGTTAGGCCATCATCTACACGACATAGCCCTGAATTTTCCAATGCGCAGCTCTTTGCAAAAGAGAGATATTGGCAAGGAAAAGCTGTCTTGTACCATTGCATTTTTCTCCCAAACGAAGGACACTAGAAAGAACATTTTAAAGCCTCCTGTTAGGCCATCATCTACACGACATAGCCCTGAATTTTCCAATGCACAGCTCTTTGCAAAAGAGAGATATTGGCAAGGAAAAGCTGTCTTGTACCTTTGCATTTTTCTCCCAAACGAAGGACACTAGAAAGAAAATTTTAAAGCCTCCTGTTAGGCCATCATCTACACGACATAGCCCTGAATTTTCCAATGCGCAGCTCTTTGCAAAAGAGAGATATTGGCAAGGAAAAGCTGTCTTGTACCATTGCATTTTTCTCCCAAACGAAGGACACTAGAAAGAAAATTTTAAAGCCTCCTGTTAGGCCATCATCTACACGACATAGCCCTGAATTTTCCAATGCGTATCTCTTTGCAAAAGAGAGATATTGGCAAGGAAAAGCTGTCTTGTACCTTTGCATTTTTCTCCCAAATGAAGGACACTAGAAAGAAAATTTTAAAGCCTCCTGTTAGGCCATCATCTACACGACATAGCCCTGAATTTTCCAATGCGCAGCTCTTTGCAAAAGAGAGATATTGGCAAGGAAAAGCTGTCTTGTACCATTGCATTTTTCTCCCAAACGAAGGACACTAGAAAGAACATTTTAAAGCCTCCTGTTAGGCCATCATCTACACGACATAGCCCTGAATTTTCCAATGCACAGCTCTTTGCAAAAGAGAGATATTGGCAAGGAAAAGCTGTCTTGTACCTTTGCATTTTTCTCCCAAACGAAGGACACTAGAAAGAAAATTTTAAAGCCTCCTGTTAGGCCATCATCTACACGACATAGCCCTGAATTTTCCAATGCGCAGCTCTTTGCAAAAGAGAGATATTGGCAAGGAAAAGCTGTCTTGTACCATTGCATTTTTCTCCCAAACGAAGGACACTAGAAAGAAAATTTTAAAGCCTCCTGTTAGGCCATCATCTACACGACATAGCCCTGAATTTTCCAATCCGTAGCTCTTTGCAAAAGAGAGATATTGGCAAGTAAAAGCTGTCTTGTACCTTTGCATTTTTCTCCCAAACGAAGGACACTAGAAAGAAAATTTTAAAGCCTCCTGTTAGGCCATCATCTACACGACATAGCCCTGAATTTTCCAATGCGCAGCTCTTTGCAAAAGAGAGATATTGGCAAGGAAAAGCTGTCTTGTACCTTTGCATTTTTCTCCCAAACGAAGGTCACTAGAAAGAAAATTTTAAAGCCTCCTGTTAGGCCATCATCTACACGACATAGCCCTGAATTTTCCAATGCGTAGCTCTTTGCAAAATAGAGATATTGGCAAGGAAAAGCTGTCTTGTACCTTTGCATTTTTCTCCCAAACGAAGGACACTAGAAAGAAAATTTAAAAGCCTCCTGTAAGGCCATCATCTACACGACATAGCCCTGAATTTTCCAATGCGCAGCTCTTTGCAAAAGAGAGATATTGGCAAGGAAAAGCTGTCTTGTACCATTGCATTTTTCTCCCAAACGAAGGACACTAGAAAGAAAATTTTAAAGCCTCCTGTTAGGCCATCATCTACACGACATAGCCCTGAATTTTCCAATGCGTAGCTCTTTGCAAAAGAGAGATATTGGCAAGGAAAAGCTGTCTTGTACCTTTGCATTTTTCTCCCAAACGAAGGACACTAGAAAGAAAATTTTAAAGCCTCCTGTTAGGCCATCATCTACACGACATAGCCCTGAATTTTCCAATCCGTAGCTCTTTGCAAAAGAGAGATATTGGCAAGGAAAAGCTGTATTGTACCTTTGCATTTTTCTCCCAAACGAAAGACACTAGAATGAAAATTTTAAAGCCTCCTGTTAGTGCTTCATCTACACGTTATAGCCCTGAATTTTCCAATGCCTATCTCTTTGCAAAAGAGATATATTGGCAAGGAAAAGCTGTATTGTACCTTTGCATTTTTCTCCCAAACGAAGGACACTAGAATGAAAATTTTAAAGCCTCCTGTTAGTGCTTCATCTACACGTTATAGCCCTGAATTTTCCAATGCCTATCTCTTTGCAAAAGAGAGATATCGGCAAGGAAAAGCTGTATTGTACCTTTGCATTTTTCTCCCAAACGAAAGACACTAGAATGAAAATTTTAAAGCCTCCTGTTAGTGCTTCATCTACACGTTATAGCCCTGCATTTTCCAATGCCTATCTCTTTGCAAAAGAGAGATATCGGCAAGGAAAAGCAGCATTGTACTTTTGCATTTTTCTCCCAAACGAAAGACACTAGAATGAAAATTTTAAAGCCTCCTGTTAGGCCATCATCTACACGACATAGCCCTGAATTTTCCAATGCGCAGCTCTTTGCAAAAGAGAGATATTGGCAAGGAAAAGCTGTCTTGTACCTTTGCATTTTTCTCCCAAACGAAGGTCACTAGAAAGAAAATTTTAAAGCCTCCTGTTAGGCCATAATCTACACGACATAGCCCTGAATTTTCCAATGCGCAGCTCTTTGCAAAAGAGAGATATTGGCAAGGAAAAGCTGTCTTGTACCATTGCATTTTTCTCCCAAACGAAGGACACTAGAAAGAAAATTTTAAAGCCTCCTGTTAGGCCATCATCTACACGACATAGCGCTGAATTTTCCAATGCGCAGCTCTTTGCAAAAGAGATATATTGGCAAGGAAAAGCTGTCTTGTACCATTGCATTTTTCTCCCAAACGAAGGACACTAGAAAGAAAATTTTAAAGCCTCCTGTTAGGCCATCATCTACACGACAAAGCCCTGAATTTTCCAATGCGCAGCTCTTTGCAAAAGAGAGATATTGGCAAGGAAAAGCTGTCTTGTACCATTGCATTTTTCTCCCAAACGAAGGACACTAGAAAGAACATTTTAAAGCCTCCTGTTAGGCCATCATCTACACGACATAGCCCTGAATTTTCCAATGCGCAACTCTTTGCAAAAGAGAGATATTGGCAAGGAAAAGCTGTCTTGTACCTTTGCATTTTTCTCCCAAACGAAGGACACTAGAAAGAAAATTTTAAAGCCTCCTGTTAGGCCATCATTTACACGACATAGCCCTGAATTTTCCAATGCGCAGCTCTTTGCAAAAGAGAGATATTGGCAAGGAAAAGCTGTCTTGTACCATTGCATTTTTCTCCCAAACGAAGGACACTAGAAAGAAAATTTTAAAGCCTCCTGTTAGGCCATCATCTACACGACATAGCCCTGAATTTTCCAATGCGTAGCTCTTTGCAAAAGAGAGATATTGGCAAGGAAAAGCTGTCTTGTACCTTTGCATTTTTCTCCCAAAGGAAGGACACTAGAAAGAAAATTTTAAAGCCTCCTGTTAGGCCATCATCTACACGACATAGCCCTGAATTTTCCAATCCGTAGCTCTTTGCAAAAGAGAGATATTGGCAAGGAAAAGCTGTCTTGTACCTTTGCATTTTTCTCCCAAACGAAGGACACTAGAAAGAAAATTTTAAAGCCTCCTGTTAGGCCATCATCTACACGACATAGCCCTGAATTTTCCAATGCGCAGCTCTTTGCAAAAGAGATATATTGGCAAGGAAAAGCTGTCTTGTACCATTGCATTTTTCTCCCAAACGAAGGACACTAGAAAGAAAATTTTAAAGCCTCCTGTTAGGCCATCATCTACACGACATAGCCCTGAATTTTCCAATGCGTAGCTCTTTGCAAAAGAGAGATATTGGCAAGGAAAAGCTGTCTTGTACCTTTGCATTTTTCTCCCAAACGAAGGACACTAGAAAGAAAATTTTAAAGCCTCCTGTTAGGCCATCATCTACACGACATAGCCCTGAATTTTCCAATGCGCAGCTCTTTGCAAAAGAGAGATATTGGCAAGGAAAAGCTGTCTTGTACCATTGCATTTTTCTCCCAAACGAAGGACACTAGAAAGAACATTTTAAAGCCTCCTGTTAGGCCATCATCTACACGACATAGCCCTGAATTTTCCAATGCGCAGCTCTTTGCAAAAGAGAGATATTGGAAAGTAAAAGCTGTCTTGTACCTTTGCATTTTTCTCCCAAACGAAGGACACTAGAAAGAAAATTTTAAAGCCTCCTGTTAGGCCATCATCTACACGACATAGCCCTGAATTTTCCAATCCGTAGCTCTTTGCAAAAGAGAGATATTGGCAAGGAAAAGCTGTCTTGTACCTTTGCATTTTTCTCCCAAACGAAGGACACTAGAAAGAAAATTTTAAAGCCTCCTGTTAGGCCATCATCTACACGACATAGCCCTGAATTTTCCAATGCGTAGCTCTTTGCAAAAGAGAGATATTGGAAAGTAAAAGCTGTCTTGTACCTTTGCATTTTTCTCCCAAACGAAGGACACTAGAAAGAAAATTTTAAAGCCTCCTGTTAGGCCATCATCTACACGACATAGCCCTGAATTTTCCAATCCGTAGCTCTTTGCAAAAGAGAGATATCGGCAAGGAAATGCTGTATTGTACCTTTGCATTTTTCTCCCAAACGAAAGACACTAGAATGAAAATTATAAATCCTCCTGTTAGTGCTTCATCTACACGTTATAGCCCTGCATTTTCCAATGCCTATCTCTTTGCAAAAGAGAGATATCGGCAAGGAAAAGCTGCATTGTACTTTTGCATTTTTCTCCCAAACGAAAGACACTAGAATGAAAATTTTAAAGCCTACTGTTAGTGCTTCATCTACACGTTATAGCCCTGAATTTTCCTATGCCTATCTCTTTGCAAAAGAGAGATATCTGCAAGGAAATGCTGTATTGTACCTTTGCATTTTTCTCCCAAACGAAAGACACTAGAATGAAAATGTTAAAGCCTCCTGTTAGTGCTTCATCTACACGTTATAGCCCTGAATTTTCCTATGCCTATCTCTTTGCAAAAGAGAGATATCTGCAAGGAAATGCTGTATTGTACCTTTGCATTTTTCTCCCAAACGAAAGACACTAGAATGAAAATTTTAAAGCCTACTGTTAGTGCTTCATCTACACGTTATAGCCCTGCATTTTCCAATGCCTATCTCTTTGCAAAAGAGAGATATCGGCAAGGAAAAGCTTCATTGTACTTTTGCATTTTTCTCCCAAACGAAAGACACTAGAATGAAAATTTTAAAGCCTCCTGTTAGTGCTTCATCTACACGTTATAGCCCTGAATTTTCCAATGCCTAGCTCTTTGCAAAAGAGAGATATTGGCAAGGAAAAACTGTATTGTACCTTTGCATTTTTCTCCCAAACGAAAGACACTAGAATGAAAATTGTAAAGCTTCCTGTTAGTGCTTCATCTACACGTTATAGCCCTGAATTTTCCAATGCCTAGCTCTTTGCAAAAGAGAGATATCGGCAAGGAAAAGCTGTATTGTACCTTTGCATTTTTCTCCCAAACGAAAGACACTAGAATGAAAATTTTAAAGCCTCCTGTTAGTGCTTCATCTACACGTTATAGCCCTGAATTTTCCAATGCCTAGCTCTTTGCAAAAGAGAGATATTGGCAAGGAAAAGCTGTATTGTACCTTTGCATTTTTCTCCCAAACGAAGGACACTAGATTGAAAATTTTAAAGCCTCCTATTAGTGCTTCATCTACACGTTATAGCCCTGAATTTTCCAATGCCTAGCTCTTTGCAAAAGAGAGATATCGGCAAGGAAAAGCGGTATTGTACCTTTGCATTTTTCTCCCAAACGAAGGACACTAGAAAGAAAATTTTAAAGCCTCCTGTTAGGCCATCATCTACACGACATAGCCCTGAATTTTCCAATGCGCAGCTCTTTGCAAAAGAGAGATATTGGCAAGGAAAAGCTGTCTTGTACCTTTGCATTTTTCTCCCAAACGAAGGTCACTAGAAAGAAAATTTTAAAGCCTCCTGTTAGGCCATCATCTACACGACATAGCCCTGAATTTTCCAATGCGTAGCTCTTTGCAAAATAGAGATATTGGCAAGGAAAAGCTGTCTTGTACCTTTGCATTTTTCTCCCAAACGAAGGACACTAGAAAGAAAATTTAAAAGCCTCCTGTAAGGCCATCATCTACACGACATAGCCCTGAATTTTCCAATGCGCAGCTCTTTGCAAAAGAGAGATATTGGCAAGGAAAAGCTGTCTTGTACCATTGCATTTTTCTCCCAAACGAAGGACACTAGAAAGAAAATTTTAAAGCCTCCTGTTAGGCCATCATCTACACGACATAGCCCTGAATTTTCCAATGCGTAGCTCTTTGCAAAAGAGAGATATTGGCAAGGAAAAGCTGTCTTGTACCTTTGCATTTTTCTCCCAAACGAAGGACACTAGAAAGAAAATTTTAAAGCCTCCTGTTAGGCCATCATCTACACGACATAGCCCTGAATTTTCCAATCCGTAGCTCTTTGCAAAAGAGAGATATTGGCAAGGAAAAGCTGTATTGTACCTTTGCATTTTTCTCCCAAACGAAAGACACTAGAATGAAAATTTTAAAGCCTCCTGTTAGTGCTTCATCTACACGTTATAGCCCTGAATTTTCCAATGCCTATCTCTTTGCAAAAGAGATATATTGGCAAGGAAAAGCTGTATTGTACCTTTGCATTTTTCTCCCAAACGAAGGACACTAGAATGAAAATTTTAAAGCCTCCTGTTAGTGCTTCATCTACACGTTATAGCCCTGAATTTTCCAATGCCTATCTCTTTGCAAAAGAGAGATATCGGCAAGGAAAAGCTGTATTGTACCTTTGCATTTTTCTCCCAAACGAAAGACACTAGAATGAAAATTTTAAAGCCTCCTGTTAGTGCTTCATCTACACGTTATAGCCCTGCATTTTCAAATGCCTATCTCTTTGCAAAAGAGAGATATCGGCAAGGAAAAGCAGCATTGTACTTTTGCATTTTTCTCCCAAACGAAAGACACTAGAATGAAAATTTTAAAGCCTCCTGTTAGGCCATCATCTACACGACATAGCCCTGAATTTTCCAATGCGCAGCTCTTTGCAAAAGAGAGATATTGGCAAGGAAAAGCTGTCTTGTACCTTTGCATTTTTCTCCCAAACGAAGGTCACTAGAAAGAAAATTTTAAAGCCTCCTGTTAGGCCATAATCTACACGACATAGCCCTGAATTTTCCAATGCGCAGCTCTTTGCAAAAGAGAGATATTGGCAAGGAAAAGCTGTCTTGTACCATTGCATTTTTCTCCCAAACGAAGGACACTAGAAAGAAAATTTTAAAGCCTCCTGTTAGGCCATCATCTACACGACATAGCGCTGAATTTTCCAATGCGCAGCTCTTTGCAAAAGAGATATATTGGCAAGGAAAAGCTGTCTTGTACCATTGCATTTTTCTCCCAAACGAAGGACACTAGAAAGAAAATTTTAAAGCCTCCTGTTAGGCCATCATCTACACGACAAAGCCCTGAATTTTCCAATGCGCAGCTCTTTGCAAAAGAGAGATATTGGCAAGGAAAAGCTGTCTTGTACCATTGCATTTTTCTCCCAAACGAAGGACACTAGAAAGAACATTTTAAAGCCTCCTGTTAGGCCATCATCTACACGACATAGCCCTGAATTTTCCAATGCGCAACTCTTTGCAAAAGAGAGATATTGGCAAGGAAAAGCTGTCTTGTACCTTTGCATTTTTCTCCCAAACGAAGGACACTAGAAAGAAAATTTTAAAGCCTCCTGTTAGGCCATCATTTACACGACATAGCCCTGAATTTTCCAATGCGCAGCTCTTTGCAAAAGAGAGATATTGGCAAGGAAAAGCTGTCTTGTACCATTGCATTTTTCTCCCAAACGAAGGACACTAGAAAGAAAATTTTAAAGCCTCCTGTTAGGCCATCATCTACACGACATAGCCCTGAATTTTCCAATGCGTAGCTCTTTGCAAAAGAGAGATATTGGCAAGGAAAAGCTGTCTTGTACCTTTGCATTTTTCTCCCAAAGGAAGGACACTAGAAAGAAAATTTTAAAGCCTCCTGTTAGGCCATCATCTACACGACATAGCCCTGAATTTTCCAATCCGTAGCTCTTTGCAAAAGAGAGATATTGGCAAGTAAAAGCTGTCTTGTACCTTTGCATTTTTCTCCCAAACGAAGGACACTAGAAAGAAAATTTTAAAGCCTCCTGTTAGGCCATCATCTACACGACATAGCCCTGAATTTTCCAATGCGCAGCTCTTTGCAAAAGAGATATATTGGCAAGGAAAAGCTGTCTTGTACCATTGCATTTTTCTCCCAAACGAAGGACACTAGAAAGAAAATTTTAAAGCCTCCTGTTAGGCCATCATCTACACGACATAGCCCTGAATTTTCCAATGCGTAGCTCTTTGCAAAAGAGAGATATTGGCAAGGAAAAGCTGTCTTGTACCTTTGCATTTTTCTCCCAAACGAAGGACACTAGAAAGAAAATTTTAAAGCCTCCTGTTAGGCCATCATCTACACGACATAGCCCTGAATTTTCCAATGCGCAGCTCTTTGCAAAAGAGAGATATTGGCAAGGAAAAGCTGTCTTGTACCATTGCATTTTTCTCCCAAACGAAGGACACTAGAAAGAACATTTTAAAGCCTCCTGTTAGGCCATCATCTACACGACATAGCCCTGAATTTTCCAATGCGCAGCTCTTTGCAAAAGAGAGATATTGGCAAGGAAAAGCTGTCTTGTACCTTTGCATTTTTCTCCCAAACGAAGGTCACTAGAAAGAAAATTTTAAAGCCTCCTGTTAGGCCATCATCTACACGACATAGCCCTGAATTTTCCAATGCGCAGCTCTTTGCAAAAGAGAGATATTGGCAAGGAAAAGCTGTCTTGTACCTTTGCATTTTTCTCCCAAACGAAGGACACTAGAAAGAAAATTTTAAAGCCTCCTGTTAGGCCATCATCTACACGACATAGCCCTGAATTTTCCAATGCGTAGCTCTTTGCAAAAGAGAGATATTGGAAAGTAAAAGCTGTCTTGTACCTTTGCATTTTTCTCCCAAACGAAGGACACTAGAAAGAAAATTTTAAAGCCTCCTGTTAGGCCATCATCTACACGACATAGCCCTGAATTTTCCAATCCGTAGCTCTTTGCAAAAGAGAGATATTGGCAAGGAAAAGCTGTCTTGTACCTTTGCATTTTTCTCCCAAACGAAGGACACTAGAAAGAAAATTTTAAAGCCTCCTGTTAGGCCATCATCTACACGACATAGCCCTGAATTTTCCAATGCGTAGCTCTTTGCAAAAGAGAGATATTGGAAAGTAAAAGCTGTCTTGTACCTTTGCATTTTTCTCCCAAACGAAGGACACTAGAAAGAAAATTTTAAAGCCTCCTGTTAGGCCATCATCTACACGACATATCCCTGAATTTTCCAATGCGCAGCTCTTTGCAAAAGAGAGATATTGGCAAGGAAAAGCTGTCTTGTACCTTTGCATTTTTCTCCCAAACGAAGGACACTAGAATGAAAATTTTAAAGCCTCCTGTTAGTGCTTCATCTACACGTTATAGCCCTGAATTTTCCAATGCCTATCTCTTTGCAAAAGAGAGATATCGGCAAGGAAAAGCTGTATTGTACCTTTGCATTTTTCTACCAAACGAAGGACACTAGAATGAAAATTTAAAAGCCTCCTGTTAGTGCTTCATCTACACGGTATAGCCCTGAATTTTCCAATGCCTAGCTCTTTGCAAAAGAGAGATATTGGCAAGGAAAAGCTGTATTGTACCTTTGCATTTTTCTCCCAAACGAAAGACACTAGAATGAAAATTTTAAAGCCTCCTGTTAGTGCTTCATCTACACGTTATAGCCCTGAATTTTCCAATTCCTATCTCTTTGCAAAAGAGAGATATTGGCAATTAAAAGCTGTATTGTACCTTTGCATTTTTCTCCCAAACGAAGGACACTAGAATGAAAATTTTTAAGCCTCCTGTTAGTGCTTCATCTACACGTTATAGCCCTGCATTTTCCAATGCCAATCTCTTTGCAAAAGAGAGATATCGGCAAGGAAAAGCAGCATTGTACTTTTGCATTTTTCTCCCAAACGAAAGACACTAGAATGAAAATTTTAAAGCCTCCTGTTAGGCCATCATCTACACGACATAGCCCTGAATTTTCCAATGCGCAGCTCTTTGCAAAAGAGAGATATTGGCAAGGAAAAGCTGTCTTGTACCTTTGCATTTTTCTCCCAAACGAAGGTCACTAGAAAGAACATTTTAAAGCCTCCTGTTAGGCCATCATCTACACGACATAGCCCTGAATTTTCCAATGCGCAGCTCTTTGCAAAAGAGAGATATTGGCAAGGAAAAGCTGTCTTGTACCTTTGCATTTTTCTCCCAAACGAAGGACACTAGAAAGAAAATTTTAAAGCCTCCTGTTAGGCCATCATCTACACGACATAGCCCTGAATTTTCCAATGCGCAGCTCTTTGCAAAAGAGAGATATTGGCAAGGAAAAGCTGTCTTGTACCATTGCATTTTTCTCCCAAACGAAGGACACTAGAAAGAACATTTTAAAGCCTCCTGTTAGGCCATCATCTACACGACATAGCCCTGAATTTTCCAATGCGCAGCTCTTTGCAAAAGAGAGATATTGGCAAGGAAAAGCTGTCTTGTACCATTGCATTTTTCTCCCAAACGAAGGACACTAGAAAGAAAATTTTAAAGCCTCCTGTTAGGCCATCATCTACACGACATAGCCCTGAATTTTCCAATGCGCAGCTCTTTGCAAAAGAGAGATATTGGCAAGGAAAAGCTGTCTTGTACCTTTGCATTTTTCTCCCAAACGAAGGTCACTAGAAAGAAAATTGTAAAGCCTCCTGTTAGGCCATCATCTACACGACATAGCCCTGAATTTTCCAATGCGCAGCTCTTTGCAAAAGAGAGATATTGGCAAGGAAAAGCTGTCTTGTACCATTGCATTTTTCTCCCAAACGAAGGACACTAGAAAGAAAATTTTAAAGCCTCCTGTTAGGCCATCATCTACACGACATAGCCCTGAATTTTCCAATGCGCAGCTCTTTGCAAAAGAGAGATATTGGCAAGGAAAAGCTGTCTTGTACCTTTGCATTTTTCTCCCAAACGAAGGTCACTAGAAAGAAAATTTTAAAGCCTCCTGTTAGGCCATCATCTACACGACATAGCCCTGAATTTTCCAATGAGTAGCTCTTTGCAAAAGAGAGATATTGGCAAGGAAAAGCTGTCTTGTACCTTTGCATTTTTCTCCCAAACGAAGGACACTAGAAAGAAAATTTTAAAGCCTCCTGTTAGGCCATCATCTACACGACATAGCCCTGAATTTTCCAATGCGCAGCTCTTTGCAAAAGAGAGATATTGGCAAGGAAAAGCTGTCTTGTACCATTGCAGTTTTCTCCCAAACGAAGGACACTAGAAAGAACATTTTAAAGCCTCCTGTTAGGCCATCATCTACACGACATAGCCCTGAATTTTCCAATGCGCAGCTCTTTGCAAAAGAGAGATATTGGCAAGGAAAAGCTGTCTTGTACCTTTGCATTTTTCTCCCAAACGAAGGACACTAGAAAGAAAATTTTAAAGCCTCCTGTTAGGCCATCATCTACACGACATAGCCCTGAATTTTCCAATGCGCAGCTCTTTGCAAAAGAGAGATATTGGCAAGGAAAAGCTGTCTTGTACCATTGCATTTTTCTCCCAAACGAAGGACACTAGAAAGAAAATTTTAAAGCCTCCTGTTAGGCCATCATCTACACGACATAGCCCTGAATTTTCCAATGCGTAGCTCTTTGCAAAAGAGAGATATTGGCAAGGAAAAGCTGTCTTGTACCTTTGCATTTTTCTCCCAAAGGAAGGACACTAGAAAGAAAATTTTAAAGCCTCCTGTTAGGCCATCATCTACACGACATAGCCCTGAATTTTCCAATCCGTAGCTCTTTGCAAAAGAGAGATATTGGCAAGTAAAAGCTGTCTTGTACCATTGCATTTTTCTCCCAAACGAAGGACACTAGAAAGAAAATTTTAAAGCCTCCTGTTAGGCCATCATCTACACGACATAGCCCTGAATTTTCCAATGCGTAGCTCTTTGCAAAAGAGAGATATTGGCAAGGAAAAGCTGTCTTGTACCTTTGCATTTTTCTCCCAAACGAAGGACACTAGAAAGAAAATTTTAAAGCCTCCTGTTAGGCCATCATCTACACGACATAGCCCTGAATTTTCCAATCCGTAGCTCTTTGCAAAAGAGAGATATTGGCAAGGAAAAGCTGTATTGTACCTTTGCATTTTTCTCCCAAACGAAAGACACTAGAATGAAAATTTTAAAGCCTCCTGTTAGTGCTTCATCTACACGTTATAGCCCTGAATTTTCCAATGCCTATCTCTTTGCAAAAGAGATATATTGGCAAGGAAAAGCTGTATTGTACCTTTGCATTTTTCTCCCAAACGAAGGACACTAGAATGAAAATTTTAAAGCCTCCTGTTAGTGCTTCATCTACACGTTATAGCCCTGAATTTTCCAATGCCTATCTCTTTGCAAAAGAGAGATATCGGCAAGGAAAAGCTGTATTGTACCTTTGCATTTTTCTCCCAAACGAAAGACACTAGAATGAAAATTTTAAAGCCTCCTGTTAGTGCTTCATCTACACGTTATAGCCCTGCATTTTCCAATGCCTATCTCTTTGCAAAAGAGAGATATCGGCAAGGAAAAGCAGCATTGTACTTTTGCATTTTTCTCCCAAACGAAAGACACTAGAATGAAAATTTTAAAGCCTCCTGTTAGGCCATCATCTACACGACATAGCCCTGAATTTTCCAATGCGCAGCTCTTTGCAAAAGAGAGATATTGGCAAGGAAAAGCTGTCTTGTACCTTTGCATTTTTCTCCCAAACGAAGGTCACTAGAAAGAAAATTTTAAAGCCTCCTGTTAGGCCATAATCTACACGACATAGCCCTGAATTTTCCAATGCGCAGCTCTTTGCAAAAGAGAGATATTGGCAAGGAAAAGCTGTCTTGTACCATTGCATTTTTCTCCCAAACGAAGGACACTAGAAAGAAAATTTTAAAGCCTCCTGTTAGGCCATCATCTACACGACATAGCGCTGAATTTTCCAATGCGCAGCTCTTTGCAAAAGAGAGATATTGGCAAGGAAAAGCTGTCTTGTACCATTGCATTTTTCTCCCAAACGAAGGACACTAGAAAGAACATTTTAAAGCCTCCTGTTAGGCCATCATCTACACGACATAGCCCTGAATTTTCCAATGCGCAGCTCTTTGCAAAAGAGAGATATTGGCAAGGAAAAGCTGTCTTGTACCTTTGCATTTTTCTCCCAAACGAAGGACACTAGAAAGAAAATTTTAAAGCCTCCTGTTAGGCCATCATCTACACGACATAGCCCTGAATTTTCCAATGCGTAGCTCTTTGCAAAAGAGAGATATTGGCAAGGAAAAGCTGTCTTGTACCTTTGCATTTTTCTCCCAAACGAAGGACACTAGAAAGAAAATTTTAAAGCCTCCTGTTAGGCCATCATCGACACGACATAGCCCTGAATTTTTTAATCCGTAGCTCTTTGCAAAAGAGAGATATTGGCAAGTAAAAGCTGTCTTGTACCTTTGCATTTTTCTCCCAAACGAAGGACACTAGAAAGAAAATTTTAAAGCCACCTGTTAGGCCATCATCTACACGACATAGCCCTGAATTTTCCAATGCGTAGCTCTTTGCAAAAGAGAGATATTGGCAAGGAAAAGCTGTCTTGTACCTTTGCATTTTTCTCCCAAACGAAGGACACTAGAAAGAAAATTTTAAAGCCTCCTGTTAGGCCATCATCTACACGACAAAGCCCTGAATTTTCCAATGCGCAGCTCTTTGCAAAAGAGAGATATTGGCAAGGAAAAGCTGTCTTGTACCTTTGCATTTTTCTCCCAAACGAAGGACACTAGAAAGAAAATTTTAAAGCCTCCTGTTAGGCCATCATCTACACGACATAGCCCTGAATTTTCCAATGCGTAGCTCTTTGCAAAAGAGAGATATTGGAAAGTAAAAGCTGTCTTGTACCTTTGCATTTTTCTCCCAAACGAAGGACACTAGAAAGAAAATTTTAAAGCCTCCTGTTAGGCCATCATCTACACGACATATCCCTGAATTTTCCAATGCGCAGCTCTTTGCAAAAGAGAGATATTGGCAAGGAAAAGCTGTCTTGTACCTTTGCATTTTGTCCCAAACGAAGGACACTAGAATGAAAATTTTAAAGCCTCCTGTTAGTGCTTCATCTACACGTTATAGCCCTGAATTTTCCAATGCCTATCTCTTTGCAAAAGAGAGATATCGGCAAGGAAAAGCTGTATTGTACCTTTGCATTTTTCTACCAAACGAAGGACACTAGAATGAAAATTTAAAAGCCTCCTGTTAGTGCTTCATCTACACGGTATAGCCCTGAATTTTCCAATGCCTAGCTCTTTGCAAAAGAGAGATATTGGCAAGGAAAAGCTGTATTGTACCTTTGCATTTTTCTCCCAAACGAAAGACACTAGAATGAAAATTTTAAAGCCTCCTGTTAGTGCTTCATCTACACGTTATAGCCCTGAATTTTCCAATTCCTATCTCTTTGCAAAAGAGAGATATTGGCAATTAAAAGCTGTATTGTACCTTTGCATTTTTCTCCCAAACGAAGGACACTAGAATGAAAATTTTTAAGCCTCCTGTTAATGCTTCATCTACACGTTATAGCCCTGCATTTTCCAATGCCAATCTCTTTGCAAAAGAGAGATATCGGCAAGGAAAAGCAGCATTGTACTTTTGCATTTTTCTCCCAAACGAAAGACACTAGAATGAAAATTTTAAAGCCTCCTGTTAGGCCATCATCTACACGACATAGCCCTGAATTTTCCAATGCGCAGCTCTTTGCAAAAGAGAGATATTGGCAAGGAAAAGCTGTCTTGTACCTTTGCATTTTTCTCCCAAACGAAGGTCACTAGAAAGAACATTTTAAAGCCTCCTGTTAGGCCATCATCTACACGACATAGCCCTGAATTTTCCAATGCGCAGCTCTTTGCAAAAGAGAGATATTGGCAAGGAAAAGCTGTCTTGTACCTTTGCATTTTTCTCCCAAACGAAGGACACTAGAAAGAAAATTTTAAAGCCTCCTGTTAGGCCATCATCTACACGACATAGCCCTGAATTTTCCAATGCGCAGCTCTTTGCAAAAGAGAGATATTGGCAAGGAAAAGCTGTCTTGTACCATTGCATTTTTCTCCCAAACGAAGGACACTAGAAAGAACATTTTAAAGCCTCCTGTTAGGCCATCATCTACACGACATAGCCCTGAATTTTCCAATGCGCAGCTCTTTGCAAAAGAGAGATATTGGCAAGGAAAAGCTGTCTTGTACCATTGCATTTTTCTCCCAAACGAAGGACACTAGAAAGAAAATTTTAAAGCCTCCTGTTAGGCCATCATCTACACGACATAGCCCTGAATTTTCCAATGCGCAGCTCTTTGCAAAAGAGAGATATTGGCAAGGAAAAGCTGTCTTGTACCTTTGCATTTTTCTCCCAAACGAAGGTCACTAGAAAGAAAATTGTAAAGCCTCCTGTTAGGCCATCATCTACACGACATAGCCCTGAATTTTCCAATGCGCAGCTCTTTGCAAAAGAGAGATATTGGCAAGGAAAAGCTGTCTTGTACCATTGCATTTTTCTCCCAAACGAAGGACACTAGAAAGAAAATTTTAAAGCCTCCTGTTAGGCCATCATCTACACGACATAGCCCTGAATTTTCCAATGCGCAGCTCTTTGCAAAAGAGAGATATTGGCAAGGAAAAGCTGTCTTGTACCTTTGCATTTTTCTCCCAAACGAAGGACACTAGAATGAAAATTTTAAAGCCTCCTGTTAGTGCTTCATCTACACGTTATAGCCCTGAATTTTCCAATGCCTATCTCTTTGCAAAAGAGAGATATCGGCAAGGAAAAGCTGTATTGTACCTTTGCATTTTTCTACCAAACGAAGGACACTAGAATGAAAATTTAAAAGCCTCCTGTTAGTGCTTCATCTACACGGTATAGCCCTGAATTTTCCAATGCCTAGCTCTTTGCAAAAGAGAGATATTGGCAAGGAAAAGCTGTATTGTACCTTTGCATTTTTCTCCCAAACGAAAGACACTAGAATGAAAATTTTAAAGCCTCCTGTTAGTGCTTCATCTACACGTTATAGCCCTGAATTTTCCAATTCCTATCTCTTTGCAAAAGAGAGATATTGGCAATTAAAAGCTGTATTGTACCTTTGCATTTTTCTCCCAAACGAAGGACACTAGAATGAAAATTTTTAAGCCTCCTGTTAGTGCTTCATCTACACGTTATAGCCCTGCATTTTCCAATGCCAATCTCTTTGCAAAAGAGAGATATCGGCAAGGAAAAGCAGCATTGTACTTTTGCATTTTTCTCCCAAACGAAAGACACTAGAATGAAAATTTTAAAGCCTCCTGTTAGGCCATCATCTACACGACATAGCCCTGAATTTTCCAATGCGCAGCTCTTTGCAAAAGAGAGATATTGGCAAGGAAAAGCTGTCTTGTACCTTTGCATTTTTCTCCCAAACGAAGGTCACTAGAAAGAACATTTTAAAGCCTCCTGTTAGGCCATCATCTACACGACATAGCCCTGAATTTTCCAATGCGCAGCTCTTTGCAAAAGAGAGATATTGGCAAGGAAAAGCTGTCTTGTACCTTTGCATTTTTCTCCCAAACGAAGGACACTAGAAAGAAAATTTTAAAGCCTCCTGTTAGGCCATCATCTACACGACATAGCCCTGAATTTTCCAATGCGCAGCTCTTTGCAAAAGAGAGATATTGGCAAGGAAAAGCTGTCTTGTACCATTGCATTTTTCTCCCAAACGAAGGACACTAGAAAGAACATTTTAAAGCCTCCTGTTAGGCCATCATCTACACGACATAGCCCTGAATTTTCCAATGCGCAGCTCTTTGCAAAAGAGAGATATTGGCAAGGAAAAGCTGTCTTGTACCATTGCATTTTTCTCCCAAACGAAGGACACTAGAAAGAAAATTTTAAAGCCTCCTGTTAGGCCATCATCTACACGACATAGCCCTGAATTTTCCAATGCGCAGCTCTTTGCAAAAGAGAGATATTGGCAAGGAAAAGCTGTCTTGTACCTTTGCATTTTTCTCCCAAACGAAGGTCACTAGAAAGAAAATTGTAAAGCCTCCTGTTAGGCCATCATCTACACGACATAGCCCTGAATTTTCCAATGCGCAGCTCTTTGCAAAAGAGAGATATTGGCAAGGAAAAGCTGTCTTGTACCATTGCATTTTTCTCCCAAACGAAGGACACTAGAAAGAAAATTTTAAAGCCTCCTGTTAGGCCATCATCTACACGACATAGCCCTGAATTTTCCAATGCGCAGCTCTTTGCAAAAGAGAGATATTGGCAAGGAAAAGCTGTCTTGTACCTTTGCATTTTTCTCCCAAACGAAGGTCACTAGAAAGAAAATTTTAAAGCCTCCTGTTAGGCCATCATCTACACGACATAGCCCTGAATTTTCCAATGAGTAGCTCTTTGCAAAAGAGAGATATTGGCAAGGAAAAGCTGTCTTGTACCTTTGCATTTTTCTCCCAAACGAAGGACACTAGAAAGAAAATTTTAAAGCCTCCTGTTAGGCCATCATCTACACGACATAGCCCTGAATTTTCCAATGCGCAGCTCTTTGCAAAAGAGAGATATTGGCAAGGAAAAGCTGTCTTGTACCATTGCAGTTTTCTCCCAAACGAAGGACACTAGAAAGAACATTTTAAAGCCTCCTGTTAGGCCATCATCTACACGACATAGCCCTGAATTTTCCAATGCGCAGCTCTTTGCAAAAGAGAGATATTGGCAAGGAAAAGCTGTCTTGTACCTTTGCATTTTTCTCCCAAAGGAAGGACACTAGAAAGAAAATTTTAAAGCCTCCTGTTAGGCCATCATCTACACGACATAGCCCTGAATTTTCCAATGCGCAGCTCTTTGCAAAAGAGAGATATTGGCAAGGAAAAGCTGTCTTGTACCATTGCATTTTTCTCCCAAACGAAGGACACTAGAAAGAAAATTTTAAAGCCTCCTGTTAGGCCATCATCTACACGACATAGCCCTGAATTTTCCAATGCGTAGCTCTTTGCAAAAGAGAGATATCGGCAAGGAAAAGCTGCATTGTACTTTTGCATTTTTCTCCCAAACGAAAGACACTAGAATGAAAATTTTAAAGTCTCCTGTTAGTGCTTCATCTACACGTTATAGCCCTGCATTTTCCAATGCCTATCTCTTTGCAAAAGAGAGATATCGGCAAGGAAATGCTGTATTGTACCTTTGCATTTTTCTCCCAAACGAAAGACACTAGAATGAAAATTTTAAAGCCTAATGTTAGTTCTTCATCTACACGTTATAGCCCTGCATTTTCCAATGCCTATCTCTTTGCAAAAGAGAGATATCGGCAAGGAAAAGCTGCATTGTACTTTTGCATTTTTCTCCCAAACGAAAGACACTAGAATGAAAATTTTAAAGCCTCCTGTTAGTGCTTCATCTACACGTTATAGCCCTGCATTTTCCAATGCCTATCTCTTTGCAAAAGAGAGATATCGGCAAGGAAAAGCAGCATTGTACTTTTGCATTTTTCTCCCAAACGAAAGACACTAGAATGAAAATTTTAAAGCCTCCTGTTAGGCCATCATCTACACGACATAGCCCTGAATTTTCCAATGCGCAGCTCTTTGCAAAAAAAAGATATTGGCAAGGAAAAGCTGTCTTGTACCTTTGCATTTTTCTCCCAAACGAAGGTTACTATAAAGAAAATTTTAAAGCCTCCTGTTAGGCCATAATCTACACGACATAGCCCTGAATTTTCCAATGCGCAGCTCTTTGCAAAAGAGAGATATTGGCAAGGAAAAGCTGTCTTGTACCTTTGCATTTTTCTCCCAAACGAAGGTCACTAGAAAGAAAATTTTAAAGCCTCCTGTTAGGCCATCATCTACACGACATAGCCCTGAATTTTCCAATGAGTAGCTCTTTGCAAAAGAGAGATATTGGCAAGGAAAAGCTGTCTTGTACCTTTGCATTTTTCTCCCAAACGAAGGAAACTAGAAAGAAAATTTTAAAGCCTCCTGTTAGGCCATCATCTACACGACATAGTCCTGAATTTTCCAATGCGCAGCTCTTTGCAAAAGAGAGATATTGGCAAGGAAAAGCTGTCTTGTACCATTGCGTTTTTCTCCCAAACGAAGGACACTAGAAAGAACATTTTAAAGCCTCCTGTTAGGCCATCATCTACACGACATAGCCCTGAATTTTCCAATGCGCAGCTCTTTGCAAAAGAGAGATATTGGCAAGGAAAAGCTGTCTTGTACCTTTGCATTTTTCTCCCAAACGAAGGACACTAGAAAGAAAATTTTAAAGCCTCCTGTTAGGCCATCATCTACACGACATAGCCCTGAATTTTCCAATGCGTAGCTCTTTGCAAAAGAGAGATATTGGCAAGGAAAAGCTGTCTTGTACCTTTGCATTTTTCTCCCAAACGAAGGACACTAGAAAGAAAATTTTAAAGCCTCCTGTTAGGCCATCATCTACACGACATAGCCCTGAATTTTCCAATCCGTAGCTCTTTGCAAAAGAGAGATATTGGCAAGTAAAAGCTGTCTTGTACCTTTGCATTTTTCTCCCAAACGAAGGACACTAGAAAGAAAATTTTAAAGCCTCCTGTTAGGCCATCATCTACACGACATAGCCCTGAATTTTCCAATGCGCAGCTCTTTGCAAAAGAGATATATTGGCAAGGAAAAGCTGTCTTGTACCATTGCATTTTTCTCCCAAACGAAGGAAACTAGAAAGAAAATTTTAAAGCCACCTGTTAGGCCATCATCTACACGACATAGCCCTGAATTTTCCAATGCGTAGCTCTTTGCAAAAGAGAGATATTGGCAAGGAAAAGCTGTCTTGTACCTTTGCATTTTTCTCCCAAACGAAGGACACTAGAAAGAAAATTTTAAAGCCTCCTGTTAGGCCATCATCTACACGACATAGCCCTGAATTTTCCAATGCGCAGCTCTTTGCAAAAGAGAGATATTGGCAAGGAAAAGCTGTCTTGTACCATTGCATTTTTCTCCCAAACGAAGGACACTAGAAAGAACATTTTAAAGCCTCCTGTTAGGCCATCATCTACACGACATAGCCCTGAATTTTCGAATGCGCAGCTCTTTGCAAAAGAGAGATATTGGCAAGGAAAAGCTGTCTTGTACCTTTGCATTTTTCTCCCAAACGAAGGTCACTAGAAAGAAAATTTGAAAGCCTCCTGTTAGGCCATCATCTACATGACATAGCCCTGAATTTTCCAATGCGTAGCTCTTTGCAAAATAGAGATATTGGCAAGGAAAAGCTGTCTTGTACCTTTGCATTTTTCTCCCAAACGAAGGACACTAGAAAGAAAATTTTAAAGCCTCCTGTTAGGCCATCATCTACACGACATAGCCCTGAATTTTCCAATGCGCAGCTCTTTGCAAAAGAGAGATATTGGCAAGGAAAAGCTGTCTTGTACCTTTGCATTTTTCTCCCAAACGAAGGACACTAGAAAGAAAATTTTAAAGCCTCCTGTTAGGCCATCATCTACACGACATAGCCCTGAATTTTCCAATGCGTAGCTCTTTGCAAAAGAGAGATATTGGCAAGGAAAAGCTGTCTTGTACCTTTTTTATTTTTCTCCCAAACGAAGGACACTAGAAAGAAAATTTTAAAGCCTCCTGTTAGGCCATCATCTACACGACATATCCCTGAATTTTCCAATGCGCAGCTCTTTGCAAAAGAGAGATATTGGCAAGGAAAAGCTGTCTTGTACCTTTTTTATTTTTCTCCCAAACGAAGGTCACTAGAAAGAACATTTTAAAGCCTCCTGTTAGGCCATCATCTACACGACATAGCCCTGAATTTTCCAATGCGCAGCTCTTTGCAAAAGAGAGATATTGGCAAGGAAAAGCTGTCTTGTACCTTTGCATTTTTCTCCCAAACGAAGGACACTAGAAAGAACATTTTAAAGCCTCCTGTTAGGCCATCATCTACACGACATAGCCCTGAATTTTCCAATGCGCAGCTCTTTGCAAAAGAGAGATATTGGCAAGGAAAAGCTGTCTTGTACCATTGCATTTTTCTCCCAAACGAAGGACACTAGAAAGAACATTTTAAAGCCTCCTGTTAGGCCATCATCTACACGACATAGCCCTGAATTTTCGAATGCGCAGCTCTTTGCAAAAGAGAGATATTGGCAAGGAAAAGCTGTCTTGTACCTTTGCATTTTTCTCCCAAACGAAGGTCACTAGAAAGAAAATTTTAAAGCCTCCTGTTAGGCCATCATCTACATGACATAGCCCTGAATTTTCCAATGCGTAGCTCTTTGCAAAATAGAGATATTGGCAAGGAAAAGCTGTCTTGTACCTTTGCATTTTTCTCCCAAACGAAGGACACTAGAAAGAAAATTTTAAAGCCTCCTGTTAGGCCATCATCTACACGACATAGCCCTGAATTTTCCAATGCGCAGCTCTTTGCAAAAGAGAGATATTGGCAAGGAAAAGCTGTCTTGTACCTTTGCATTTTTCTCCCAAACGAAGGACACTAGAAAGAAAATTTTAAAGCCTCCTGTTAGGCCATCATCTACACGACATAGCCCTGAATTTTCCAATGCGTAGCTCTTTGCAAAAGAGAGATATTGGCAAGGAAAAGCTGTCTTGTACCTTTTTTATTTTTCTCCCAAACGAAGGACACTAGAAAGAAAATTTTAAAGCCTCCTGTTAGGCCATCATCTACACGACATATCCCTGAATTTTCCAATGCGCAGCTCTTTGCAAAAGAGAGATATTGGCAAGGAAAAGCTGTCTTGTACCTTTGCATTTTTCTCCCAAACGAAGGACACTAGAATGAAAATTTTAAAGCCTCCTGTTAGTGCTTCATCTACACGTTATAGCCCTGAATTTTCCAATGCCTATCTCTTTGCAAAAGAGAGATATCGGCAAGGAAAAGCTGTATTGTACCTTTGCATTTTTCTACCAAACGAAGGACACTAGAATGAAAATTTAAAAGCCTCCTGTTAGTGCTTCATCTACACGGTATAGCCCTGAATTTTCCAATGCCTATCTCTTTGCAAAAGAGAGATATTGGCAATTAAAAGCTGTATTGTACCTTTGCATTTTTCTCCCAAACGAAGGACACTAGAATGAAAATTTTTAAGCCTCCTGTTAGTGCTTCATCTACACGTTATAGCCCTGCATTTTCCAATGCCAATCTCTTTGCAAAAGAGAGATATCGGCAAGGAAAAGCAGCATTGTACTTTTGCATTTTTCTCCCAAACGAAAGACACTAGAATGAAAATTTTAAAGCCTACTGTTAGGCCATCATCTACACGACATAGCCCTGAATTTTCCAATGCGCAGCTCTTTGCAAAAGAGAGATATTGGCAAGGAAAAGCTGTCTTGTACCTTTGCATTTTTCTCCCAAACGAAGGTCACTAGAAAGAAAATTTTAAAGCCTCCTGTTAGGCCATCATCTACACGACATAGCCCTGAATTTTCCAATGAGTAGCTCTTTGCAAAAGAGAGATATTGGCAAGGAAAAGCTGTCTTGTACCTTTGCATTTTTCTCCCAAACGAAGGACACTAGAAAGAAAATTTTAAAGCCTCCTGTTAGGCCATCATCTACACGACATAGCCCTGAATTTTCCAATGCGCAGCTCTTTGCAAAAGAGAGATATTGGCAAGGAAAAGCTGTCTTGTACCATTGCATTTTTCTCCCAAACGAAGGACACTAGAAAGAACATTTTAAAGCCTCCTGTTAGGCCATCATCTACACGACATAGCCCTGAATTTTCCAATGCGCAGCTCTTTGCAAAAGAGAGATATTGGCAAGGAAAAGCTGTCTTGCACCATTGCATTTTTCTCCCAAACGAAGGACACTAGAAAGAAAATTTTAAAGCCTCCTGTTAGGCCATCATCTACACGACATAGCCCTGAATTTTCCAATGCGCAGCTCTTTGCAAAAGAAAGATATTGGCAAGGAAAAGCTGTCTTGTACCTTTGCATTTTTCTCCCAAACGAAGGTCACTAGAAAGAAAATTTTAAAGCCTCCTGTTAGGCCATCATCTACACGACATAGCCCTGAATTTTCCAATGCGCAGCTCTTTGCAAAAGAGAGATATTGGCAAGGAAAAGCTGTCTTGTACCATTGCATTTTTCTCCCAAACGAAGGACACTAGAAAGAAAATTTTAAAGCCTCCTGTTAGGCCATCATCTACACGACATAGCCCTGAATTTTCCAATGCGCAGCTCTTTGCAAAAGAGAGATATTGGCAAGGAAAAGCTGTCTTGTACCTTTGCATTTTTCTCCCAAACGAAGGTCACTAGAAAGAAAATTTTAAAGCCTCCTGTTAGGCCATCATCTACACGACATAGCCCTGAATTTTCCAATGAGTAGCTCTTTGCAAAAGAGAGATATTGGCAAGGAAAAGCTGTCTTGTACCTTTGCATTTTTCTCCCAAACGAAGGACACTAGAAAGAAAATTTTAAAGCCTCCTGTTAGGCCATCATCTACACGACATAGCCCTGAATTTTCCAATGCGCAGCTCTTTGCAAAAGAGAGATATTGGCAAGGAAAAGCTGTCTTGTACCATTGCAGTTTTCTCCCAAACGAAGGACACTAGAAAGAACATTTTAAAGCCTCCTGTTAGGCCATCATCTACACGACATAGCCCTGAATTTTCCAATGCGCAGCTCTTTGCAAAAGAGAGATATTGGCAAGGAAAAGCTGTCTTGTACCTTTGCATTTTTCTCCCAAACGAAGGACACTAGAAAGAAAATTTTAAAGCCTCCTGTTAGGCCATCATCTACACGACATAGCCCTGAATTTTCCAATGCGTAGCTCTTTGCAAAAGAGAGATATTGGCAAGGAAAAGCTGTCTTGTACCTTTGCATTTTTCTCCCAAACGAAGGACACTAGAAAGAAAATTTTAAAGCCTCCTGTTAGGCCATCATCTACACGACATAGCCCTGAATTTTCCAATGCGCAGCTCTTTGCAAAAGAGAGATATTGGCAAGGAAAAGCTGTCTTGTACCATTGCATTTTTCTCCCAAACGAAGGACACTAGAAAGAACATTTTAAAGCCTCCTGTTAGGCCATCATCTACACGACATAGCCCTGAATTTTCCAATGCGCAGCTCTTTGCAAAAGAGAGATATTGGCAAGGAAAAGCTGTCTTGTACCTTTGCATTTTTCTCCCAAACGAAGGACACTAGAAAGAAAATTTTAAAGCCTCCTGTTAGGCCATCATCTACACGACATAGCCCTGAATTTTCCAATGCGCAGCTCTTTGCAAAAGAGAGATATTGGCAAGGAAAAGCTGTCTTGTACCTTTGCATTTTTCTCCCAAACGAAGGACACTAGAAAGAAAATTTTAAAGCCTCCTGTTAGGCCATCATCTACACGACATAGCCCTGAATTTTCCAATGCGCAGCTCTTTGCAAAAGAGAGATATTGGCAAGGAAAAGCTGTCTTGTACCTTTGCATTTTTCTCCCAAACGAAGGTCACTAGAAAGAAAATTTTAAAGCCTCCTGTTAGGCCATCATCTACACGACATAGCCCTAAATTTTCCAATGAGTAGCTATTTGCAAAAGAGAGATATTGGCAAGGAAAAGCTGTCTTGTACCTTTGCATTTTTCTCCCAAACGAAGGACACTAGAAAGAAAATTTTAAAGCCTCCTGTTAGGCCATCATCTACACGACATAGCCCTGAATTTTCCAATGAGTAGCTCTTTGCAAAAGAGAGATATTGGCAAGGAAAAGCTGTCTTGTACCTTTGCATTTTTCTCCCAAACGAAGGACACTAGAAAGAAAATTTTAAAGCCTCCTGTTAGGCCATCATCTACACGACATAGCCCTGAATTTTCCAATGCGCAGCTCTTTGCAAAAGAGAGATATTGGCAAGGAAAAGCTGTCTTGTACCATTGCATTTTTCTCCCAAACGAAAGACACTAGAAAGAACATTTTAAAGCCTCCTGTTAGGCCATCATCTACACGACATAGCCCTGAATTTTCCAATGCGCAGCTCTTTGCAAAAGAGAGATATTGGCAAGGAAAAGCTGTCTTGCACCATTGCATTTTTCTCCCAAACGAAGGACACTAGAAAGAAAATTTTAAAGCCTCCTGTTAGGCCATCATCTACACGACATAGCCCTGAATTTTCCAATGCGCAGCTCTTTGCAAAAGAAAGATATTGGCAAGGAAAAGCTGTCTTGTACCTTTGCATTTTTCTCCCAAACGAAGGTCACTAGAAAGAAAATTTTAAAGCCTCCTGTTAGGCCATCATCTACACGACATAGCCCTGAATTTTCCAATGCGCAGCTCTTTGCAAAAGAGAGATATTGGCAAGGAAAAGCTGTCTTGTACCATTGCATTTTTCTCCCAAACGAAGGACACTAGAAAGAAAATTTTAAAGCCTCCTGTTAGGCCATCATCTACACGACATAGCCCTGAATTTTCCAATGCGCAGCTCTTTGCAAAAGAGAGATATTGGCAAGGAAAAGCTGTCTTGTACCTTTGCATTTTTCTCCCAAACGAAGGTCACTAGAAAGAAAATTTTAAAGCCTCCTGTTAGGCCATCATCTACACGACATAGCCCTGAATTTTCCAATGAGTAGCTCTTTGCAAAAGAGAGATATTGGCAAGGAAAAGCTGTCTTGTACCTTTGCATTTTTCTCCCAAACGAAGGACACTAGAAAGAAAATTTTAAAGCCTCCTGTTAGGCCATCATCTACACGACATAGCCCTGAATTTTCCAATGCGCAGCTCTTTGCAAAAGAGAGATATTGGCAAGGAAAAGCTGTCTTGTACCATTGCAGTTTTCTCCCAAACGAAGGACACTAGAAAGAACATTTTAAAGCCTCCTGTTAGGCCATCATCTACACGACATAGCCCTGAATTTTCCAATGCGCAGCTCTTTGCAAAAGAGAGATATTGGCAAGGAAAAGCTGTCTTGTACCTTTGCATTTTTCTCCCAAACGAAGGACACTAGAAAGAAAATTTTAAAGCCTCCTGTTAGGCCATCATCTACACGACATAGCCCTGAATTTTCCAATGCGTAGCTCTTTGCAAAAGAGAGATATTGGCAAGGAAAAGCTGTCTTGTACCTTTGCATTTTTCTCCCAAACGAAGGACACTAGAAAGAAAATTTTAAAGCCTCCTGTTAGGCCATCATCTACACGACATAGCCCTGAATTTTCCAATGCGCAGCTCTTTGCAAAAGAGAGATATTGGCAAGGAAAAGCTGTCTTGTACCATTGCATTTTTCTCCCAAACGAAGGACACTAGAAAGAACATTTTAAAGCCTCCTGTTAGGCCATCATCTACACGACATAGCCCTGAATTTTCCAATGCGCAGCTCTTTGCAAAAGAGAGATATTGGCAAGGAAAAGCTGTCTTGTACCTTTGCATTTTTCTCCCAAACGAAGGACACTAGAAAGAAAATTTTAAAGCCTCCTGTTAGGCCATCATCTACACGACATAGCCCTGAATTTTCCAATGCGCAGCTCTTTGCAAAAGAGAGATATTGGCAAGGAAAAGCTGTCTTGTACCTTTGCATTTTTCTCCCAAACGAAGGACACTAGAAAGAAAATTTTAAAGCCTCCTGTTAGGCCATCATCTACACGACATAGCCCTGAATTTTCCAATGCGCAGCTCTTTGCAAAAGAGAGATATTGGCAAGGAAAAGCTGTCTTGTACCTTTGCATTTTTCTCCCAAACGAAGGTCACTAGAAAGAAAATTTTAAAGCCTCCTGTTAGGCCATCATCTACACGACATAGCCCTAAATTTTCCAATGAGTAGCTATTTGCAAAAGAGAGATATTGGCAAGGAAAAGCTGTCTTGTACCTTTGCATTTTTCTCCCAAACGAAGGACACTAGAAAGAAAATTTTAAAGCCTCCTGTTAGGCCATCATCTACACGACATAGCCCTGAATTTTCCAATGCGCAGCTCTTTGCAAAAGAGAGATATTGGCAAGGAAAAGCTGTCTTGTACCATTGCAGTTTTCTCCCAAACGAAGGACACTAGAAAGAACATTTTAAAGCCTCCTGTTAGGCCATCATCTACACGACATAGCCCTGAATTTTCCAATGCGCAGCTCTTTGCAAAAGAGAGATATTGGCAAGGAAAAGCTGTCTTGTACCTTTGCATTTTTCTCCCAAACGAAGGACACTAGAAAGAAAATTTTAAAGCCTCCTGTTAGGCCATCATCTACACGACATAGCCCTGAATTTTCCAATGCGCAGCTCTTTGCAAAAGAGAGATATTGGCAAGGAAAAGCTGTCTTGTACCATTGCATTTTTCTCCCAAACGAAGGACACTAGAAAGAAAATTTTAAAGCCTTCTGTTAGGCCATCATCTACACGACATAGCCCTGAATTTTCCAATGCGTAGCTCTTTGCAAAAGAGAGATATTGGCAAGGAAAAGCTGTCTTGTACCTTTGCATTTTTCTCCCAAACGAAGGACACTAGAAAGAAAATTTTAAAGCCTCCTGTTAGGCCATCATCTACACGACATAGCCCTGAATTTTCCAATGCGCAGCTCTTTGCAAAAGAGAGATATTGGCAAGGAAAAGCTGTCTTGTACCATTGCATTTTTCTCCCAAACGAAGGACACTAGAAAGAACATTTTAAAGCCTCCTGTTAGGCCATCATCTACACGACATAGCCCTGAATTTCCCAATGCACAGCTCTTTGCAAAAGAGAGATATTGGCAAGGAAAAGCTGTCTTGTACCTTTGCATTTTTCTCCCAAACGAAGGACACTAGAAAGAAAATTTTAAAGCCTCCTGTTAGGCCATCATCTACACGACATAGCCCTGAATTTTCCAATGCGCAGCTCTTTGCAAAAGAGAGATATTGGCAAGGAAAAGGTGTCTTGTACCATTGCATTTTTCTCCCAAACGAAGGACACTAGAAAGAAAATTTTAAAGCCTCCTGTTAGGCCATCATCTACACGACATAGCCCTGAATTTTCCAATGCGTAGCTCTTTGCAAAAGAGAGATATTGGCAAGGAAAAGCTGTCTTGTACCTTTGCATTTTTCTCCCAAACGAAGGACACTAGAAAGAAAATTTTAAAGCCTCCTGTTAGGCCATCATCTACACGACATAGCCCTGAATTTTCCAATCCGTAGCTCTTTGCAAAAGAGAGATATTGGCAAGTAAAAGCTGTCTTGTACCTTTGCATTTTTCTCCCAAACGAAGGACACTAGAAAGAAAATTTTAAAGCCTCCTGTTAGGCCATCATCTACACGACATAGCCCTGAATTTTCCAATGCGCAGCTCTTTGCAAAAGAGATATATTGGCAAGGAAAAGCTGTCTTGTACCATTGCATTTTTCTCCCAAACGAAGGACACTAGAAAGAAAATTTTAAAGCCTCCTGTTAGGCCATCATCTACACGACATAGCCCTGAATTTTCCAATGCGTAGCTCTTTGCAAAAGAGAGATATTGGCAAGGAAAAGCTGTCTTGTACCTTTGCATTTTTCTCCCAAACGAAGGACACTAGAAAGAAAATTTTAAAGCCTCCTGTTAGGCCATCATCTACACGACATAGCCCTGAATTTTCCAATGCGCAACTCTTTGCAAAAGAGAGATATTGGCAAGGAAAAGCTGTCTTGTACCATTGCATTTTTCTCCCAAACGAAGGACACTAGAAAGAACATTTTAAAGCCTCCTGTTAGGCCATCATCTACACGACATAGCCCTGAATTTTCCAATGCACAGCTCTTTGCAAAAGAGAGATATTGGCAAGGAAAAGCTGTCTTGTACCTTTGCATTTTTCTCCCAAACGAAGGACACTAGAAAGAAAATTTTAAAGCCTCCTGTTAGGCCATCATCTACACGACATAGCCCTGAATTTTCCAATGCGCAGCTCTTTGCAAAAGAGAGATATTGGCAAGGAAAAGCTGTCTTGTACCATTGCATTTTTCTCCCAAACGAAGGACACTAGAAAGAACATTTTAAAGCCTCCTGTTAGGCCATCATCTACACGACATAGCCCTGAATTTTCCAATGCGCAGCTCTTTGCAAAAGAGAGATATTGGCAAGGAAAAGCTGTCTTGTACCTTTGCATTTTTCTCCCAAACGAAGGACACTAGAAAGAAAATTTTAAAGCCTCCTGTTAGGCCATCATCTACACGACATAGCCCTGAATTTTCCAATGCGCAGCTCTTTGCAAAAGAGAGATATTGGCAAGGAAAAGCTGTCTTGTACCTTTGCATTTTTCTCCCAAACGAAGGACACTAGAAAGAAAATTTTAAAGCCTCCTGTTAGGCCATCATCTACACGACATAGCCCTGAATTTTCCAATGCGCAGCTCTTTGCAAAAGAGAGATATTGGCAAGGAAAAGCTGTCTTGTACCTTTGCATTTTTCTCCCAAACGAAGGTCACTAGAAAGAAAATTTTAAAGCCTCCTGTTAGGCCATCATCTACACGACATAGCCCTAAATTTTCCAATGAGTAGCTATTTGCAAAAGAGAGATATTGGCAAGGAAAAGCTGTCTTGTACCTTTGCATTTTTCTCCCAAACGAAGGACACTAGAAAGAAAATTTTAAAGCCTCCTGTTAGGCCATCATCTACACGACATAGCCCTGAATTTTCCAATCCGTAGCTCTTTGCAAAAGAGAGATATTGGCAAGTAAAAGCTGTCTTGTACCTTTGCATTTTTCTCCCAAACGAAGGACACTAGAAAGAAAATTTTAAAGCCTCCTGTTAGGCCATCATCTACACGACATAGCCCTGAATTTTCCAATGCGCAGCTCTTTGCAAAAGAGATATATTGGCAAGGAAAAGCTGTCTTGTACCATTGCATTTTTCTCCCAAACGAAGGACACTAGAAAGAAAATTTTAAAGCCTCCTGTTAGGCCATCATCTACACGACATAGCCCTGAATTTTCCAATGCGTAGCTCTTTGCAAAAGAGAGATATTGGCAAGGAAAAGCTGTCTTGTACCTTTGCATTTTTCTCCCAAACGAAGGACACTAGAAAGAAAATTTTAAAGCCTCCTGTTAGGCCATCATCTACACGACATAGCCCTGAATTTTCCAATGCGCAGCTCTTTGCAAAAGAGAGATATTGGCAAGGAAAAGCTGTCTTGTACCATTGCATTTTTCTCCCAAACGAAGGACACTAGAAAGAAAATTTTAAAGCCTTCTGTTAGGCCATCATCTACACGACATAGCCCTGAATTTTCCAATGCGTAGCTCTTTGCAAAAGAGAGATATTGGCAAGGAAAAGCTGTCTTGTACCTTTGCATTTTTCTCCCAAACGAAGGACACTAGAAAGAAAATTTTAAAGCCTCCTGTTAGGCCATCATCTACACGACATAGCCCTGAATTTTCCAATGCGCAGCTCTTTGCAAAAGAGAGATATTGGCAAGGAAAAGCTTTCTTGTACCATTGCATTTTTCTCCCAAACGAAGGACACTAGAAAGAACATTTTAAAGCCTCCTGTTAGGCCATCATCTACACGACATAGCCCTGAATTTCCCAATGCACAGCTCTTTGCAAAAGAGAGATATTGGCAAGGAAAAGCTGTCTTGTACCTTTGCATTTTTCTCCCAAACGAAGGACACTAGAAAGAAAATTTTAAAGCCTCCTGTTAGGCCATCATCTACACGACATAGCCCTGAATTTTCCAATGCCTATCTCTTTGCAAAAGAGATATATTGGCAAGGAAAAGCTGTATTGTACCTTTGCATTTTTCTCCCAAACGAAGGACACTAGAATGAAAATTTTAAAGCCTCCTGTTAGTGCTTCATCTACACGTTATAGCCCTGAATTTTCCAATGCCTATCTCTTTGCAAAAGAGAGATATCGGCAAGGAAAAGCTGTATTGTACCTTTGCATTTTTCTCCCAAACGAAAGACACTAGAATGAAAATTTTAAAGCCTCCTGTTAGTGCTTCATCTACACGTTATAGCCCTGCATTTTCCAATGCCTATCTCTTTGCAAAAGAGAGATATCGGCAAGGAAAAGCAGCATTGTACTTTTGAATTTTTCTCCCAAACGAAAGACACTAGAATGAAAATTTTAAAGCCTCCTGTTAGGCCATCATCTACACGACATAGCCCTGAATTTTCCAATGCGCAGCTCTTTGCAAAAGAGAGATATTGGCAAGGAAAAGCTGTCTTGTACCTTTGCATTTTTCTCCCAAACGAAGGTCACTAGAAAGAAAATTTTAAAGCCTCCTGTTAGGCCATAATCTACACGACATAGCCCTGAATTTTCCAATGCGCAGCTCTTTGCAAAAGAGAGATATTGGCAAGGAAAAGCTGTCTTGTACCATTGCATTTTTCTCCCAAACGAAGGACACTAGAAAGAAAATTTTAAAGCCTCCTGTTAGGCCATCATCTACACGACATAGCGCTGAATTTTCCAATGCGCAGCTCTTTGCAAAAGAGAGATATTGGCAAGGAAAAGCTGTCTTGTACCATTGCATTTTTCTCCCAAACGAAGGACACTAGAAAGAACATTTTAAAGCCTCCTGTTAGGCCATCATCTACACGACATAGCCCTGAATTTTCCAATGCGCAGCTCTTTGCAAAAGAGAGATATTGGCAAGGAAAAGCTGTCTTGTACCTTTGCATTTTTCTCCCAAACGAAGGACACTAGAAAGAAAATTTTAAAGCCTCCTGTTAGGCCATCATCTACACGACATAGCCCTGAATTTTCCAATGCGTAGCTCTTTGCAAAAGAGAGATATTGGCAAGGAAAAGCTGTCTTGTACCTTTGCATTTTTCTCCCTAACGAAGGACACTAGAAAGAAAATTTTAAAGCCTCCTGTTAGGCCATCATTTACACGACATAGCCCTGAATTTTCCAATGCGCAGCTCTTTGCAAAAGAGAGATATTGGCAAGGAAAAGCTGTCTTGTACCATTGCATTTTTCTCCCAAACGAAGGACACTAGAAAGAAAATTTTAAAGCCTCCTGTTAGGCCATCATCTACACGACATAGCCCTGAATTTTCCAATGCGTAGCTCTTTGCAAAAGAGAGATATTGGCAAGGAAAAGCTGTCTTGTACCTTTGCATTTTTCTCCCAAAGGAAGGACACTAGAAATAAAATTTTAAAGCCTCCTGTTAGGCCATCATCTACACGACATAGCCCTGAATTTTCCAATCCGTAGCTCTTTGCAAAAGAGAGATATTGGCAAGTAAAAGCTGTCTTGTACCTTTGCATTTTTCTCCCAAACGAAGGACACTAGAAAGAAAATTTTAAAGCCTCCTGTTAGGCCATCATCTACACGACATAGCCCTGAATTTTCCAATGCGCAGCTCTTTGCAAAAGAGATATATTGGCAAGGAAAAGCTGTCTTGTACCATTGCATTTTTCTCCCAAACGAAGGACACTAGAAAGAAAATTTTAAAGCCTCCTGTTAGGCCATCATCTACACGACATAGCCCTGAATTTTCCAATGCGTAGCTCTTTGCAAAAGAGAGATATTGGCAAGGAAAAGCTGTCTTGTACCTTTGCATTTTTCTCCCAAACGAAGGACACTAGAAAGAAAATTTTAAAGCCTCCTGTTAGGCCATCATCTACACGACATAGCCCTGAATTTTCCAATGCGCAGCTCTTTGCAAAAGAGAGATATTGGCAAGGAAAAGCTGTCTTGTACCATTGCATTTTTCTCCCAAACGAAGGACACTAGAAAGAACATTTTAAAGCCTCCTGTAAGGCCATCATCTACACGACATAGCCCTGAATTTTCCAATGCGCAGCTCTTTGCAAAAGAGAGATATTGGCAAGGAAAAGCTGTCTTGTACCATTGCATTTTTCTCCCAAACGAAGGACACTAGAAAGAAAATTTTAAAGCCTCCTGTTAGGCCATCATCTACACGACATAGCCCTGAATTTTCCAATGCGTAGCTCTTTGCAAAAGAGAGATATTGGCAAGGAAAAGCTGTCTTGTACCTTTGCATTTTTCTCCCAAACGAAGGACACTAGAAAGAAAATTTTAAAGCCTCCTGTTAGGCCATCATCTACACGACATAGCCCTGAATTTTCCAATCCGTAGCTCTTTGCAAAAGAGAGATATTGGCAAGGAAAAGCTGTATTGTACCTTTGCATTTTTCTCCCAAACGAAAGACACTAGAATGAAAATTTTAAAGCCTCCTGTTAGTGCTTCATCTACACGTTATAGCCCTGAATTTTCCAATGCCTATCTCTTTGCAAAAGAGATATATTGGCAAGGAAAAGCTGTATTGTACCTTTGCATTTTTCTCCCAAACGAAGGACACTAGAATGAAAATTTTAAAGCCTCCTGTTAGTGCTTCATCTACACGTTATAGCCCTGAATTTTCCAATGCCTATCTCTTTGCAAAAGAGAGATATCGGCAAGGAAAAGCTGTATTGTACCTTTGCATTTTTCTCCCAAACGAAAGACACTAGAATGAAAATTTTAAAGCCTCCTGTTAGTGCTTCATCTACACGTTATAGCCCTGCATTTTCCAATGCCTATCTCTTTGCAAAAGAGAGATATCGGCAAGGAAAAGCAGCATTGTACTTTTGAATTTTTCTCCCAAACGAAAGACACTAGAATGAAAATTTTAAAGCCTCCTGTTAGGCCATCATCTACACGACATAGCCCTGAATTTTCCAATGCGCAGCTCTTTGCAAAAGAGAGATATTGGCAAGGAAAAGCTGTCTTGTACCTTTGCATTTTTCTCCCAAACGAAGGTCACTAGAAAGAAAATTTTAAAGCCTCCTGTTAGGCCATAATCTACACGACATAGCCCTGAATTTTCCAATGCGCAGCTCTTTGCAAAAGAGAGATATTGGCAAGGAAAAGCTGTCTTGTACCATTGCATTTTTCTCCCAAACGAAGGACACTAGAAAGAAAATTTTAAAGCCTCCTGTTAGGCCATCATCTACACGACATAGCGCTGAATTTTCCAATGCGCAGCTCTTTGCAAAAGAGAGATATTGGCAAGGAAAAGCTGTCTTGTACCATTGCATTTTTCTCCCAAACGAAGGACACTAGAAAGAACATTTTAAAGCCTCCTGTTAGGCCATCATCTACACGACATAGCCCTGAATTTTCCAATGCGCAGCTCTTTGCAAAAGAGAGATATTGGCAAGGAAAAGCTGTCTTGTACCTTTGCATTTTTCTCCCAAACGAAGGACACTAGAAAGAAAATTTTAAAGCCTCCTGTTAGGCCATCATCTACACGACATAGCCCTGAATTTTCCAATGCGTAGCTCTTTGCAAAAGAGAGATATTGGCAAGGAAAAGCTGTCTTGTACCTTTGCATTTTTCTCCCTAACGAAGGACACTAGAAAGAAAATTTTAAAGCCTCCTGTTAGGCCATCATCGACACGACATAGCCCTGAATTTTTTAATCCGTAGCTCTTTGCAAAAGAGAGATATTGGCAAGTAAAAGCTGTCTTGTACCTTTGCATTTTTCTCCCAAACGAAGGACACTAGAAAGAAAATTTTAAAGCCACCTGTTAGGCCATCATCTACACGACATAGCCCTGAATTTTCCAATGCGTAGCTCTTTGCAAAAGAGAGATATTGGCAAGGAAAAGCTGTCTTGTACCTTTGCATTTTTCTCCCAAACGAAGGACACTAGAAAGAAAATTTTAAAGCCTCCTGTTAGGCCATCATCTACACGACAAAGCCCTGATTTTTCCAATGCGCAGCTCTTTGCAAAAGAGAGATATTGGCAAGGAAAAGCTGTCTTGTACAATTGCATTTTTCTCCCAAACGAAGGACACTAGAAAGAACATTTTAAAGCCTCCTGTTAGGCCATCATCTACACGACATAGCCCTGAATTTTCCAATGCGCAACTCTTTGCAAAAGAGAGATATTGGCAAGGAAAAGCTGTCTTGTACCTTTGCATTTTTCTCCCAAACGAAGGACACTAGAAAGAAAATTTTAAAGCCTCCTGTTAGGCCATCATTTACACGACATAGCCCTGAATTTTCCAATGCGCAGCTCTTTGCAAAAGAGAGATATTGGCAAGGAAAAGCTGTCTTGTACCATTGCATTTTTCTCCCAAACGAAGGACACTAGAAAGAAAATTTTAAAGCCTCCTGTTAGGCCATCATCTACACGACATAGCCCTGAATTTTCCAATGCGCAGCTCTTTGCAAAAGAGAGATATTGGCAAGGAAAAGCTGTCTTGTACCTTTGCATTTTTCTCCCTAACGAAGGACACTAGAAAGAAAATTTTAAAGCCTCCTGTTAGGCCATCATTTACACGACATAGCCCTGAATTTTCCAATGCGCAGCTCTTTGCAAAAGAGAGATATTGGCAAGGAAAAGCTGTCTTGTACCTTTGCATTTTTCTCCCAAACGAAGGACACTAGAAAGAAAATTTTAAAGCCTCCTGTTAGGCCATCATCTACACGACATAGCCCTGAATTTTCCAATGCGCAGCTCTTTGCAAAAGAGAGATATTGGCAAGGAAAAGCTTTCTTGTACCATTGCATTTTTCTCCCAAACGAAGGACACTAGAAAGAACATTTTAAAGCCTCCTGTTAGGCCATCATCTACACGACATAGCCCTGAATTTCCCAATGCACAGCTCTTTGCAAAAGAGAGATATTGGCAAGGAAAAGCTGTCTTGTACCTTTGCATTTTTCTCCCAAACGAAGGACACTAGAAAGAAAATTTTAAAGCCTCCTGTTAGGCCATCATCTACACGACATAGCCCTGAATTTTCCAATGCCTATCTCTTTGCAAAAGAGATATATTGGCAAGGAAAAGCTGTATTGTACCTTTGCATTTTTCTCCCAAACGAAGGACACTAGAATGAAAATTTTAAAGCCTCCTGTTAGTGCTTCATCTACACGTTATAGCCCTGAATTTTCCAATGCCTATCTCTTTGCAAAAGAGAGATATCGGCAAGGAAAAGCTGTATTGTACCTTTGCATTTTTCTCCCAAACGAAAGACACTAGAATGAAAATTTTAAAGCCTCCTGTTAGTGCTTCATCTACACGTTATAGCCCTGCATTTTCCAATGCCTATCTCTTTGCAAAAGAGAGATATCGGCAAGGAAAAGCAGCATTGTACTTTTGAATTTTTCTCCCAAACGAAAGACACTAGAATGAAAATTTTAAAGCCTCCTGTTAGGCCATCATCTACACGACATAGCCCTGAATTTTCCAATGCGCAGCTCTTTGCAAAAGAGAGATATTGGCAAGGAAAAGCTGTCTTGTACCTTTGCATTTTTCTCCCAAACGAAGGTCACTAGAAAGAAAATTTTAAAGCCTCCTGTTAGGCCATAATCTACACGACATAGCCCTGAATTTTCCAATGCGCAGCTCTTTGCAAAAGAGAGATATTGGCAAGGAAAAGCTGTCTTGTACCATTGCATTTTTCTCCCAAACGAAGGACACTAGAAAGAAAATTTTAAAGCCTCCTGTTAGGCCATCATCTACACGACATAGCGCTGAATTTTCCAATGCGCAGCTCTTTGCAAAAGAGAGATATTGGCAAGGAAAAGCTGTCTTGTACCATTGCATTTTTCTCCCAAACGAAGGACACTAGAAAGAACATTTTAAAGCCTCCTGTTAGGCCATCATCTACACGACATAGCCCTGAATTTTCCAATGCGCAGCTCTTTGCAAAAGAGAGATATTGGCAAGGAAAAGCTGTCTTGTACCTTTGCATTTTTCTCCCAAACGAAGGACACTAGAAAGAAAATTTTAAAGCCTCCTGTTAGGCCATCATCTACACGACATAGCCCTGAATTTTCCAATGCGTAGCTCTTTGCAAAAGAGAGATATTGGCAAGGAAAAGCTGTCTTGTACCTTTGCATTTTTCTCCCTAACGAAGGACACTAGAAAGAAAATTTTAAAGCCTCCTGTTAGGCCATCATTTACACGACATAGCCCTGAATTTTCCAATGCGCAGCTCTTTGCAAAAGAGAGATATTGGCAAGGAAAAGCTGTCTTGTACCATTGCATTTTTCTCCCAAACGAAGGACACTAGAAAGAAAATTTTAAAGCCTCCTGTTAGGCCATCATCTACACGACATAGCCCTGAATTTTCCAATGCGTAGCTCTTTGCAAAAGAGAGATATTGGCAAGGAAAAGCTGTCTTGTACCTTTGCATTTTTCTCCCAAAGGAAGGACACTAGAAAGAAAATTTTAAAGCCTCCTGTTAGGCCATCATCTACACGACATAGCCCTGAATTTTCCAATCCGTAGCTCTTTGCAAAAGAGAGATATTGGCAAGTAAAAGCTGTCTTGTACCTTTGCATTTTTCTCCCAAACGAAGGACACTAGAAAGAAAATTTTAAAGCCTCCTGTTAGGCCATCATCTACACGACATAGCCCTGAATTTTCCAATGCGCAGCTCTTTGCAAAAGAGATATATTGGCAAGGAAAAGCTGTCTTGTACCATTGCATTTTTCTCCCAAACGAAGGACACTAGAAAGAAAATTTTAAAGCCTCCTGTTAGGCCATCATCTACACGACATAGCCCTGAATTTTCCAATGCGTAGCTCTTTGCAAAAGAGAGATATTGGCAAGGAAAAGCTGTCTTGTACCTTTGCATTTTTCTCCCAAACGAAGGACACTAGAAAGAAAATTTTAAAGCCTCCTGTTAGGCCATCATCTACACGACATAGCCCTGAATTTTCCAATGCGCAGCTCTTTGCAAAAGAGAGATATTGGCAAGGAAAAGCTGTCTTGTACCATTGCATTTTTCTCCCAAACGAAGGACACTAGAAAGAACATTTTAAAGCCTCCTGTAAGGCCATCATCTACACGACATAGCCCTGAATTTTCCAATGCGCAGCTCTTTGCAAAAGAGAGATATTGGCAAGGAAAAGCTGTCTTGTACCATTGCATTTTTCTCCCAAACGAAGGACACTAGAAAGAAAATTTTAAAGCCTCCTGTTAGGCCATCATCTACACGACATAGCCCTGAATTTTCCAATGCGTAGCTCTTTGCAAAAGAGAGATATTGGCAAGGAAAAGCTGTCTTGTACCTTTGCATTTTTCTCCCAAACGAAGGACACTAGAAAGAAAATTTTAAAGCCTCCTGTTAGGCCATCATCTACACGACATAGCCCTGAATTTTCCAATCCGTAGCTCTTTGCAAAAGAGAGATATTGGCAAGGAAAAGCTGTATTGTACCTTTGCATTTTTCTCCCAAACGAAAGACACTAGAATGAAAATTTTAAAGCCTCCTGTTAGTGCTTCATCTACACGTTATAGCCCTGAATTTTCCAATGCCTATCTCTTTGCAAAAGAGATATATTGGCAAGGAAAAGCTGTATTGTACCTTTGCATTTTTCTCCCAAACGAAGGACACTAGAATGAAAATTTTAAAGCCTCCTGTTAGTGCTTCATCTACACGTTATAGCCCTGAATTTTCCAATGCCTATCTCTTTGCAAAAGAGAGATATCGGCAAGGAAAAGCTGTATTGTACCTTTGCATTTTTCTCCCAAACGAAAGACACTAGAATGAAAATTTTAAAGCCTCCTGTTAGTGCTTCATCTACACGTTATAGCCCTGCATTTTCCAATGCCTATCTCTTTGCAAAAGAGAGATATCGGCAAGGAAAAGCAGCATTGTACTTTTGAATTTTTCTCCCAAACGAAAGACACTAGAATGAAAATTTTAAAGCCTCCTGTTAGGCCATCATCTACACGACATAGCCCTGAATTTTCCAATGCGCAGCTCTTTGCAAAAGAGAGATATTGGCAAGGAAAAGCTGTCTTGTACCTTTGCATTTTTCTCCCAAACGAAGGTCACTAGAAAGAAAATTTTAAAGCCTCCTGTTAGGCCATAATCTACACGACATAGCCCTGAATTTTCCAATGCGCAGCTCTTTGCAAAAGAGAGATATTGGCAAGGAAAAGCTGTCTTGTACCATTGCATTTTTCTCCCAAACGAAGGACACTAGAAAGAAAATTTTAAAGCCTCCTGTTAGGCCATCATCTACACGACATAGCGCTGAATTTTCCAATGCGCAGCTCTTTGCAAAAGAGAGATATTGGCAAGGAAAAGCTGTCTTGTACCATTGCATTTTTCTCCCAAACGAAGGACACTAGAAAGAACATTTTAAAGCCTCCTGTTAGGCCATCATCTACACGACATAGCCCTGAATTTTCCAATGCGCAGCTCTTTGCAAAAGAGAGATATTGGCAAGGAAAAGCTGTCTTGTACCTTTGCATTTTTCTCCCAAACGAAGGACACTAGAAAGAAAATTTTAAAGCCTCCTGTTAGGCCATCATCTACACGACATAGCCCTGAATTTTCCAATGCGTAGCTCTTTGCAAAAGAGAGATATTGGCAAGGAAAAGCTGTCTTGTACCTTTGCATTTTTCTCCCTAACGAAGGACACTAGAAAGAAAATTTTAAAGCCTCCTGTTAGGCCATCATCGACACGACATAGCCCTGAATTTTTTAATCCGTAGCTCTTTGCAAAAGAGAGATATTGGCAAGTAAAAGCTGTCTTGTACCTTTGCATTTTTCTCCCAAACGAAGGACACTAGAAAGAAAATTTTAAAGCCACCTGTTAGGCCATCATCTACACGACATAGCCCTGAATTTTCCAATGCGTAGCTCTTTGCAAAAGAGAGATATTGGCAAGGAAAAGCTGTCTTGTACCTTTGCATTTTTCTCCCAAACGAAGGACACTAGAAAGAAAATTTTAAAGCCTCCTGTTAGGCCATCATCTACACGACAAAGCCCTGAATTTTCCAATGCGCAGCTCTTTGCAAAAGAGAGATATTGGCAAGGAAAAGCTGTCTTGTACAATTGCATTTTTCTCCCAAACGAAGGACACTAGAAAGAACATTTTAAAGCCTCCTGTTAGGCCATCATCTACACGACATAGCCCTGAATTTTCCAATGCGCAACTCTTTGCAAAAGAGAGATATTGGCAAGGAAAAGCTGTCTTGTACCTTTGCATTTTTCTCCCAAACGAAGGACACTAGAAAGAAAATTTTAAAGCCTCCTGTTAGGCCATCATTTACACGACATAGCCCTGAATTTTCCAATGCGCAGCTCTTTGCAAAAGAGAGATATTGGCAAGGAAAAGCTGTCTTGTACCATTGCATTTTTCTCCCAAACGAAGGACACTAGAAAGAAAATTTTAAAGCCTCCTGTTAGGCCATCATCTACACGACATAGCCCTGAATTTTCCAATGCGCAGCTCTTTGCAAAAGAGAGATATTGGCAAGGAAAAGCTGTCTTGTACCTTTGCATTTTTCTCCCTAACGAAGGACACTAGAAAGAAAATTTTAAAGCCTCCTGTTAGGCCATCATTTACACGACATAGCCCTGAATTTTCCAATGCGCAGCTCTTTGCAAAAGAGAGATATTGGCAAGGAAAAGCTGTCTTGTACCATTGCATTTTTCTCCCAAACGAAGGACACTAGAAAGAAAATTTTAAAGCCTCCTGTTAGGCCATCATCTACACGACATAGCCCTGAATTTTCCAATGCGTAGCTCTTTGCAAAAGAGAGATATTGGCAAGGAAAAGCTGTCTTGTACCTTTGCATTTTTCTCCCAAAGGAAGGACACTAGAAAGAAAATTTTAAAGCCTCCTGTTAGGCCATCATCTACACGACATAGCCCTGAATTTTCCAATCCGTAGCTCTTTGCAAAAGAGAGATATTGGCAAGTAAAAGCTGTCTTGTACCTTTGCATTTTTCTCCCAAACGAAGGACACTAGAAAGAAAATTTTAAAGCCTCCTGTTAGGCCATCATCTACACGACATAGCCCTGAATTTTCCAATGCGCAGCTCTTTGCAAAAGAGATATATTGGCAAGGAAAAGCTGTCTTGTACCATTGCATTTTTCTCCCAAACGAAGGACACTAGAAAGAAAATTTTAAAGCCTCCTGTTAGGCCATCATCTACACGACATAGCCCTGAATTTTCCAATGCGTAGCTCTTTGCAAAAGAGAGATATTGGCAAGGAAAAGCTGTCTTGTACCTTTGCATTTTTCTCCCAAACGAAGGACACTAGAAAGAAAATTTTAAAGCCTCCTGTTAGGCCATCATCTACACGACATAGCCCTGAATTTTCCAATGCGCAGCTCTTTGCAAAAGAGAGATATTGGCAAGGAAAAGCTGTCTTGTACCATTGCATTTTTCTCCCAAACGAAGGACACTAGAAAGAACATTTTAAAGCCTCCTGTAAGGCCATCATCTACACGACATAGCCCTGAATTTTCCAATGCGCAGCTCTTTGCAAAAGAGAGATATTGGCAAGGAAAAGCTGTCTTGTACCATTGCATTTTTCTCCCAAACGAAGGACACTAGAAAGAAAATTTTAAAGCCTCCTGTTAGGCCATCATCTACACGACATAGCCCTGAATTTTCCAATGCGTAGCTCTTTGCAAAAGAGAGATATTGGCAAGGAAAAGCTGTCTTGTACCTTTGCATTTTTCTCCCAAACGAAGGACACTAGAAAGAAAATTTTAAAGCCTCCTGTTAGGCCATCATCTACACGACATAGCCCTGAATTTTCCAATCCGTAGCTCTTTGCAAAAGAGAGATATTGGCAAGGAAAAGCTGTATTGTACCTTTGCATTTTTCTCCCAAACGAAAGACACTAGAATGAAAATTTTAAAGCCTCCTGTTAGTGCTTCATCTACACGTTATAGCCCTGAATTTTCCAATGCCTATCTCTTTGCAAAAGAGATATATTGGCAAGGAAAAGCTGTATTGTACCTTTGCATTTTTCTCCCAAACGAAGGACACTAGAATGAAAATTTTAAAGCCTCCTGTTAGTGCTTCATCTACACGTTATAGCCCTGAATTTTCCAATGCCTATCTCTTTGCAAAAGAGAGATATCGGCAAGGAAAAGCTGTATTGTACCTTTGCATTTTTCTCCCAAACGAAAGACACTAGAATGAAAATTTTAAAGCCTCCTGTTAGTGCTTCATCTACACGTTATAGCCCTGCATTTTCCAATGCCTATCTCTTTGCAAAAGAGAGATATCGGCAAGGAAAAGCAGCATTGTACTTTTGAATTTTTCTCCCAAACGAAAGACACTAGAATGAAAATTTTAAAGCCTCCTGTTAGGCCATCATCTACACGACATAGCCCTGAATTTTCCAATGCGCAGCTCTTTGCAAAAGAGAGATATTGGCAAGGAAAAGCTGTCTTGTACCTTTGCATTTTTCTCCCAAACGAAGGTCACTAGAAAGAAAATTTTAAAGCCTCCTGTTAGGCCATAATCTACACGACATAGCCCTGAATTTTCCAATGCGCAGCTCTTTGCAAAAGAGAGATATTGGCAAGGAAAAGCTGTCTTGTACCATTGCATTTTTCTCCCAAACGAAGGACACTAGAAAGAAAATTTTAAAGCCTCCTGTTAGGCCATCATCTACACGACATAGCGCTGAATTTTCCAATGCGCAGCTCTTTGCAAAAGAGAGATATTGGCAAGGAAAAGCTGTCTTGTACCATTGCATTTTTCTCCCAAACGAAGGACACTAGAAAGAACATTTTAAAGCCTCCTGTTAGGCCATCATCTACACGACATAGCCCTGAATTTTCCAATGCGCAGCTCTTTGCAAAAGAGAGATATTGGCAAGGAAAAGCTGTCTTGTACCTTTGCATTTTTCTCCCAAACGAAGGACACTAGAAAGAAAATTTTAAAGCCTCCTGTTAGGCCATCATCTACACGACATAGCCCTGAATTTTCCAATGCGTAGCTCTTTGCAAAAGAGAGATATTGGCAAGGAAAAGCTGTCTTGTACCTTTGCATTTTTCTCCCTAACGAAGGACACTAGAAAGAAAATTTTAAAGCCTCCTGTTAGGCCATCATCGACACGACATAGCCCTGAATTTTTTAATCCGTAGCTCTTTGCAAAAGAGAGATATTGGCAAGTAAAAGCTGTCTTGTACCTTTGCATTTTTCTCCCAAACGAAGGACACTAGAAAGAAAATTTTAAAGCCACCTGTTAGGCCATCATCTACACGACATAGCCCTGAATTTTCCAATGCGTAGCTCTTTGCAAAAGAGAGATATTGGCAAGGAAAAGCTGTCTTGTACCTTTGCATTTTTCTCCCAAACGAAGGACACTAGAAAGAAAATTTTAAAGCCTCCTGTTAGGCCATCATCTACACGACAAAGCCCTGAATTTTCCAATGCGCAGCTCTTTGCAAAAGAGAGATATTGGCAAGGAAAAGCTGTCTTGTACAATTGCATTTTTCTCCCAAACGAAGGACACTAGAAAGAACATTTTAAAGCCTCCTGTTAGGCCATCATCTACACGACATAGCCCTGAATTTTCCAATGCGCAACTCTTTGCAAAAGAGAGATATTGGCAAGGAAAAGCTGTCTTGTACCTTTGCATTTTTCTCCCAAACGAAGGACACTAGAAAGAAAATTTTAAAGCCTCCTGTTAGGCCATCATTTACACGACATAGCCCTGAATTTTCCAATGCGCAGCTCTTTGCAAAAGAGAGATATTGGCAAGGAAAAGCTGTCTTGTACCATTGCATTTTTCTCCCAAACGAAGGACACTAGAAAGAAAATTTTAAAGCCTCCTGTTAGGCCATCATCTACACGACATAGCCCTGAATTTTCCAATGCGTAGCTCTTTGCAAAAGAGAGATATTGGCAAGGAAAAGCTGTCTTGTACCTTTGCATTTTTCTCCCAAAGGAAGGACACTAGAAAGAAAATTTTAAAGCCTCCTGGTAGGCCATCATCTACACGACATAGCCCTGAATTTTCCAATCCGTAGCTCTTTGCAAAAGAGAGATATTGGCAAGTAAAAGCTGTCTTGTACCTTTGCATTTTTCTCCCAAACGAAGGACACTAGAAAGAAAATTTTAAAGCCTCCTGTTAGGCCATCATCTACACGACATAGCCCTGAATTTTCCAATGCGCAGCTCTTTGCAAAAGAGATATATTGGCAAGGAAAAGCTGTCTTGTACCATTGCATTTTTCTCCCAAACGAAGGACACTAGAAAGAAAATTTTAAAGCCTCCTGTTAGGCCATCATCTACACGACATAGCCCTGAATTTTCCAATGCGTAGCTCTTTGCAAAAGAGAGATATTGGCAAGGAAAAGCTGTCTTGTACCTTTGCATTTTTCTCCCAAACGAAGGACACTAGAAAGAAAATTTTAAAGCCTCCTGTTAGGCCATCATCTACACGACATAGCCCTGAATTTTCCAATGCGCAGCTCTTTGCAAAAGAGAGATATTGGCAAGGAAAAGCTGTCTTGTACCATTGCATTTTTCTCCCAAACGAAGGACACTAGAAAGAACATTTTAAAGCCTCCTGTTAGGCCATCATCTACACGACATAGCCCTGAATTTTCCAATGCGCAGCTCTTTGCAAAAGAGAGATATTGGCAAGGAAAAGCTGTCTTGTACCTTTGCATTTTTCTCCCAAACGAAGGTCACTAGAAAGAAAATTTTAAAGCCTCCTGTTAGGCCATCATCTACACGACATAGCCCTGAATTTTCCAATGCGTAGCTCTTTGCAAAAGAGAGATATTGGCAAGGAAAAGCTGTCTTGTACCTTTGCATTTTTCTCCCAAACGAAGGACACTAGAAAGAAAATTTTAAAGCCTCCTGTTAGGCCATCATCTACACGACATAGCCCTGAATTTTCCAATGCGTAGCTCTTTGCAAAAGAGAGATATTGGAAAGTAAAAGCTGTCTTGTACCTTTGCATTTTTCTCCCAAACGAAGGACACTAGAAAGAAAATTTTAAAGCCTCCTGTTAGGCCATCATCTACACGACATAGCCCTGAATTTTCCAATCCGTAGCTCTTTGCAAAAGAGAGATATTGGCAAGGAAAAGCTGTCTTGTACCTTTGCATTTTTCTCCCAAACGAAGGACACTAGAAAGAAAATTTTAAAGCCTCCTGTTAGGCCATCATCTACACGACATAGCCCTGAATTTTCCAATGCGTAGCTCTTTGCAAAAGAGAGATATTGGAAAGTAAAAGCTGTCTTGTACCTTTGCATTTTTCTCCCAAACGAAGGACACTAGAAAGAAAATTTTAAAGCCTCCTGTTAGGCCATCATCTACACGACATAGCCCTGAATTTTCCAATCCGTAGCTCTTTGCAAAAGAGAGATATCGGCAAGGAAATGCTGTATTGTACCTTTGCATTTTTCTCCCAAACGAAAGACACTAGAATGAAAATTATAAATCCTCCTGTTAGTGCTTCATCTACACGTTATAGCCCTGCATTTTCCAATGCCTATCTCTTTGCAAAAGAGAGATATCGGCAAGGAAAAGCTGCATTGTACTTATGCATTTTTCTCCCAAACGAAAGACACTAGAATGAAAATTTTAAAGCCTACTGTTAGTGCTTCATCTACACGTTATAGCCCTGAATTTTCCTATGCCTATCTCTTTGCAAAAGAGAGATATCTGCAAGGAAATGCTGTATTGTACCTTTGCATTTTTCTCCCAAACGAAAGACACTAGAATGAAAATTTTAAAGCCTCCTGTTAGTGCTTCATCTACACGTTATAGCCCTGAATTTTCCTATGCCTATCTCTTTGCAAAAGAGAGATATCTGCAAGGAAATGCTGTATTGTACCTTTGCATTTTTCTCCCAAACGAAAGACACTAGAATGAAAATTTTAAAGCCTACTGTTAGTGCTTCATCTACACGTTATAGCCCTGCATTTTCCAATGCCTATCTCTTTGCAAAAGAGAGATATCGGCAAGGAAAAGCTTCATTGTACTTTTGCATTTTTCTCCCAAACGAAAGACACTAGAATGAAAATTTTAAAGCCTCCTGTTAGTGCTTCATCTACACGTTATAGCCCTGAGTTTTCCAATGCCTAGCTCTTTGCAAAAGAGAGATATTGGCAAGGAAAAACTGTATTGTACCTTTGCATTTTTCTCCCAAACGAAAGACACTAGAATGAAAATTGTAAAGCTTCCTGTTAGTGCTTCATCTACACGTTATAGCCCTGAATTTTCCAATGCCTAGCTCTTTGCAAAAGAGAGATATCGGCAGGGAAAAGCTGTATTGTACCTTTGCATTTTTCTCCCAAACGAAAGACACTAGAATGAAAATTTTAAAGCCTCCTGTTAGTGCTTCATCTACACGTTATAGCCCTGAATTTTCCAATGCTTATCTCTTAGCAAAAGAGAGATATTGGCAAGGAAAAGCAGCATTGTACTTTTACATTTTTCTCCCAAACGAAAGACACTAGAATGAAAATTTTAAAGCCTCCTGTTAGTGCTTCATCTACACGTTATAGCCCTGAATTTTCCAATGCCTAGCTCTTTGCAAAAGAGAGATATTGGCAAGGAAAAGCTGTATTGTACCTTTGCATTTTTCTCCCAAACGAAGGACACTAGATTGAAAATTTTAAAGCCTCCTATTAGTGCTTCATCTACACGTTATAGCCCTGAATTTTCCAATGCCTAGCTCTTTGCAAAAGAGAGATATCGGCAAGGAAAAGCGGTATTGTACCTTTGCATTTTTCTCCCAAACGAAAGACACTAGAATGAAAATTTTAAAGCCTCCTGTTAGTGCTTCATCTACACGTTATAGCCCTGAATTTTCCAATGCCTAGCTCTTTGCAAAAGAGAGATATCGGCAAGGAAAAGCGGTATTGTACCTTTGCATTTTTCTCCCAAACGAAAGACACTAGAATGAAAATTTTAAAGCCTCCTGTTAGTGCTTCATCTACACGTTATAGCCCTTAATTTTCCAATGCCTATCTCTTTGCAAAAGAGAGATATCGGCAAGGAAATGCTGTATTGTACCTTTGCATTTTTCTCCCAAACGAAAGACACTAGAATGAAAATTGTAAAGCTTCCTGTTAGTGCTTCATCTACACGTTATAGCCCTGAATTTTCCAATGCCTAGCTCTTTGCAAAAGAGAGATATCGGCAAGGAAAAGCGGTATTGTACCTTTGCATTTTTCTCCCAAACGAAAGACACTAGAATGAAAATTTTAAAGCCTCCTGTTAGTGCTTCATCTACACGTTATAGCCCTGAATTTTCCAATGCCTAGCTCTTTGCAAAAGAGAGATATCGGCAAGGAAAAGCGGTATTGTACCTTTGCATTTTTCTCCCAAACGAAAGACACTAGAATGAAAATTTTAAAGCCTCCTGTTAGTGCTTCATCTACACGTTATAGCCCTTAATTTTCCAATGCCTATCTCTTTGCAAAAGAGAGATATCGGCAAGGAAATGCTGTATTGTACCTTTGCATTTTTCTCCCAAACGAAAGACACTAGAATGAAAATTTTAAAGCCTCCTGTTAGTTCTTCATCTACACGTTATAGCCCTGAATTTTCCAATGCCTAGCTCTTTGCAAAAGAGAGATATTGGCAAGGAAAACCTGTATTGTACCTTTGCATTTTTCTCCCAAACGAAGGACACTAGATTGAAAATTTTAAAGCCTCCTATTAGTGCTTCATCTACACGTTATAGCCCTGAATTTTCCAATGCCTAGCTCTTTGCAAAAGAGAGATATCGGCAATGAAAATGGTATTGTACCTTTGCATTTTTCTCCCAAACGAAAGACACTAGAATGAAAATTTTAAAGCCTCCTGTTAGTGCTTCATCTACACGTTATAGCCCTGAATTTTCCAATGCCTATCTCTTTGCAAAAGAGAGATATCGGCAAGGAAAAGCTGTATTGTACCTTTGCATTTTTCTCCCAAACGAAGGACACTAGAATGAAAATTTTAAAGTCTCCTATTAGTGCTTCATCTACACGTTATAGCCCTTAATTTTCCAATGCCTATCTCTTTGAAAAAGAGAGATATCGGCAAGGAAAAGCTGTATTGTACCTTTGCAGTTTTCTCCCAAACGAAGGACACTAGAATGAAAATTTTAAAGCCTCCTGTTAGTGCTTCATCTACACGTTATAGCCCTGAATTTTCCAATGCCTATCTCTTTGCAAAAGAGAGATATCGGCAAGGAAAAGCTGTATTGTACCTTTGCATTTTTCTCCCAAACGAAAGACACTAGAATGAAAATTTTAAAGCCTCCTGTTAGTGCTTCATCTACACGTTATAGCCCTGAATTTTCCAATGCCTATCTCTTTGCAAAAGAGAGATATCGGCATGGAAAAGCTGTATTGTACCTTTGCATTTTTCTCCCAAACGAAGGACACTAGAATGAAAATTGTAAAGCTTCCTGTTAGTGCTTCATCTACACGTTATAGCCCTGAATTTTCCAATGCCTAGCTCTTTGCAAAAGAGAGATATCGGCAAGGAAAAGCTGTATTGTACCTTTGCATTTTTCTCCCAAACGAAAGACACTAGAATGAAAATTTTAAAGCCTCCTGTTAGTGCTTCATCTACACGTTATAGCCCTGAATTTTCCAATGCCTATCTCTTTGCAAAAGAGATATATTGGCAAGGAAAAGCTGTCTTGTACCTTTGCATTTTTCTCCCAAACGAAGGACACTAGAAAGAAAATTTTAAAGCCTCCTGTTAGGCCATCATCTACACGACAAAGCCCTGAATTTTCCAATGCGCAGCTCTTTGCAAAAGAGAGATATTGGCAAGGAAAAGCTGTCTTGTACAATTGCATTTTTCTCCCAAACGAAGGACACTAGAAAGAACATTTTAAAGCCTCCTGTTAGGCCATCATCTACACGACATAGCCCTGAATTTTCCAATGCGCAACTCTTTGCAAAAGAGAGATATTGGCAAGGAAAAGCTGTCTTGTACCTTTGCATTTTTCTCCCAAACGAAGGACACTAGAAAGAAAATTTTAAAGCCTCCTGTTAGGCCATCATTTACACGACATAGCCCTGAATTTTCCAATGCGCAGCTCTTTGCAAAAGAGAGATATTGGCAAGGAAAAGCTGTCTTGTACCATTGCATTTTTCTCCCAAACGAAGGACACTAGAAAGAAAATTTTAAAGCCTCCTGTTAGGCCATCATCTACACGACATAGCCCTGAATTTTCCAATGCGCAGCTCTTTGCAAAAGAGAGATATTGGCAAGGAAAAGCTGTCTTGTACCTTTGCATTTTTCTCCCTAACGAAGGACACTAGAAAGAAAATTTTAAAGCCTCCTGTTAGGCCATCATTTACACGACATAGCCCTGAATTTTCCAATGCGCAGCTCTTTGCAAAAGAGAGATATTGGCAAGGAAAAGCTGTCTTGTACCATTGCATTTTTCTCCCAAACGAAGGACACTAGAAAGAAAATTTTAAAGCCTCCTGTTAGGCCATCATCTACACGACATAGCCCTGAATTTTCCAATGCGTAGCTCTTTGCAAAAGAGAGATATTGGCAAGGAAAAGCTGTCTTGTACCTTTGCATTTTTCTCCCAAAGGAAGGACACTAGAAAGAAAATTTTAAAGCCTCCTGTTAGGCCATCATCTACACGACATAGCCCTGAATTTTCCAATCCGTAGCTCTTTGCAAAAGAGAGATATTGGCAAGTAAAAGCTGTCTTGTACCTTTGCATTTTTCTCCCAAACGAAGGACACTAGAAAGAAAATTTTAAAGCCTCCTGTTAGGCCATCATCTACACGACATAGCCCTGAATTTTCCAATGCGCAGCTCTTTGCAAAAGAGATATATTGGCAAGGAAAAGCTGTCTTGTACCATTGCATTTTTCTCCCAAACGAAGGACACTAGAAAGAAAATTTTAAAGCCTCCTGTTAGGCCATCATCTACACGACATAGCCCTGAATTTTCCAATGCGTAGCTCTTTGCAAAAGAGAGATATTGGCAAGGAAAAGCTGTCTTGTACCTTTGCATTTTTCTCCCAAACGAAGGACACTAGAAAGAAAATTTTAAAGCCTCCTGTTAGGCCATCATCTACACGACATAGCCCTGAATTTTCCAATGCGCAGCTCTTTGCAAAAGAGAGATATTGGCAAGGAAAAGCTGTCTTGTACCATTGCATTTTTCTCCCAAACGAAGGACACTAGAAAGAACATTTTAAAGCCTCCTGTAAGGCCATCATCTACACGACATAGCCCTGAATTTTCCAATGCGCAGCTCTTTGCAAAAGAGAGATATTGGCAAGGAAAAGCTGTCTTGTACCATTGCATTTTTCTCCCAAACGAAGGACACTAGAAAGAAAATTTTAAAGCCTCCTGTTAGGCCATCATCTACACGACATAGCCCTGAATTTTCCAATGCGTAGCTCTTTGCAAAAGAGAGATATTGGCAAGGAAAAGCTGTCTTGTACCTTTGCATTTTTCTCCCAAACGAAGGACACTAGAAAGAAAATTTTAAAGCCTCCTGTTAGGCCATCATCTACACGACATAGCCCTGAATTTTCCAATCCGTAGCTCTTTGCAAAAGAGAGATATTGGCAAGGAAAAGCTGTATTGTACCTTTGCATTTTTCTCCCAAACGAAAGACACTAGAATGAAAATTTTAAAGCCTCCTGTTAGTGCTTCATCTACACGTTATAGCCCTGAATTTTCCAATGCCTATCTCTTTGCAAAAGAGATATATTGGCAAGGAAAAGCTGTATTGTACCTTTGCATTTTTCTCCCAAACGAAGGACACTAGAATGAAAATTTTAAAGCCTCCTGTTAGTGCTTCATCTACACGTTATAGCCCTGAATTTTCCAATGCCTATCTCTTTGCAAAAGAGAGATATCGGCAAGGAAAAGCTGTATTGTACCTTTGCATTTTTCTCCCAAACGAAAGACACTAGAATGAAAATTTTAAAGCCTCCTGTTAGTGCTTCATCTACACGTTATAGCCCTGCATTTTCCAATGCCTATCTCTTTGCAAAAGAGAGATATCGGCAAGGAAAAGCAGCATTGTACTTTTGAATTTTTCTCCCAAACGAAAGACACTAGAATGAAAATTTTAAAGCCTCCTGTTAGGCCATCATCTACACGACATAGCCCTGAATTTTCCAATGCGCAGCTCTTTGCAAAAGAGAGATATTGGCAAGGAAAAGCTGTCTTGTACCTTTGCATTTTTCTCCCAAACGAAGGTCACTAGAAAGAAAATTTTAAAGCCTCCTGTTAGGCCATAATCTACACGACATAGCCCTGAATTTTCCAATGCGCAGCTCTTTGCAAAAGAGAGATATTGGCAAGGAAAAGCTGTCTTGTACCATTGCATTTTTCTCCCAAACGAAGGACACTAGAAAGAAAATTTTAAAGCCTCCTGTTAGGCCATCATCTACACGACATAGCGCTGAATTTTCCAATGCGCAGCTCTTTGCAAAAGAGAGATATTGGCAAGGAAAAGCTGTCTTGTACCATTGCATTTTTCTCCCAAACGAAGGACACTAGAAAGAACATTTTAAAGCCTCCTGTTAGGCCATCATCTACACGACATAGCCCTGAATTTTCCAATGCGCAGCTCTTTGCAAAAGAGAGATATTGGCAAGGAAAAGCTGTCTTGTACCTTTGCATTTTTCTCCCAAACGAAGGACACTAGAAAGAAAATTTTAAAGCCTCCTGTTAGGCCATCATCTACACGACATAGCCCTGAATTTTCCAATGCGTAGCTCTTTGCAAAAGAGAGATATTGGCAAGGAAAAGCTGTCTTGTACCTTTGCATTTTTCTCCCTAACGAAGGACACTAGAAAGAAAATTTTAAAGCCTCCTGTTAGGCCATCATCGACACGACATAGCCCTGAATTTTTTAATCCGTAGCTCTTTGCAAAAGAGAGATATTGGCAAGTAAAAGCTGTCTTGTACCTTTGCATTTTTCTCCCAAACGAAGGACACTAGAAAGAAAATTTTAAAGCCACCTGTTAGGCCATCATCTACACGACATAGCCCTGAATTTTCCAATGCGTAGCTCTTTGCAAAAGAGAGATATTGGCAAGGAAAAGCTGTCTTGTACCTTTGCATTTTTCTCCCAAACGAAGGACACTAGAAAGAAAATTTTAAAGCCTCCTGTTAGGCCATCATCTACACGACAAAGCCCTGAATTTTCCAATGCGCAGCTCTTTGCAAAAGAGAGATATTGGCAAGGAAAAGCTGTCTTGTACAATTGCATTTTTCTCCCAAACGAAGGACACTAGAAAGAACATTTTAAAGCCTCCTGTTAGGCCATCATCTACACGACATAGCCCTGAATTTTCCAATGCGCAACTCTTTGCAAAAGAGAGATATTGGCAAGGAAAAGCTGTCTTGTACCTTTGCATTTTTCTCCCAAACGAAGGACACTAGAAAGAAAATTTTAAAGCCTCCTGTTAGGCCATCATTTACACGACATAGCCCTGAATTTTCCAATGCGCAGCTCTTTGCAAAAGAGAGATATTGGCAAGGAAAAGCTGTCTTGTACCATTGCATTTTTCTCCCAAACGAAGGACACTAGAAAGAAAATTTTAAAGCCTCCTGTTAGGCCATCATCTACACGACATAGCCCTGAATTTTCCAATGCGTAGCTCTTTGCAAAAGAGAGATATTGGCAAGGAAAAGCTGTCTTGTACCTTTGCATTTTTCTCCCAAAGGAAGGACACTAGAAAGAAAATTTTAAAGCCTCCTGGTAGGCCATCATCTACACGACATAGCCCTGAATTTTCCAATCCGTAGCTCTTTGCAAAAGAGAGATATTGGCAAGTAAAAGCTGTCTTGTACCTTTGCATTTTTCTCCCAAACGAAGGACACTAGAAAGAAAATTTTAAAGCCTCCTGTTAGGCCATCATCTACACGACATAGCCCTGAATTTTCCAATGCGCAGCTCTTTGCAAAAGAGATATATTGGCAAGGAAAAGCTGTCTTGTACCATTGCATTTTTCTCCCAAACGAAGGACACTAGAAAGAAAATTTTAAAGCCTCCTGTTAGGCCATCATCTACACGACATAGCCCTGAATTTTCCAATGCGTAGCTCTTTGCAAAAGAGAGATATTGGCAAGGAAAAGCTGTCTTGTACCTTTGCATTTTTCTCCCAAACGAAGGACACTAGAAAGAAAATTTTAAAGCCTCCTGTTAGGCCATCATCTACACGACATAGCCCTGAATTTTCCAATGCGCAGCTCTTTGCAAAAGAGAGATATTGGCAAGGAAAAGCTGTCTTGTACCATTGCATTTTTCTCCCAAACGAAGGACACTAGAAAGAACATTTTAAAGCCTCCTGTTAGGCCATCATCTACACGACATAGCCCTGAATTTTCCAATGCGCAGCTCTTTGCAAAAGAGAGATATTGGCAAGGAAAAGCTGTCTTGTACCTTTGCATTTTTCTCCCAAACGAAGGTCACTAGAAAGAAAATTTTAAAGCCTCCTGTTAGGCCATCATCTACACGACATAGCCCTGAATTTTCCAATGCGTAGCTCTTTGCAAAAGAGAGATATTGGCAAGGAAAAGCTGTCTTGTACCTTTGCATTTTTCTCCCAAACGAAGGACACTAGAAAGAAAATTTTAAAGCCTCCTGTTAGGCCATCATCTACACGACATAGCCCTGAATTTTCCAATGCGTAGCTCTTTGCAAAAGAGAGATATTGGAAAGTAAAAGCTGTCTTGTACCTTTGCATTTTTCTCCCAAACGAAGGACACTAGAAAGAAAATTTTAAAGCCTCCTGTTAGGCCATCATCTACACGACATAGCCCTGAATTTTCCAATCCGTAGCTCTTTGCAAAAGAGAGATATTGGCAAGGAAAAGCTGTCTTGTACCTTTGCATTTTTCTCCCAAACGAAGGACACTAGAAAGAAAATTTTAAAGCCTCCTGTTAGGCCATCATCTACACGACATAGCCCTGAATTTTCCAATGCGTAGCTCTTTGCAAAAGAGAGATATTGGAAAGTAAAAGCTGTCTTGTACCTTTGCATTTTTCTCCCAAACGAAGGACACTAGAAAGAAAATTTTAAAGCCTCCTGTTAGGCCATCATCTACACGACATAGCCCTGAATTTTCCAATCCGTAGCTCTTTGCAAAAGAGAGATATCGGCAAGGAAATGCTGTATTGTACCTTTGCATTTTTCTCCCAAACGAAAGACACTAGAATGAAAATTATAAATCCTCCTGTTAGTGCTTCATCTACACGTTATAGCCCTGCATTTTCCAATGCCTATCTCTTTGCAAAAGAGAGATATCGGCAAGGAAAAGCTGCATTGTACTTATGCATTTTTCTCCCAAACGAAAGACACTAGAATGAAAATTTTAAAGCCTACTGTTAGTGCTTCATCTACACGTTATAGCCCTGAATTTTCCTATGCCTATCTCTTTGCAAAAGAGAGATATCTGCAAGGAAATGCTGTATTGTACCTTTGCATTTTTCTCCCAAACGAAAGACACTAGAATGAAAATTTTAAAGCCTCCTGTTAGTGCTTCATCTACACGTTATAGCCCTGAATTTTCCTATGCCTATCTCTTTGCAAAAGAGAGATATCTGCAAGGAAATGCTGTATTGTACCTTTGCATTTTTCTCCCAAACGAAAGACACTAGAATGAAAATTTTAAAGCCTACTGTTAGTGCTTCATCTACACGTTATAGCCCTGCATTTTCCAATGCCTATCTCTTTGCAAAAGAGAGATATCGGCAAGGAAAAGCTTCATTGTACTTTTGCATTTTTCTCCCAAACGAAAGACACTAGAATGAAAATTTTAAAGCCTCCTGTTAGTGCTTCATCTACACGTTATAGCCCTGAGTTTTCCAATGCCTAGCTCTTTGCAAAAGAGAGATATTGGCAAGGAAAAACTGTATTGTACCTTTGCATTTTTCTCCCAAACGAAAGACACTAGAATGAAAATTGTAAAGCTTCCTGTTAGTGCTTCATCTACACGTTATAGCCCTGAATTTTCCAATGCCTAGCTCTTTGCAAAAGAGAGATATCGGCAGGGAAAAGCTGTATTGTACCTTTGCATTTTTCTCCCAAACGAAAGACACTAGAATGAAAATTTTAAAGCCTCCTGTTAGTGCTTCATCTACACGTTATAGCCCTGAATTTTCCAATGCTTATCTCTTAGCAAAAGAGAGATATTGGCAAGGAAAAGCAGCATTGTACTTTTACATTTTTCTCCCAAACGAAAGACACTAGAATGAAAATTTTAAAGCCTCCTGTTAGTGCTTCATCTACACGTTATAGCCCTGAATTTTCCAATGCCTAGCTCTTTGCAAAAGAGAGATATTGGCAAGGAAAAGCTGTATTGTACCTTTGCATTTTTCTCCCAAACGAAGGACACTAGATTGAAAATTTTAAAGCCTCCTATTAGTGCTTCATCTACACGTTATAGCCCTGAATTTTCCAATGCCTAGCTCTTTGCAAAAGAGAGATATCGGCAAGGAAAAGCGGTATTGTACCTTTGCATTTTTCTCCCAAACGAAAGACACTAGAATGAAAATTTTAAAGCCTCCTGTTAGTGCTTCATCTACACGTTATAGCCCTGAATTTTCCAATGCCTAGCTCTTTGCAAAAGAGAGATATCGGCAAGGAAAAGCGGTATTGTACCTTTGCATTTTTCTCCCAAACGAAAGACACTAGAATGAAAATTTTAAAGCCTCCTGTTAGTGCTTCATCTACACGTTATAGCCCTTAATTTTCCAATGCCTATCTCTTTGCAAAAGAGAGATATCGGCAAGGAAATGCTGTATTGTACCTTTGCATTTTTCTCCCAAACGAAAGACACTAGAATGAAAATTGTAAAGCTTCCTGTTAGTGCTTCATCTACACGTTATAGCCCTGAATTTTCCAATGCCTAGCTCTTTGCAAAAGAGAGATATCGGCAAGGAAAAGCGGTATTGTACCTTTGCATTTTTCTCCCAAACGAAAGACACTAGAATGAAAATTTTAAAGCCTCCTGTTAGTGCTTCATCTACACGTTATAGCCCTGAATTTTCCAATGCCTAGCTCTTTGCAAAAGAGAGATATCGGCAAGGAAAAGCGGTATTGTACCTTTGCATTTTTCTCCCAAACGAAAGACACTAGAATGAAAATTTTAAAGCCTCCTGTTAGTGCTTCATCTACACGTTATAGCCCTTAATTTTCCAATGCCTATCTCTTTGCAAAAGAGAGATATCGGCAAGGAAATGCTGTATTGTACCTTTGCATTTTTCTCCCAAACGAAAGACACTAGAATGAAAATTTTAAAGCCTCCTGTTAGTTCTTCATCTACACGTTATAGCCCTGAATTTTCCAATGCCTAGCTCTTTGCAAAAGAGAGATATTGGCAAGGAAAACCTGTATTGTACCTTTGCATTTTTCTCCCAAACGAAGGACACTAGATTGAAAATTTTAAAGCCTCCTATTAGTGCTTCATCTACACGTTATAGCCCTGAATTTTCCAATGCCTAGCTCTTTGCAAAAGAGAGATATCGGCAATGAAAATGGTATTGTACCTTTGCATTTTTCTCCCAAACGAAAGACACTAGAATGAAAATTTTAAAGCCTCCTGTTAGTGCTTCATCTACACGTTATAGCCCTGAATTTTCCAATGCCTATCTCTTTGCAAAAGAGAGATATCGGCAAGGAAAAGCTGTATTGTACCTTTGCATTTTTCTCCCAAACGAAGGACACTAGAATGAAAATTTTAAAGTCTCCTATTAGTGCTTCATCTACACGTTATAGCCCTTAATTTTCCAATGCCTATCTCTTTGAAAAAGAGAGATATCGGCAAGGAAAAGCTGTATTGTACCTTTGCAGTTTTCTCCCAAACGAAGGACACTAGAATGAAAATTTTAAAGCCTCCTGTTAGTGCTTCATCTACACGTTATAGCCCTGAATTTTCCAATGCCTATCTCTTTGCAAAAGAGAGATATCGGCAAGGAAAAGCTGTATTGTACCTTTGCATTTTTCTCCCAAACGAAAGACACTAGAATGAAAATTTTAAAGCCTCCTGTTAGTGCTTCATCTACACGTTATAGCCCTGAATTTTCCAATGCCTATCTCTTTGCAAAAGAGAGATATCGGCATGGAAAAGCTGTATTGTACCTTTGCATTTTTCTCCCAAACGAAGGACACTAGAATGAAAATTGTAAAGCTTCCTGTTAGTGCTTCATCTACACGTTATAGCCCTGAATTTTCCAATGCCTAGCTCTTTGCAAAAGAGAGATATCGGCAAGGAAAAGCTGTATTGTACCTTTGCATTTTTCTCCCAAACGAAAGACACTAGAATGAAAATTTTAAAGCCTCCTGTTAGTGCTTCATCTACACGTTATAGCCCTGAATTTTCCAATGCTTATCTCTTTGCAAAAGAGAGATATTGGCAAGGAAAAGCAGCATTGTACTTTTGCATTTTTCTCCCAAACGAAAGACACTAGAATGAAAATTTTAAAGCCTCCTGTTAGTGCTTCATCTACACGTTATAGCCCTGAATTTTCCAATGCCTAGCTCTTTGCAAAAGAGAGATATTGGCAAGGAAAAGCTGTATTGTACCTTTGCATTTTTCTCCCAAACGAAGGACACTAGATTGAAAATTTTAAAGCCTCCTATTAGTGCTTCATCTACACGTTATAGCCCTGAATTTTCCAATGCCTAGCTCTTTGCAAAAGAGAGATATCGGCAAGGAAAAGCGGTATTGTACCTTTGCATTTTTCTCCCAAACGAAAGACACTAGAATGAAAATTTTAAAGCCTCCTGTTAGTGCTTCATCTACACGTTATAGCCCTGAATTTTCCAATGCCTAGCTCTTTGCAAAAGAGAGATATCGGCAAGGAAAAGCATTATTGTACCTTTGCATTTTTCTCCCAAACGAAAGACACTAGAATGAAAATTTTAAAGCCTCCTGTTAGTGCTTCATCTACACGTTATAGCCCTTAATTTTCCAATGCCTATCTCTTTGCAAAAGAGAGATATCGGCAAGGAAATGCTGTATTGTACCTTTGCATTTTTCTCCCAAACGAAAGACACTAGAATGAAAATTTTAAAGTCTCCTGTTAGTGCTTCATCTACACGTTATAGCCCTGCATTTTCCAATGCCTATCTCTTTGCAAAAGAGAGATATCGGCAAGGAAATGCTGTATTGTACCTTTGCATTTTTCTCCCAAACGAAAGACACTAGAATGAAAATTTTAAAGCCTAATGTTAGTGCTTCATCTACACGTTATAGCCCTGCATTTTCCAATGCCTATCTCTTTGCAAAAGAGAGATATCGGCAAGGAAAAGCTGCATTGTACTTTTGCATTTTTCTCCCAAACGAAAGACACTAGAATGAAAATTTTAAAGCCTCCTGTTAGTGCTTCATCTACACGTTATAGCCCTGCATTTTCCAATGCCTATCTCTTTGCAAAAGAGAGATATCGGCAAGGAAAAGCAGCATTGTACTTTTGCATTTTTCTCCCAAACGAAAGACACTAGAATGAAAATTTTAAAGCCTCCTGTTAGGCCATCATCTACACGACATAGCCCTGAATTTTCCAATGCGCAGCTCTTTGCAAAAGAGAGATATTGGCAAGGAAAAGCTGTCTTGTACCTTTGCATTTTTCTCCCAAACGAAGGTTACTAGAAAGAAAATTTTAAAGCCTCCTGTTAGGCCATAATCTACACGACATAGCCCTGAATTTTCCAATGCGCAGCTCTTTGCAAAAGAGAGATATTGGCAAGGAAAAGCTGTCTTGTACCATTGCATTTTTCTCCCAAACGAAGGACACTAGAAAGAAAATTTTAAAGCCTCCTGTTAGGCCATCATCTACACGACATAGCCCTGAATTTTCCAATGCGCAGCTCTTTGCAAAAGAGAGATATTGGCAAGGAAAAGCTGGCTTGTACCTTTGCATTTTTCTCCCAAACGAAGGTCACTAGAAAGAAAATTTTAAAGCCTCCTGTTAGGCCATCATCTACACGACATAGCCCTGAATTTTCCAATGAGTAGCTCTTTGCAAAAGAGAGATATTGGCAAGGAAAAGCTGTCTTGTACCTTTGCATTTTTCTCCCAAACGAAGGACACTAGAAAGAAAATTTTAAAGCCTCCTGTTAGGCCATCATCTACACGACATAGTCCTGAATTTTCCAATGCGCAGCTCTTTGCAAAAGAGAGATATTGGCAAGGAAAAGCTGTCTTGTACCATTGCATTTTTCTCCCAAACGAAGGACACTAGAAAGAACATTTTAAAGCCTCCTGTTAGGCCATCATCTACACGACATAGCCCTGAATTTTCCAATGCGCAGCTCTTTGCAAAAGAGAGATATTGGCAAGGAAAAGCTGTCTTGTACCTTTGCATTTTTCTCCCAAACGAAGGACACTAGAAAGAAAATTTTAAAGCCTCCTGTTAGGCCATCATCTACACGACATAGCCCTGAATTTTCCAATGCGTAGCTCTTTGCAAAAGAGAGATATTGGCAAGGAAAAGCTGTCTTGTACCTTTGCATTTTTCTCCCAAACGAAGGACACTAGAAAGAAAATTTTAAAGCCTCCTGTTAGGCCATCATCTACACGACATAGCCCTGAATTTTCCAATCCGTAGCTCTTTGCAAAAGAGAGATATTGGCAAGTAAAAGCTGTCTTGTACCTTTGCATTTTTCTCCCAAACGAAGGACACTAGAAAGAAAATTTTAAAGCCTCCTGTTAGGCCATCATCTACACGACATAGCCCTGAATTTTCCAATGCGCAGCTCTTTGCAAAAGAGATATATTGGCAAGGAAAAGCTGTCTTGTACCATTGCATTTTTCTCCCAAACGAAGGACACTAGAAAGAAAATTTTAAAGCCACCTGTTAGGCCATCATCTACACGACATAGCCCTGAATTTTCCAATGCGTAGCTCTTTGCAAAAGAGAGATATTGGCAAGGAAAAGCTGTCTTGTACCTTTGCATTTTTCTCCCAAACGAAGGACACTAGAAAGAAAATTTTAAAGCCTCCTGTTAGGCCATCATCTACACGACATAGCCCTGAATTTTCCAATGCGCAGCTCTTTGCAAAAGAGAGATATTGGCAAGGAAAAGCTGTCTTGTACCATTGCATTTTTCTCCCAAACGAAGGACACTAGAAAGAACATTTTAAAGCCTCCTGTTAGGCCATCATCTACACGACATAGCCCTGAATTTTCGAATGCGCAGCTCTTTGCAAAAGAGAGATATTGGCAAGGAAAAGCTGTCTTGTACCTTTGCATTTTTCTCCCAAACGAGGGTCACTAGAAAGAAAATTTTAAAGCCTCCTGTTAGGCCATCATCTACATGACATAGCCCTGAATTTTCCAATGCGTAGCTCTTTGCAAAATAGAGATATTGGCAAGGAAAAGCTGTCTTGTACCTTTGCATTTTTCTCCCAAACGAAGGACACTAGAAAGAAAATTTTAAAGCCTCCTGTTAGGCCATCATCTACACGACATAGCCCTGAATTTTCCAATGCGCAGCTCTTTGCAAAAGAGAGATATTGGCAAGGAAAAGCTGTCTTGTACCTTTGCATTTTTCTCCCAAACGAAGGACACTAGAAAGAAAATTTTAAAGCCTCCTGTTAGGCCATCATCTACACGACATAGCCCTGAATTTTCCAATGCGTAGCTCTTTGCAAAAGAGAGATATTGGCAAGGAAAAGCTGTCTTGTACCTTTTTTATTTTTCTCCCAAACGAAGGACACTAGAAAGAAAATTTTAAAGCCTCCTGTTAGGCCATCATCTACACGACATATCCCTGAATTTTCCAATGCGCAGCTCTTTGCAAAAGAGAGATATTGGCAAGGAAAAGCTGTCTTGTACCTTTTTTATTTTTCTCCCAAACGAAGGTCACTAGAAAGAACATTTTAAAGCCTCCTGTTAGGCCATCATCTACACGACATAGCCCTGAATTTTCCAATGCGCAGCTCTTTGCAAAAGAGAGATATTGGCAAGGAAAAGCTGTCTTGTACCTTTGCATTTTTCTCCCAAACGAAGGACACTAGAAAGAAAATTTTAAAGCCTCCTGTTAGGCCATCATCTACACGACATAGCCCTGAATTTTCCAATGCGTAGCTCTTTGCAAAAGAGAGATATTGGCAAGGAAAAGCTGTCTTGTACCTTTGCATTTTTCTCCCAAACGAAGGACACTAGAAAGAAAATTTTAAAGCCTCCTGTTAGGCCATCATCTACACGACATAGCCCTGAATTTTCCAATCCGTAGCTCTTTGCAAAAGAGAGATATTGGCAAGTAAAAGCTGTCTTGTACCTTTGCATTTTTCTCCCAAACGAAGGACACTAGAAAGAAAATTTTAAAGCCTCCTGTTAGGCCATCATCTACACGACATAGCCCTGAATTTTCCAATGCGCAGCTCTTTGCAAAAGAGATATATTGGCAAGGAAAAGCTGTCTTGTACCATTGCATTTTTCTCCCAAACGAAGGACACTAGAAAGAAAATTTTAAAGCCACCTGTTAGGCCATCATCTACACGACATAGCCCTGAATTTTCCAATGCGTAGCTCTTTGCAAAAGAGAGATATTGGCAAGGAAAAGCTGTCTTGTACCTTTGCATTTTTCTCCCAAACGAAAGACACTAGAATGAAAATTTTAAAGCCTCCTGTTAGTGCTTCATCTACACGTTATAGCCCTGAATTTTCCAATGCCTATCTCTTTGCAAAAGAGAGATATTGGCAATTAAAAGCTGTATTGTACCTTTGCATTTTTCTCCCAAACGAAGGACACTAGAATGAAAATTTTTAAGCCTCCTGTTAGTGCTTCATCTACACGTTATAGCCCTGCATTTTCCAATGCCAATCTCTTTGCAAAAGAGAGATATCGGCAAGGAAAAGCAGCATTGTACTTTTGCATTTTTCTCCCAAACGAAAGACACTAGAATGAAAATTTTAAAGCCTACTGTTAGGCCATCATCTACACGACATAGCCCTGAATTTTCCAATGCGCAGCTCTTTGCAAAAGAGAGATATTGGCAAGGAAAAGCTGTCTTGTACCTTTGCATTTTTCTCCCAAACGAAGGTCACTAGAAAGAAAATTTTAAAGCCTCCTGTTAGGCCATCATCTACACGACATAGCCCTGAATTTTCCAATGCGCAGCTCTTTGCAAAAGAGAGATATTGGCAAGGAAAAGCTGTCTTGTACCTTTGCATTTTTCTCCCAAACGAAGGTCACTAGAAAGAAAATTTTAAAGCCTCCTGTTAGGCCATCATCTACACGACATAGCCCTGAATTTTCCAATGAGTAGCTCTTTGCAAAAGAGAGATATTGGCAAGGAAAAGCTGTCTTGTACCTTTGCATTTTTCTCCCAAACGAAGGACACTAGAAAGAAAATTTTAAAGCCTCCTGTTAGGCCATCATCTACACGACATAGCCCTGAATTTTCCAATGCGCAGCTCTTTGCAAAAGAGAGATATTGGCAAGGAAAAGCTGTCTTGTACCATTGCATTTTTCTCCCAAACGAAGGACACTAGAAAGAACATTTTAAAGCCTCCTGTTAGGCCATCATCTACACGACATAGCCCTGAATTTTCCAATGCGCAGCTCTTTGCAAAAGAGAGATATTGGCAAGGAAAAGCTGTCTTGCACCATTGCATTTTTCTCCCAAACGAAGGACACTAGAAAGAAAATTTTAAAGCCTCCTGTTAGGCCATCATCTACACGACATAGCCCTGAATTTTCCAATGCGCAGCTCTTTGCAAAAGAGAGATATTGGCAAGGAAAAGCTGTCTTGTACCTTTGCATTTTTCTCCCAAACGAAGGTCACTAGAAAGAAAATTTTAAAGCCTCCTGTTAGGCCATCATCTACACGACATAGCCCTGAATTTTCCAATGCGCAGCTCTTTGCAAAAGAGAGATATTGGCAAGGAAAAGCTGTCTTGTACCATTGCATTTTTCTCCCAAACGAAGGACACTAGAAAGAAAATTTTAAAGCCTCCTGTTAGGCCATCATCTACACGACATAGCCCTGAATTTTCCAATGCGCAGCTCTTTGCAAAAGAGAGATATTGGCAAGGAAAAGCTGTCTTGTACCTTTGCATTTTTCTCCCAAACGAAGGTCACTAGAAAGAAAATTTTAAAGCCTCCTGTTAGGCCATCATCTACACGACATAGCCCTGAATTTTCCAATGAGTAGCTCTTTGCAAAAGAGAGATATTGGCAAGGAAAAGCTGTCTTGTACCTTTGCATTTTTCTCCCAAACGAAGGACACTAGAAAGAAAATTTTAAAGCCTCCTGTTAGGCCATCATCTACACGACATAGCCCTGAATTTTCCAATGCGCAGCTCTTTGCAAAAGAGAGATATTGGCAAGGAAAAGCTGTCTTGTACCATTGCAGTTTTCTCCCAAACGAAGGACACTAGAAAGAACATTTTAAAGCCTCCTGTTAGGCCATCATCTACACGACATAGCCCTGAATTTTCCAATGCGCAGCTCTTTGCAAAAGAGAGATATTGGCAAGGAAAAGCTGTCTTGTACCTTTGCATTTTTCTCCCAAACGAAGGACACTAGAAAGAAAATTTTAAAGCCTCCTGTTAGGCCATCATCTACACGACATAGCCCTGAATTTTCCAATGCGTAGCTCTTTGCAAAAGAGAGATATTGGCAAGGAAAAGCTGTCTTGTACCTTTGCATTTTTCTCCCAAACGAAGGACACTAGAAAGAAAATTTTAAAGCCTCCTGTTAGGCCATCATCTACACGACATAGCCCTGAATTTTCCAATCCGTAGCTCTTTGCAAAAGAGAGATATTGGCAAGTAAAAGCTGTCTTGTACCTTTGCATTTTTCTCCCAAACGAAGGACACTAGAAAGAAAATTTTAAAGCCTCCTGTTAGGCCATCATCTACACGACATAGCCCTGAATTTTCCAATGCGCAGCTCTTTGCAAAAGAGATATATTGGCAAGGAAAAGCTGTCTTGTACCATTGCATTTTTCTCCCAAACGAAGGACACTAGAAAGAAAATTTTAAAGCCACCTGTTAGGCCATCATCTACACGACATAGCCCTGAATTTTCCAATGCGTAGCTCTTTGCAAAAGAGAGATATTGGCAAGGAAAAGCTGTCTTGTACCTTTGCATTTTTCTCCCAAACGAAAGACACTAGAATGAAAATTTTAAAGCCTCCTGTTAGTGCTTCATCTACACGTTATAGCCCTGAATTTTCCAATGCCTATCTCTTTGCAAAAGAGAGATATTGGCAATTAAAAGCTGTATTGTACCTTTGCATTTTTCTCCCAAACGAAGGACACTAGAATGAAAATTTTTAAGCCTCCTGTTAGTGCTTCATCTACACGTTATAGCCCTGCATTTTCCAATGCCAATCTCTTTGCAAAAGAGAGATATCGGCAAGGAAAAGCAGCATTGTACTTTTGCATTTTTCTCCCAAACGAAAGACACTAGAATGAAAATTTTAAAGCCTACTGTTAGGCCATCATCTACACGACATAGCCCTGAATTTTCCAATGCGCAGCTCTTTGCAAAAGAGAGATATTGGCAAGGAAAAGCTGTCTTGTACCTTTGCATTTTTCTCCCAAACGAAGGTCACTAGAAAGAAAATTTTAAAGCCTCCTGTTAGGCCATCATCTACACGACATAGCCCTGAATTTTCCAATGCGCAGCTCTTTGCAAAAGAGAGATATTGGCAAGGAAAAGCTGTCTTGTACCTTTGCATTTTTCTCCCAAACGAAGGTCACTAGAAAGAAAATTTTAAAGCCTCCTGTTAGGCCATCATCTACACGACATAGCCCTGAATTTTCCAATGAGTAGCTCTTTGCAAAAGAGAGATATTGGCAAGGAAAAGCTGTCTTGTACCTTTGCATTTTTCTCCCAAACGAAGGACACTAGAAAGAAAATTTTAAAGCCTCCTGTTAGGCCATCATCTACACGACATAGCCCTGAATTTTCCAATGCGCAGCTCTTTGCAAAAGAGAGATATTGGCAAGGAAAAGCTGTCTTGTACCATTGCATTTTTCTCCCAAACGAAGGACACTAGAAAGAACATTTTAAAGCCTCCTGTTAGGCCATCATCTACACGACATAGCCCTGAATTTTCCAATGCGCAGCTCTTTGCAAAAGAGAGATATTGGCAAGGAAAAGCTGTCTTGCACCATTGCATTTTTCTCCCAAACGAAGGACACTAGAAAGAAAATTTTAAAGCCTCCTGTTAGGCCATCATCTACACGACATAGCCCTGAATTTTCCAATGCGCAGCTCTTTGCAAAAGAGAGATATTGGCAAGGAAAAGCTGTCTTGTACCTTTGCATTTTTCTCCCAAACGAAGGTCACTAGAAAGAAAATTTTAAAGCCTCCTGTTAGGCCATCATCTACACGACATAGCCCTGAATTTTCCAATGCGCAGCTCTTTGCAAAAGAGAGATATTGGCAAGGAAAAGCTGTCTTGTACCATTGCATTTTTCTCCCAAACGAAGGACACTAGAAAGAAAATTTTAAAGCCTCCTGTTAGGCCATCATCTACACGACATAGCCCTGAATTTTCCAATGCGCAGCTCTTTGCAAAAGAGAGATATTGGCAAGGAAAAGCTGTCTTGTACCTTTGCATTTTTCTCCCAAACGAAGGTCACTAGAAAGAAAATTTTAAAGCCTCCTGTTAGGCCATCATCTACACGACATAGCCCTGAATTTTCCAATGAGTAGCTCTTTGCAAAAGAGAGATATTGGCAAGGAAAAGCTGTCTTGTACCTTTGCATTTTTCTCCCAAACGAAGGACACTAGAAAGAAAATTTTAAAGCCTCCTGTTAGGCCATCATCTACACGACATAGCCCTGAATTTTCCAATGCGCAGCTCTTTGCAAAAGAGAGATATTGGCAAGGAAAAGCTGTCTTGTACCATTGCAGTTTTCTCCCAAACGAAGGACACTAGAAAGAACATTTTAAAGCCTCCTGTTAGGCCATCATCTACACGACATAGCCCTGAATTTTCCAATGCGCAGCTCTTTGCAAAAGAGAGATATTGGCAAGGAAAAGCTGTCTTGTACCTTTGCATTTTTCTCCCAAACGAAGGACACTAGAAAGAAAATTTTAAAGCCTCCTGTTAGGCCATCATCTACACGACATAGCCCTGAATTTTCCAATGCGCAGCTCTTTGCAAAAGAGAGATATTGGCAAGGAAAAGCTGTCTTGTACCATTGCATTTTTCTCCCAAACGAAGGACACTAGAAAGAAAATTTTAAAGCCTCCTGTTAGGCCATCATCTACACGACATAGCCCTGAATTTTCCAATGCGTAGCTCTTTGCAAAAGAGAGATATTGGCAAGGAAAAGCTGTCTTGTACCTTTGCATTTTTCTCCCAAACGAAGGACACTAGAAAGAAAATTTTAAAGCCTCCTGTTAGGCCATCATCTACACGACATAGCCCTGAATTTTCCAATGCGCAGCTCTTTGCAAAAGAGAGATATTGGCAAGGAAAAGCTGTCTTGTACCATTGCATTTTTCTCCCAAACGAAGGACACTAGAAAGAACATTTTAAAGCCTCCTGTTAGGCCATCATCTACACGACATAGCCCTGAATTTTCCAATGCGCAGCTCTTTGCAAAAGAGAGATATTGGCAAGGAAAAGCTGTCTTGTACCTTTGCATTTTTCTCCCAAACGAAGGACACTAGAAAGAAAATTTTAAAGCCTCCTGTTAGGCCATCATCTACACGACATAGCCCTGAATTTTCCAATGCGCAGCTCTTTGCAAAAGAGAGATATTGGCAAGGAAAAGCTGTCTTGTACCTTTGCATTTTTCTCCCAAACGAAGGACACTAGAAAGAAAATTTTAAAGCCTCCTGTTAGGCCATCATCTACACGACATAGCCCTGAATTTTCCAATCCGTAGCTCTTTGCAAAAGAGAGATATTGGCAAGTAAAAGCTGTCTTGTACCTTTGCATTTTTCTCCCAAACGAAGGACACTAGAAAGAAAATTTTAAAGCCTCCTGTTAGGCCATCATCTACACGACATAGCCCTGAATTTTCCAATGCGCAGCTCTTTGCAAAAGAGATATATTGGCAAGGAAAAGCTGTCTTGTACCATTGCATTTTTCTCCCAAACGAAGGACACTAGAAAGAAAATTTTAAAGCCTCCTGTTAGGCCATCATCTACACGACATAGCCCTGAATTTTCCAATGCGTAGCTCTTTGCAAAAGAGAGATATTGGCAAGGAAAAGCTGTCTTGTACCTTTGCATTTTTCTCCCAAACGAAGGACACTAGAAAGAAAATTTTAAAGCCTCCTGTTAGGCCATCATCTACACGACATAGCCCTGAATTTTCCAATGCGCAGCTCTTTGCAAAAGAGAGATATTGGCAAGGAAAAGCTGTCTTGTACCATTGCATTTTTCTCCCAAACGAAGGACACTAGAAAGAACATTTTAAAGCCTCCTGTTAGGCCATCATCTACACGACATAGCCCTGAATTTTCCAATGCGCAGCTCTTTGCAAAAGAGAGATATTGGCAAGGAAAAGCTGTCTTGTACCTTTGCATTTTTCTCCCAAACGAAGGTCACTAGAAAGAAAATTTTAAAGCCTCCTGTTAGGCCATCATCTACACGACATAGCCCTGAATTTTCCAATGCGTAGCTCTTTGCAAAATAGAGATATTGGCAAGGAAAAGCTGTCTTGTACCTTTGCATTTTTCTCCCAAACGAAGGACACTAGAAAGAAAATTTAAAAGCCTCCTGTTAGGCCATCATCTACACGACATAGCCCTGAATTTTCCAATGCGTAGCTCTTTGCAAAAGAGAGATATTGGCAAGGAAAAGCTGTCTTGTACCTTTGCATTTTTCTCCCAAACGAAGGACACTAGAAAGAAAATTTTAAAGCCTCCTGTTAGGCCATCATCTACACGACATAGCCCTGAATTTTCCAATGCGTAGCTCTTTGCAAAAGAGAGATATTGGCAAGGAAAAGCTGTCTTGTACCTTTGCATTTTTCTCCCAAACGAAGGACACTAGAAAGAAAATTTTAAAGCCTCCTGTTAGGCCATCATCTACACGACAAAGCCCTGAATTTTCCAATGCGCAGCTCTTTGCAAAAGAGAGATATTGGCAAGGAAAAGCTGTCTTGTACCATTGCATTTTTCTCCCAAACGAAGGACACTAGAAAGAAAATTTTAAAGCCTCCTGTTAGGCCATCATCTACACGACATAGCCCTGAATTTTCCAATGCGTAGCTCTTTGCAAAAGAGAGATATTGGCAAGGAAAAGCTGTCTTGTACCTTTGCATTTTTCTCCCAAACGAAGGACACTAGAAAGAAAATTTTAAAGCCTCCTGTTAGGCCATCATCTACACGACATAGCCCTGAATTTTCCAATCCGTAGCTCTTTGCCAAAGAGAGATATTGGCAAGGAAAAGCTGTATTGTACCTTTGCATTTTTCTCCCAAACGAAAGACACTAGAATGAAAATTTTAAAGCCTCCTGTTAGTGCTTCATCTACACGTTATAGCCCTGAATTTTCCAATGCCTATCTCTTTGCAAAAGAGATATATTGGCAAGGAAAAGCTGTATTGTACCTTTGCATTTTTCTCCCAAACGAAGGACACTAGAATGAAAATTTTAAAGCCTCCTGTTAGTGCTTCATCTACACGTTATAGCCCTGAATTTTCCAATGCCTATCTCTTTGCAAAAGAGAGATATCGGCAAGGAAAAGCTGTATTGTACCTTTGCATTTTTCTCCCAAACGAAAGACACTAGAATGAAAATTTTAAAGCCTCCTGTTAGTGCTTCATCTACACGTTATAGCCCTGCATTTTCCAATGCCTATCTCTTTGCAAAAGAGAGATATCGGCAAGGAAAAGCAGCATTGTACTTTTGCATTTTTCTCCCAAACGAAAGACACTAGAATGAAAATTTTAAAGCCTCCTGTTAGGCCATCATCTACACGACATAGCCCTGAATTTTCCAATGCGCAGCTCTTTGCAAAAGAGAGATATTGGCAAGGAAAAGCTGTCTTGTACCTTTGCATTTTTCTCCCAAACGAAGATCACTAGAAAGAAAATTTTAAAGCCTCCTGTTAGGCCATAATCTACACGACATAGCCCTGAATTTTCCAATGCGCAGCTCTTTGCAAAAGAGAGATATTGGCAAGGAAAAGCTGTCTTGTACCATTGCATTTTTCTCCCAAACGAAGGACACTAGAAAGAAAATTTTAAAGCCTCCTGTTAGGCCATCATCTACACGACATAGCCCTGAATTTTCCAATGCGCAGCTCTTTGCAAAAGAGAGATATTGGCAAGGAAAAGCTGTCTTGTACCATTGCATTTTTCTCCCAAACGAAGGACACTAGAAAGAACATTTTAAAGCCTCCTGTTAGGCCATCATCTACACGACATAGCCCTGAATTTTCCAATGCGCAGCTCTTTGCAAAAGAGAGATATTGGCAAGGAAAAGCTGTCTTGTACCTTTGCATTTTTCTCCCAAACGAAGGACACTAGAAAGAAAATTTTAAAGCCTCCTGTTAGGCCATCATCTACACGACATAGCCCTGAATTTTCCAATGCGTAGCTCTTTGCAAAAGAGAGATATTGGCAAGGAAAAGCTGTCTTGTACCTTTGCATTTTTCTCCCAAACGAAGGACACTAGAAAGAAAATTTTAAAGCCTCCTGTTAGGCCATCATCGACACGACATAGCCCTGAATTTTCCAATCCGTAGCTCTTTGCAAAAGAGAGATATTGGCAAGTAAAAGCTGTCTTGTACCTTTGCATTTTTCTCCCAAACGAAGGACACTAGAAAGAAAATTTTAAAGCCTCCTGTTAGGCCATCATCTACACGACAAAGCCCTGAATTTTCCAATGCGCAGCTCTTTGCAAAAGAGAGATATTGGCAAGGAAAAGCTGTCTTGTACCATTGCATTTTTCTCCCAAACGAAGGACACTAGAAAGAACATTTTAAAGCCTCCTGTTAGGCCATCATCTACACGACATAGCCCTGAATTTTCCAATGCGCAGCTCTTTGCAAAAGAGAGATATTGGCAAGGAAAAGCTGTCTTGTACCTTTGCATTTTTCTCCCAAACGAAGGACACTAGAAAGAACATTTTAAAGCCTCCTGTTAGGCCATCATCTACACGACATAGCCCTGAATTTTCCAATGCGCAGCTCTTTGCAAAAGAGAGATATTGGCAAGGAAAAGCTGTCTTGTACCATTGCATTTTTCTCCCAAACGAAGGACACTAGAAAGAACATTTTAAAGCCTCCTGTTAGGCCATCATCTACACGACATAGCCCTGAATTTTCCAATGCGTAGCTCTTTGCAAAAGAGAGATATTGGCAAGGAAAAGCTGTCTTGTACCTTTGCATTTTTCTCCCAAACGAAGGACACTAGAAAGAAAATTTTAAAGCCTCCTGTTAGGCCATCATCGACACGACATAGCCCTGAATTTTCCAATGCGCAGCTCTTTGCAAAAGAGATATATTGGCAAGGAAAAGCTGTCTTGTACCATTGCATTTTTCTCCCAAACGAAGGACACTAGAAAGAAAATTTTAAAGCCACCTGTTAGGCCATCATCTACACGACATAGCCCTGAATTTTCCAATGCGTAGCTCTTTGCAAAAGAGAGATATTGGCAAGGAAAAGCTGTCTTGTACCTTTGCATTTTTCTCCCAAACGAAGGACACTAGAAAGAAAATTTTAAAGCCTCCTGTTAGGCCATCATCTACACGACAAAGCCCTGAATTTTCCAATGCGCAGCTCTTTGCAAAAGAGAGATATTGGCAAGGAAAAGCTGTCTTGTACCATTGCATTTTTCTCCCAAACGAAGGACACTAGAAAGAACATTTTAAAGCCTCCTGTTAGGCCATCATCTACACGACATAGCCCTGAATTTTCCAATGCGCAGCTCTTTGCAAAAGAGAGATATTGGCAAGGAAAAGCTGTCTTGTACCATTGCATTTTTCTCCCAAACGAAGGACACTAGAAAGAAAATTTAAAAGCCTCCTGTTAGGCCATCATCTACACGACATAGCCCTGAATTTTCCAATGCGTAGCTCTTTGCAAAAGAGAGATATTGGCAAGGAAAAGCTGTCTTGTACCTTTGCATTTTTCTCCCAAACGAAGGACACTAGAAAGAAAATTTTAAAGCCTCCTGTTAGGCCATCATCTACACGACATAGCCCTGAATTTTCCAATCCGTAGCTCTTTGCAAAAGAGAGATATTGGCAAGGAAAAGCTGTCTTGTACCATTGCATTTTTCTCCCAAACGAAGGACACTAGAATGAAAATTTTAAAGCCTCCTGTTAGTGCTTCATCTACACGTTATAGCCCTGAATTTTCCAATGCCTATCTCTTTGTAAAAGAGAGATATCGGCAAGGAAATGCTGTATTGTACCTTTGCATTTTTCTCCCAAACGAAAGACACTAGAATGAAAATTTTAAATCCTCCTGTTAGTGCTTCATCTACACGTTATAGCCCTGAATTTTCCTATGCCTATCTCTTTGCAAAAGAGAGATATCTGCAAGGAAATGCTGTATTGTACCTTTGCATTTTTCTCCCAAACGAAAGACACTAGAATGAAAATTTTAAAGCCTCCTGTTAGTGCTTCATCTACACGTTATAGCCCTGAATTTTCCTATGCCTATCTCTTTGCAAAAGAGAGATATCTGCAAGGAAATGCTGTATTGTACCTTTGCATTTTTCTCCCAAACGAAAGACACTAGAATGAAAATTTTAAAGCCTACTGTTAGTGCTTCATCTACACGTTATAGCTCTGCATTTTCCAATGCCTATCTCTTTGCAAAAGAGAGATATCGGCAAGGAAAAGCTTCATTGTACTTTTGCATTTTTCTCCCATACGAAAGACACTAGAATGAAAATTTTAAAGCCTCCTGTTAGTGCTTCATCTACACGTTATAGCCCTGAATTTTCCAATGCTTATCTCTTTGCAAAAGAGAGATATTGGCAAGGAAAAGCAGCATTGTACTTTTGCATTTTTCTCCCAAACGAAAGACACTAGAATGAAAATTTTAAAGCCTCCTGTTAGTGCTTCATCTACACGTTATAGCCCTGAATTTTCCAATGCCTAGCTCTTTGCAAAAGAGAGATATTGGCAAGGAAAAGCTGTATTGTACCTTTGCATTTTTCTCCCAAACGAAGGACACTAGATTGAAAATTTTAAAGCCTTCTATTAGTGCTTCATCTACACGTTATAGCCCTGAATTTTCCAATGCCTAGCTCTTTGCAAAAGAGAGATATCGGCAAGGAAAAGCGGTATTGTACCTTTGCATTTTTCTCCCAAACGAAAGACACTAGAATGAAAATTTTAAAGCCTCCTGTTAGTGCTTCATCTACACGTTATAGCCCTGAATTTTCCAATGCCTAGCTCTTTGCAAAAGAGAGATATCGGCAAGGAAAAGCGGTATTGTACCTTTGCATTTTTCTCCCAAACGAAAGACACTAGAATGAAAATTTTAAAGCCTCCTGTTAGTGCTTCATCTACACGTTATAGCCCTGAATTTTCCAATGCTTATCTCTTTGCAAAAGAGAGATATCGGCAAGGAAATGCTGTATTGTACTTTTGCATTTTTCTCCCAAACGAAAGACACTAGAATGAAAATTGTAAAGCTTCCTGTTAGTGCTTCATCTACACGTTATAGCCCTGAATTTTCCAATGCCTAGCTCTTTGCAAAAGAGAGATATTGGCAAGGAAAAGCTGTATTGTACCTTTGCATTTTTCTCCCAAACGAAGGACACTAGATTGAAAATTTTAAAGCCTCCTATTAGTGCTTCATCTACACGTTATAGCCCTGAATTTTCCAATGCCTAGCTCTTTGCAAAAGAGAGATATCGGCAAGGAAAAGCGGTATTGTACCTTTGCATTTTTCTCCCAAACGAAAGACACTAGAATGAAAATTTTAAAGCCTCCTGTTAGTGCTTCATCTACACGTTATAGCCCTGAATTTTCCAATGCCTAGCTCTTTGCAAAAGAGAGATATCGGCAAGGAAAAGCGGTATTGTACCTTTGCATTTTTCTCCCAAACGAAAGACACTAGAATGAAAATTTTAAAGCCTCCTGTTAGTGCTTCATCTACACGTTATAGCCCTTAATTTTCCAATGCCTATCTCTTTGCAAAAGAGAGATATCAGCAAGGAAATGCTGTATTGTACCTTTGCATTTTTCTCCCAAACGAAAGACACTAGAATGAAAATTTTAAAGCCTCCTGTTAGTTCTTCATCTACACGTTATAGCCCTGAATTTTCCAATGCCTAGCTCTTTGCAAAAGAGAGATATTGGCAAGGAAAACCTGTATTGTACCTTTGCATTTTTCTCCCAAACGAAGGTCACTAGAAAGAAAATTTTAAAGCCTCCTGTTAGGCCATCATCTACACGACATAGCCCTGAATTTTCCAATGCGTAGCTCTTTGCAAAATAGAGATATTGGCAAGGAAAAGCTGTCTTGTACCTTTGCATTTTTCTCCCAAACGAAGGACACTAGAAAGAAAATTTAAAAGCCTCCTGTTAGGCCATCATCTACACGACATAGCCCTGAATTTTCCAATGCGTAGCTCTTTGCAAAAGAGAGATATTGGCAAGGAAAAGCTGTCTTGTACCTTTGCATTTTTCTCCCAAACGAAGGACACTAGAAAGAAAATTTTAAAGCCTCCTGTTAGGCCATCATCTACACGACATAGCCCTGAATTTTCCAATGCGTAGCTCTTTGCAAAAGAGAGATATTGGCAAGTAAAAGCTGTCTTGTACCTTTGCATTTTTCTCCCAAACGAAGGACACTAGAAAGAAAATTTTAAAGCCTCCTGTTAGGCCATCATCTACACGACATAGCCCTGAATTTTCCAATCCGTAGCTCTTTGCAAAAGAGAGATATTGGCAAGGAAAAGCTGTCTTGTACCTTTGCATTTTTCTCCCAAACGAAGGACACTAGAAAGAAAATTTTAAAGCCTCCTGTTAGGCCATCATCTACACGACATAGCCCTGAATTTTCAAATGCGCAGCTCTTTGCAAAAGAGAGATATTGGCAAGGAAAAGCTGTCTTGTACCATTGCATTTTTCTCCCAAACGAAAGACACTAGAATGAAAATTTTAAAGCCTAATGTTAGTGCTTCATCTACACGTTATAGCCCTGCATTTTCCAATGCCTATCTCTTTGCAAAAGAGAGATATCGGCAAGGAAAAGCTGCATTGTACTTTTGCATTTTTCTCCCAAACGAAAGACACTAGAATGAAAATTTTAAAGCCTCCTGTTAGTGCTTCATCTACACGTTATAGCCCTGCATTTTCCAATGCCTATCTCTTTGCAAAAGAGAGATATCGGCAAGGAAAAGCAGCATTGTACTTTTGCATTTTTCTCCCAAACGAAAGACACTAGAATGAAAATTTTAAAGCCTCCTGTTAGGCCATCATCTACACGACATAGCCCTGAATTTTCCAATGCGCAGCTCTTTGCAAAAGAGAGATATTGGCAAGGAAAAGCTGTCTTGTACCTTTGCATTTTTCTCCCAAACGAAGGTTACTAGAAAGAAAATTTTAAAGCCTCCTGTTAGGCCATAATCTACACGACATAGCCCTGAATTTTCCAATGCGCAGCTCTTTGCAAAAGAGAGATATTGGCAAGGAAAAGCTGTCTTGTACCATTGCATTTTTCTCCCAAACGAAGGACACTAGAAAGAAAATTTTAAAGCCTCCTGTTAGGCCATCATCTACACGACATAGCTCTGAATTTTCCAATGCGCAGCTCTTTGCAAAAGAGAGATATTGGCAAGGAAAAGCTGGCTTGTACCTTTGCATTTTTCTCCCAAACGAAGGTCACTAGAAAGAAAATTTTAAAGCCTCCTGTTAGGCCATCATCTACACGACATAGCCCTGAATTTTCCAATGAGTAGCTCTTTGCAAAAGAGAGATATTGGCAAGGAAAAGCTGTCTTGTACCTTTGCATTTTTCTCCCAAACGAAGGACACTAGAAAGAAAATTTTAAAGCCTCCTGTTAGGCCATCATCTACACGACATAGTCCTGAATTTTCCAATGCGCAGCTCTTTGCAAAAGAGAGATATTGGCAAGGAAAAGCTGTCTTGTACCATTGCATTTTTCTCCCAAACGAAGGACACTAGAAAGAACATTTTAAAGCCTCCTGTTAGGCCATCATCTACACGACATAGCCCTGAATTTTCCAATGCGCAGCTCTTTGCAAAAGAGAGATATTGGCAAGGAAAAGCTGTCTTGTACCTTTGCATTTTTCTCCCAAACGAAGGACACTAGAAAGAAAATTTTAAAGCCTCCTGTTAGGCCATCATCTACACGACATAGCCCTGAATTTTCCAATGCGTAGCTCTTTGCAAAAGAGAGATATTGGCAAGGAAAAGCTGTCTTGTACCTTTGCATTTTTCTCCCAAACGAAGGACACTAGAAAGAAAATTTTAAAGCCTCCTGTTAGGCCATCATCTACACGACATAGCCCTGAATTTTCCAATGAGTAGCTCTTTGCAAAAGAGAGATATTGGCAAGGAAAAGCTGTCTTGTACCTTTGCATTTTTCTCCCAAACGAAGGACACTAGAAAGAAAATTTTAAAGCCTCCTGTTAGGCCATCATCTACACGACATAGCCCTGAATTTTCCAATGCGCAGCTCTTTGCAAAAGAGAGATATTGGCAAGGAAAAGCTGTCTTGTACCATTGCATTTTTCTCCCAAACGAAGGACACTAAAAAGAACATTTTAAAGCCTCCTGTTAGGCCATCATCTACACGACATAGCCCTGAATTTTCCAATGCGCAGCTCTTTGCAAAAGAGAGATATTGGCAAGGAAAAGCTGTCTTGTACCATTGCATTTTTCTCCCAAACGAAGGACACTAGAAAGAAAATTTTAAAGCCTCCTGTTAGGCCATCATCTACACGACATAGCCCTGAATTTTCCAATGCGCAGCTCTTTGCAAAAGAGAGATATTGGCAAGGAAAAGCTGTCTTGTACCTTTGCATTTTTCTCCCAAACGAAGGTCACTAGAAAGAAAATTTTAAAGCCTCCTGTTAGGCCATCATCTACACGACATAGCCCTGAATTTTCCAATGAGTAGCTCTTTGCAAAAGAGAGATATTGGCAAGGAAAAGCTGTCTTGTACCTTTGCATTTTTCTCCCAAACGAAGGACACTAGAAAGAAAATTTTAAAGCCTCCTGTTAGGCCATCATCTACACGACATAGCCCTGAATTTTCCAATGCGCAGCTCTTTGCAAAAGAGAGATATTGGCAAGGAAAAGCTGTCTTGTACCATTGCAGTTTTCTCCCAAACGAAGGACACTAGAAAGAACATTTTAAAGCCTCCTGTTAGGCCATCATCTACACGACATAGCCCTGAATTTTCCAATGCGCAGCTCTTTGCAAAAGAGAGATATTGGCAAGGAAAAGCTGTCTTGTACCTTTGCATTTTTCTCCCAAACGAAGGACACTAGAAAGAAAATTTTAAAGCCTCCTGTTAGGCCATCATCTACACGACATAGCCCTGAATTTTCCAATGCGCAGCTCTTTGCAAAAGAGAGATATTGGCAAGGAAAAGCTGTCTTGTACCATTGCATTTTTCTCCCAAACGAAGGACACTAGAAAGAAAATTTTAAAGCCTCCTGTTAGGCCATCATCTACACGACATAGCCCTGAATTTTCCAATGCGTAGCTCTTTGCAAAAGAGAGATATTGGCAAGGAAAAGCTGTCTTGTACCTTTGCATTTTTCTCCCAAACGAAGGACACTAGAAAGAAAATTTTAAAGCCTCCTGTTAGGCCATCATCTACACGACATAGCCCTGAATTTTCCAATGCGCAGCTCTTTGCAAAAGAGAGATATTGGCAAGGAAAAGCTGTCTTGTACCATTGCATTTTTCTCCCAAACGAAGGACACTAGAAAGAACATTTTAAAGCCTCCTGTTAGGCCATCATCTACACGACATAGCCCTGAATTTTCCAATGCGCAGCTCTTTGCAAAAGAGAGATATTGGCAAGGAAAAGCTGTCTTGTACCTTTGCATTTTTCTCCCAAACGAAGGACACTAGAAAGAAAATTTTAAAGCCTCCTGTTAGGCCATCATCTACACGACATAGCCCTGAATTTTCCAATGCGCAGCTCTTTGCAAAAGAGAGATATTGGCAAGGAAAAGCTGTCTTGTACCTTTGCATTTTTCTCCCAAACGAAGGACACTAGAAAGAAAATTTTAAAGCCTCCTGTTAGGCCATCATCTACACGACATAGCCCTGAATTTTCCAATCCGTAGCTCTTTGCAAAAGAGAGATATTGGCAAGTAAAAGCTGTCTTGTACCTTTGCATTTTTCTCCCACACGACATAGCCCTGAATTTTCCAATGCGTAGCTCTTTGCAAAAGAGAGATATTGGCAAGGAAAAGCTGTCTTGCACCATTGCATTTTTCTCCCAAACGAAGGACACTAGAAAGAAAATTTTAAAGCCTCCTGTTAGGCCATCATCTACACGACATAGCCCTGAATTTTCCAATGCGCAGCTCTTTGCAAAAGAGAGATATTGGCAAGGAAAAGCTGTCTTGTACCATTGCATTTTTCTCCCAAACGAAGGACACTAGAAAGAACATTTTAAAGCCTCCTGTTAGGCCATCATCTACACGACATAGCCCTGAATTTTCCAATGCGCAGCTCTTTGCAAAAGAGAGATATTGGCAAGGAAAAGCTGTCTTGTACCTTTGCATTTTTCTCCCAAACGAAGGACACTAGAAAGAAAATTTTAAAGCCTCCTGTTAGGCCATCATCTACACGACATAGCCCTGAATTTTCCAATGCGTAGCTCTTTGCAAAAGAGAGATATTGGCAAGGAAAAGCTGTCTTGTACCTTTGCATTTTTCTCCCAAACGAAGGACACTAGAAAGAAAATTTTAAAGCCTCCTGTTAGGCCATCATCGACACGACATAGCCCTGAATTTTCCAATCCGTAGCTCTTTGCAAAAGAGAGATATTGGCAAGTAAAAGCTGTCTTGTACCTTTGCATTTTTCTCCCAAACGAAGGACACTAGAAAGAAAATTTTAAAGCCTCCTGTTAGGCCATCATCTACACGACAAAGCCCTGAATTTTCCAATGCGCAGCTCTTTGCAAAAGAGAGATATTGGCAAGGAAAAGCTGTCTTGTACCATTGCATTTTTCTCCCAAACGAAGGACACTAGAAAGAACATTTTAAAGCCTCCTGTTAGGCCATCATCTACACGACATAGCCCTGAATTTTCCAATGCGCAGCTCTTTGCAAAAGAGAGATATTGGCAAGGAAAAGCTGTCTTGTACCTTTGCATTTTTCTCCCAAACGAAGGACACTAGAAAGAACATTTTAAAGCCTCCTGTTAGGCCATCATCTACACGACATAGCCCTGAATTTTCCAATGCGCAGCTCTTTGCAAAAGAGAGATATTGGCAAGGAAAAGCTGTCTTGTACCATTGCATTTTTCTCCCAAACGAAGGACACTAGAAAGAACATTTTAAAGCCTCCTGTTAGGCCATCATCTACACGACATAGCCCTGAATTTTCCAATGCGTAGCTCTTTGCAAAAGAGAGATATTGGCAAGGAAAAGCTGTCTTGTACCTTTGCATTTTTCTCCCAAACGAAGGACACTAGAAAGAAAATTTTAAAGCCTCCTGTTAGGCCATCATCGACACGACATAGCCCTGAATTTTCCAATGCGCAGCTCTTTGCAAAAGAGATATATTGGCAAGGAAAAGCTGTCTTGTACCATTGCATTTTTCTCCCAAACGAAGGACACTAGAAAGAAAATTTTAAAGCCACCTGTTAGGCCATCATCTACACGACATAGCCCTGAATTTTCCAATGCGTAGCTCTTTGCAAAAGAGAGATATTGGCAAGGAAAAGCTGTCTTGTACCTTTGCATTTTTCTCCCAAACGAAGGACACTAGAAAGAAAATTTTAAAGCCTCCTGTTAGGCCATCATCTACACGACAAAGCCCTGAATTTTCCAATGCGCAGCTCTTTGCAAAAGAGAGATATTGGCAAGGAAAAGCTGTCTTGTACCATTGCATTTTTCTCCCAAACGAAGGACACTAGAAAGAACATTTTAAAGCCTCCTGTTAGGCCATCATCTACACGACATAGCCCTGAATTTTCCAATGCGCAGCTCTTTGCAAAAGAGAGATATTGGCAAGGAAAAGCTGTCTTGTACCATTGCATTTTTCTCCCAAACGAAGGACACTAGAAAGAAAATTTAAAAGCCTCCTGTTAGGCCATCATCTACACGACATAGCCCTGAATTTTCCAATGCGTAGCTCTTTGCAAAAGAGAGATATTGGCAAGGAAAAGCTGTCTTGTACCTTTGCATTTTTCTCCCAAACGAAGGACACTAGAAAGAAAATTTTAAAGCCTCCTGTTAGGCCATCATCTACACGACATAGCCCTGAATTTTCCAATCCGTAGCTCTTTGCAAAAGAGAGATATTGGCAAGGAAAAGCTGTCTTGTACCATTGCATTTTTCTCCCAAACGAAGGACACTAGAATGAAAATTTTAAAGCCTCCTGTTAGTGCTTCATCTACACGTTATAGCCCTGAATTTTCCAATGCCTATCTCTTTGTAAAAGAGAGATATCGGCAAGGAAATGCTGTATTGTACCTTTGCATTTTTCTCCCAAACGAAAGACACTAGAATGAAAATTTTAAATCCTCCTGTTAGTGCTTCATCTACACGTTATAGCCCTGAATTTTCCTATGCCTATCTCTTTGCAAAAGAGAGATATCTGCAAGGAAATGCTGTATTGTACCTTTGCATTTTTCTCCCAAACGAAAGACACTAGAATGAAAATTTTAAAGCCTCCTGTTAGTGCTTCATCTACACGTTATAGCCCTGAATTTTCCTATGCCTATCTCTTTGCAAAAGAGAGATATCTGCAAGGAAATGCTGTATTGTACCTTTGCATTTTTCTCCCAAACGAAAGACACTAGAATGAAAATTTTAAAGCCTACTGTTAGTGCTTCATCTACACGTTATAGCTCTGCATTTTCCAATGCCTATCTCTTTGCAAAAGAGAGATATCGGCAAGGAAAAGCTTCATTGTACTTTTGCATTTTTCTCCCATACGAAAGACACTAGAATGAAAATTTTAAAGCCTCCTGTTAGTGCTTCATCTACACGTTATAGCCCTGAATTTTCCAATGCTTATCTCTTTGCAAAAGAGAGATATTGGCAAGGAAAAGCAGCATTGTACTTTTGCATTTTTCTCCCAAACGAAAGACACTAGAATGAAAATTTTAAAGCCTCCTGTTAGTGCTTCATCTACACGTTATAGCCCTGAATTTTCCAATGCCTAGCTCTTTGCAAAAGAGAGATATTGGCAAGGAAAAGCTGTATTGTACCTTTGCATTTTTCTCCCAAACGAAGGACACTAGATTGAAAATTTTAAAGCCTTCTATTAGTGCTTCATCTACACGTTATAGCCCTGAATTTTCCAATGCCTAGCTCTTTGCAAAAGAGAGATATCGGCAAGGAAAAGCGGTATTGTACCTTTGCATTTTTCTCCCAAACGAAAGACACTAGAATGAAAATTTTAAAGCCTCCTGTTAGTGCTTCATCTACACGTTATAGCCCTGAATTTTCCAATGCCTAGCTCTTTGCAAAAGAGAGATATCGGCAAGGAAAAGCGGTATTGTACCTTTGCATTTTTCTCCCAAACGAAAGACACTAGAATGAAAATTTTAAAGCCTCCTGTTAGTGCTTCATCTACACGTTATAGCCCTGAATTTTCCAATGCTTATCTCTTTGCAAAAGAGAGATATCGGCAAGGAAATGCTGTATTGTACTTTTGCATTTTTCTCCCAAACGAAAGACACTAGAATGAAAATTGTAAAGCTTCCTGTTAGTGCTTCATCTACACGTTATAGCCCTGAATTTTCCAATGCCTAGCTCTTTGCAAAAGAGAGATATTGGCAAGGAAAAGCTGTATTGTACCTTTGCATTTTTCTCCCAAACGAAGGACACTAGATTGAAAATTTTAAAGCCTCCTATTAGTGCTTCATCTACACGTTATAGCCCTGAATTTTCCAATGCCTAGCTCTTTGCAAAAGAGAGATATCGGCAAGGAAAAGCGGTATTGTACCTTTGCATTTTTCTCCCAAACGAAAGACACTAGAATGAAAATTTTAAAGCCTCCTGTTAGTGCTTCATCTACACGTTATAGCCCTGAATTTTCCAATGCCTAGCTCTTTGCAAAAGAGAGATATCGGCAAGGAAAAGCGGTATTGTACCTTTGCATTTTTCTCCCAAACGAAAGACACTAGAATGAAAATTTTAAAGCCTCCTGTTAGTGCTTCATCTACACGTTATAGCCCTTAATTTTCCAATGCCTATCTCTTTGCAAAAGAGAGATATCAGCAAGGAAATGCTGTATTGTACCTTTGCATTTTTCTCCCAAACGAAAGACACTAGAATGAAAATTTTAAAGCCTCCTGTTAGTTCTTCATCTACACGTTATAGCCCTGAATTTTCCAATGCCTAGCTCTTTGCAAAAGAGAGATATTGGCAAGGAAAACCTGTATTGTACCTTTGCATTTTTCTCCCAAACGAAGGTCACTAGAAAGAAAATTTTAAAGCCTCCTGTTAGGCCATCATCTACACGACATAGCCCTGAATTTTCCAATGCGTAGCTCTTTGCAAAATAGAGATATTGGCAAGGAAAAGCTGTCTTGTACCTTTGCATTTTTCTCCCAAACGAAGGACACTAGAAAGAAAATTTAAAAGCCTCCTGTTAGGCCATCATCTACACGACATAGCCCTGAATTTTCCAATGCGTAGCTCTTTGCAAAAGAGAGATATTGGCAAGGAAAAGCTGTCTTGTACCTTTGCATTTTTCTCCCAAACGAAGGACACTAGAAAGAAAATTTTAAAGCCTCCTGTTAGGCCATCATCTACACGACATAGCCCTGAATTTTCCAATGCGTAGCTCTTTGCAAAAGAGAGATATTGGCAAGTAAAAGCTGTCTTGTACCTTTGCATTTTTCTCCCAAACGAAGGACACTAGAAAGAAAATTTTAAAGCCTCCTGTTAGGCCATCATCTACACGACATAGCCCTGAATTTTCCAATCCGTAGCTCTTTGCAAAAGAGAGATATTGGCAAGGAAAAGCTGTCTTGTACCTTTGCATTTTTCTCCCAAACGAAGGACACTAGAAAGAAAATTTTAAAGCCTCCTGTTAGGCCATCATCTACACGACATAGCCCTGAATTTTCAAATGCGCAGCTCTTTGCAAAAGAGAGATATTGGCAAGGAAAAGCTGTCTTGTACCATTGCATTTTTCTCCCAAACGAAAGACACTAGAATGAAAATTTTAAAGCCTAATGTTAGTGCTTCATCTACACGTTATAGCCCTGCATTTTCCAATGCCTATCTCTTTGCAAAAGAGAGATATCGGCAAGGAAAAGCTGCATTGTACTTTTGCATTTTTCTCCCAAACGAAAGACACTAGAATGAAAATTTTAAAGCCTCCTGTTAGTGCTTCATCTACACGTTATAGCCCTGCATTTTCCAATGCCTATCTCTTTGCAAAAGAGAGATATCGGCAAGGAAAAGCAGCATTGTACTTTTGCATTTTTCTCCCAAACGAAAGACACTAGAATGAAAATTTTAAAGCCTCCTGTTAGGCCATCATCTACACGACATAGCCCTGAATTTTCCAATGCGCAGCTCTTTGCAAAAGAGAGATATTGGCAAGGAAAAGCTGTCTTGTACCTTTGCATTTTTCTCCCAAACGAAGGTTACTAGAAAGAAAATTTTAAAGCCTCCTGTTAGGCCATAATCTACACGACATAGCCCTGAATTTTCCAATGCGCAGCTCTTTGCAAAAGAGAGATATTGGCAAGGAAAAGCTGTCTTGTACCATTGCATTTTTCTCCCAAACGAAGGACACTAGAAAGAAAATTTTAAAGCCTCCTGTTAGGCCATCATCTACACGACATAGCCCTGAATTTTCCAATGCGCAGCTCTTTGCAAAAGAGAGATATTGGCAAGGAAAAGCTGGCTTGTACCTTTGCATTTTTCTCCCAAACGAAGGTCACTAGAAAGAAAATTTTAAAGCCTCCTGTTAGGCCATCATCTACACGACATAGCCCTGAATTTTCCAATGAGTAGCTCTTTGCAAAAGAGAGATATTGGCAAGGAAAAGCTGTCTTGTACCTTTGCATTTTTCTCCCAAACGAAGGACACTAGAAAGAAAATTTTAAAGCCTCCTGTTAGGCCATCATCTACACGACATAGTCCTGAATTTTCCAATGCGCAGCTCTTTGCAAAAGAGAGATATTGGCAAGGAAAAGCTGTCTTGTACCATTGCATTTTTCTCCCAAACGAAGGACACTAGAAAGAACATTTTAAAGCCTCCTGTTAGGCCATCATCTACACGACATAGCCCTGAATTTTCCAATGCGCAGCTCTTTGCAAAAGAGAGATATTGGCAAGGAAAAGCTGTCTTGTACCTTTGCATTTTTCTCCCAAACGAAGGACACTAGAAAGAAAATTTTAAAGCCTCCTGTTAGGCCATCATCTACACGACATAGCCCTGAATTTTCCAATGCGTAGCTCTTTGCAAAAGAGAGATATTGGCAAGGAAAAGCTGTCTTGTACCTTTGCATTTTTCTCCCAAACGAAGGACACTAGAAAGAAAATTTTAAAGCCTCCTGTTAGGCCATCATCTACACGACATAGCCCTGAATTTTCCAATCCGTAGCTCTTTGCAAAAGAGAGATATTGGCAAGTAAAAGCTGTCTTGTACCTTTGCATTTTTCTCCCAAACGAAGGACACTAGAAAGAAAATTTTAAAGCCTCCTGTTAGGCCATCATCTACACGACATAGCCCTGAATTTTCCAATGCGCAGCTCTTTGCAAAAGAGATATATTGGCAAGGAAAAGCTGTCTTGTACCATTGCATTTTTCTCCCAAACGAAGGACACTAGAAAGAAAATTTTAAAGCCACCTGTTAGGCCATCATCTACACGACATAGCCCTGAATTTTCCAATGCGTAGCTCTTTGCAAAAGAGAGATATTGGCAAGGAAAAGCTGTCTTGTACCTTTGCATTTTTCTCCCAAACGAAGGACACTAGAAAGAAAATTTTAAAGCCTCCTGTTAGGCCATCATCTACACGACATAGCCCTGAATTTTCCAATGCGCAGCTCTTTGCAAAAGAGAGATATTGGCAAGGAAAAGCTGTCTTGTACCATTGCATTTTTCTCCCAAACGAAGGACACTAGAAAGAACATTTTAAAGCCTCCTGTTAGGCCATCATCTACACGACATAGCCCTGAATTTTCGAATGCGCAGCTCTTTGCAAAAGAGAGATATTGGCAAGGAAAAGCTGTCTTGTACCTTTGCATTTTTCTCCCAAACGAGGGTCACTAGAAAGAAAATTTTAAAGCCTCCTGTTAGGCCATCATCTACATGACATAGCCCTGAATTTTCCAATGCGTAGCTCTTTGCAAAATAGAGATATTGGCAAGGAAAAGCTGTCTTGTACCTTTGCATTTTTCTCCCAAACGAAGGACACTAGAAAGAAAATTTTAAAGCCTCCTGTTAGGCCATCATCTACACGACATAGCCCTGAATTTTCCAATGCGCAGCTCTTTGCAAAAGAGAGATATTGGCAAGGAAAAGCTGTCTTGTACCTTTGCATTTTTCTCCCAAACGAAGGACACTAGAAAGAAAATTTTAAAGCCTCCTGTTAGGCCATCATCTACACGACATAGCCCTGAATTTTCCAATGCGTAGCTCTTTGCAAAAGAGAGATATTGGCAAGGAAAAGCTGTCTTGTACCTTTTTTATTTTTCTCCCAAACGAAGGACACTAGAAAGAAAATTTTAAAGCCTCCTGTTAGGCCATCATCTACACGACATATCCCTGAATTTTCCAATGCGCAGCTCTTTGCAAAAGAGAGATATTGGCAAGGAAAAGCTGTCTTGTACCTTTTTTATTTTTCTCCCAAACGAAGGTCACTAGAAAGAACATTTTAAAGCCTCCTGTTAGGCCATCATCTACACGACATAGCCCTGAATTTTCCAATGCGCAGCTCTTTGCAAAAGAGAGATATTGGCAAGGAAAAGCTGTCTTGTACCTTTGCATTTTTCTCCCAAACGAAGGACACTAGAAAGAAAATTTTAAAGCCTCCTGTTAGGCCATCATCTACACGACATAGCCCTGAATTTTCCAATGCGTAGCTCTTTGCAAAAGAGAGATATTGGCAAGGAAAAGCTGTCTTGTACCTTTGCATTTTTCTCCCAAACGAAGGACACTAGAAAGAAAATTTTAAAGCCTCCTGTTAGGCCATCATCTACACGACATAGCCCTGAATTTTCCAATCCGTAGCTCTTTGCAAAAGAGAGATATTGGCAAGTAAAAGCTGTCTTGTACCTTTGCATTTTTCTCCCAAACGAAGGACACTAGAAAGAAAATTTTAAAGCCTCCTGTTAGGCCATCATCTACACGACATAGCCCTGAATTTTCCAATGCGCAGCTCTTTGCAAAAGAGATATATTGGCAAGGAAAAGCTGTCTTGTACCATTGCATTTTTCTCCCAAACGAAGGACACTAGAAAGAAAATTTTAAAGCCACCTGTTAGGCCATCATCTACACGACATAGCCCTGAATTTTCCAATGCGTAGCTCTTTGCAAAAGAGAGATATTGGCAAGGAAAAGCTGTCTTGTACCTTTGCATTTTTCTCCCAAACGAAAGACACTAGAATGAAAATTTTAAAGCCTCCTGTTAGTGCTTCATCTACACGTTATAGCCCTGAATTTTCCAATGCCTATCTCTTTGCAAAAGAGAGATATTGGCAATTAAAAGCTGTATTGTACCTTTGCATTTTTCTCCCAAACGAAGGACACTAGAATGAAAATTTTTAAGCCTCCTGTTAGTGCTTCATCTACACGTTATAGCCCTGCATTTTCCAATGCCAATCTCTTTGCAAAAGAGAGATATCGGCAAGGAAAAGCAGCATTGTACTTTTGCATTTTTCTCCCAAACGAAAGACACTAGAATGAAAATTTTAAAGCCTACTGTTAGGCCATCATCTACACGACATAGCCCTGAATTTTCCAATGCGCAGCTCTTTGCAAAAGAGAGATATTGGCAAGGAAAAGCTGTCTTGTACCTTTGCATTTTTCTCCCAAACGAAGGTCACTAGAAAGAAAATTTTAAAGCCTCCTGTTAGGCCATCATCTACACGACATAGCCCTGAATTTTCCAATGCGCAGCTCTTTGCAAAAGAGAGATATTGGCAAGGAAAAGCTGTCTTGTACCTTTGCATTTTTCTCCCAAACGAAGGTCACTAGAAAGAAAATTTTAAAGCCTCCTGTTAGGCCATCATCTACACGACATAGCCCTGAATTTTCCAATGAGTAGCTCTTTGCAAAAGAGAGATATTGGCAAGGAAAAGCTGTCTTGTACCTTTGCATTTTTCTCCCAAACGAAGGACACTAGAAAGAAAATTTTAAAGCCTCCTGTTAGGCCATCATCTACACGACATAGCCCTGAATTTTCCAATGCGCAGCTCTTTGCAAAAGAGAGATATTGGCAAGGAAAAGCTGTCTTGTACCATTGCATTTTTCTCCCAAACGAAGGACACTAGAAAGAACATTTTAAAGCCTCCTGTTAGGCCATCATCTACACGACATAGCCCTGAATTTTCCAATGCGCAGCTCTTTGCAAAAGAGAGATATTGGCAAGGAAAAGCTGTCTTGCACCATTGCATTTTTCTCCCAAACGAAGGACACTAGAAAGAAAATTTTAAAGCCTCCTGTTAGGCCATCATCTACACGACATAGCCCTGAATTTTCCAATGCGCAGCTCTTTGCAAAAGAGAGATATTGGCAAGGAAAAGCTGTCTTGTACCTTTGCATTTTTCTCCCAAACGAAGGTCACTAGAAAGAAAATTTTAAAGCCTCCTGTTAGGCCATCATCTACACGACATAGCCCTGAATTTTCCAATGCGCAGCTCTTTGCAAAAGAGAGATATTGGCAAGGAAAAGCTGTCTTGTACCATTGCATTTTTCTCCCAAACGAAGGACACTAGAAAGAAAATTTTAAAGCCTCCTGTTAGGCCATCATCTACACGACATAGCCCTGAATTTTCCAATGCGCAGCTCTTTGCAAAAGAGAGATATTGGCAAGGAAAAGCTGTCTTGTACCTTTGCATTTTTCTCCCAAACGAAGGTCACTAGAAAGAAAATTTTAAAGCCTCCTGTTAGGCCATCATCTACACGACATAGCCCTGAATTTTCCAATGAGTAGCTCTTTGCAAAAGAGAGATATTGGCAAGGAAAAGCTGTCTTGTACCTTTGCATTTTTCTCCCAAACGAAGGACACTAGAAAGAAAATTTTAAAGCCTCCTGTTAGGCCATCATCTACACGACATAGCCCTGAATTTTCCAATGCGCAGCTCTTTGCAAAAGAGAGATATTGGCAAGGAAAAGCTGTCTTGTACCATTGCAGTTTTCTCCCAAACGAAGGACACTAGAAAGAACATTTTAAAGCCTCCTGTTAGGCCATCATCTACACGACATAGCCCTGAATTTTCCAATGCGCAGCTCTTTGCAAAAGAGAGATATTGGCAAGGAAAAGCTGTCTTGTACCTTTGCATTTTTCTCCCAAACGAAGGACACTAGAAAGAAAATTTTAAAGCCTCCTGTTAGGCCATCATCTACACGACATAGCCCTGAATTTTCCAATGCGCAGCTCTTTGCAAAAGAGAGATATTGGCAAGGAAAAGCTGTCTTGTACCATTGCATTTTTCTCCCAAACGAAGGACACTAGAAAGAAAATTTTAAAGCCTCCTGTTAGGCCATCATCTACACGACATAGCCCTGAATTTTCCAATGCGTAGCTCTTTGCAAAAGAGAGATATTGGCAAGGAAAAGCTGTCTTGTACCTTTGCATTTTTCTCCCAAACGAAGGACACTAGAAAGAAAATTTTAAAGCCTCCTGTTAGGCCATCATCTACACGACATAGCCCTGAATTTTCCAATGCGCAGCTCTTTGCAAAAGAGAGATATTGGCAAGGAAAAGCTGTCTTGTACCATTGCATTTTTCTCCCAAACGAAGGACACTAGAAAGAACATTTTAAAGCCTCCTGTTAGGCCATCATCTACACGACATAGCCCTGAATTTTCCAATGCGCAGCTCTTTGCAAAAGAGAGATATTGGCAAGGAAAAGCTGTCTTGTACCTTTGCATTTTTCTCCCAAACGAAGGACACTAGAAAGAAAATTTTAAAGCCTCCTGTTAGGCCATCATCTACACGACATAGCCCTGAATTTTCCAATGCGCAGCTCTTTGCAAAAGAGAGATATTGGCAAGGAAAAGCTGTCTTGTACCTTTGCATTTTTCTCCCAAACGAAGGACACTAGAAAGAAAATTTTAAAGCCTCCTGTTAGGCCATCATCTACACGACATAGCCCTGAATTTTCCAATCCGTAGCTCTTTGCAAAAGAGAGATATTGGCAAGTAAAAGCTGTCTTGTACCTTTGCATTTTTCTCCCAAACGAAGGACACTAGAAAGAAAATTTTAAAGCCTCCTGTTAGGCCATCATCTACACGACATAGCCCTGAATTTTCCAATGCGCAGCTCTTTGCAAAAGAGATATATTGGCAAGGAAAAGCTGTCTTGTACCATTGCATTTTTCTCCCAAACGAAGGACACTAGAAAGAAAATTTTAAAGCCTCCTGTTAGGCCATCATCTACACGACATAGCCCTGAATTTTCCAATGCGTAGCTCTTTGCAAAAGAGAGATATTGGCAAGGAAAAGCTGTCTTGTACCTTTGCATTTTTCTCCCAAACGAAGGACACTAGAAAGAAAATTTTAAAGCCTCCTGTTAGGCCATCATCTACACGACATAGCCCTGAATTTTCCAATGCGCAGCTCTTTGCAAAAGAGAGATATTGGCAAGGAAAAGCTGTCTTGTACCATTGCATTTTTCTCCCAAACGAAGGACACTAGAAAGAACATTTTAAAGCCTCCTGTTAGGCCATCATCTACACGACATAGCCCTGAATTTTCCAATGCGCAGCTCTTTGCAAAAGAGAGATATTGGCAAGGAAAAGCTGTCTTGTACCTTTGCATTTTTCTCCCAAACGAAGGTCACTAGAAAGAAAATTTTAAAGCCTCCTGTTAGGCCATCATCTACACGACATAGCCCTGAATTTTCCAATGCGTAGCTCTTTGCAAAATAGAGATATTGGCAAGGAAAAGCTGTCTTGTACCTTTGCATTTTTCTCCCAAACGAAGGACACTAGAAAGAAAATTTAAAAGCCTCCTGTTAGGCCATCATCTACACGACATAGCCCTGAATTTTCCAATGCGTAGCTCTTTGCAAAAGAGAGATATTGGCAAGGAAAAGCTGTCTTGTACCTTTGCATTTTTCTCCCAAACGAAGGACACTAGAAAGAAAATTTTAAAGCCTCCTGTTAGGCCATCATCTACACGACATAGCCCTGAATTTTCCAATGCGTAGCTCTTTGCAAAAGAGAGATATTGGCAAGGAAAAGCTGTCTTGTACCTTTGCATTTTTCTCCCAAACGAAGGACACTAGAAAGAAAATTTTAAAGCCTCCTGTTAGGCCATCATCTACACGACAAAGCCCTGAATTTTCCAATGCGCAGCTCTTTGCAAAAGAGAGATATTGGCAAGGAAAAGCTGTCTTGTACCATTGCATTTTTCTCCCAAACGAAGGACACTAGAAAGAAAATTTTAAAGCCTCCTGTTAGGCCATCATCTACACGACATAGCCCTGAATTTTCCAATGCGTAGCTCTTTGCAAAAGAGAGATATTGGCAAGGAAAAGCTGTCTTGTACCTTTGCATTTTTCTCCCAAACGAAGGACACTAGAAAGAAAATTTTAAAGCCTCCTGTTAGGCCATCATCTACACGACATAGCCCTGAATTTTCCAATCCGTAGCTCTTTGCCAAAGAGAGATATTGGCAAGGAAAAGCTGTATTGTACCTTTGCATTTTTCTCCCAAACGAAAGACACTAGAATGAAAATGTTAAAGCCTCCTGTTAGTGCTTCATCTACACGTTATAGCCCTGAATTTTCCAATGCCTATCTCTTTGCAAAAGAGATATATTGGCAAGGAAAAGCTGTATTGTACCTTTGCATTTTTCTCCCAAACGAAGGACACTAGAATGAAAATTTTAAAGCCTCCTGTTAGTGCTTCATCTACACGTTATAGCCCTGAATTTTCCAATGCCTATCTCTTTGCAAAAGAGAGATATCGGCAAGGAAAAGCTGTATTGTACCTTTGCATTTTTCTCCCAAACGAAAGACACTAGAATGAAAATTTTAAAGCCTCCTGTTAGTGCTTCATCTACACGTTATAGCCCTGCATTTTCCAATGCCTATCTCTTTGCAAAAGAGAGATATCGGCAAGGAAAAGCAGCATTGTACTTTTGCATTTTTCTCCCAAACGAAAGACACTAGAATGAAAATTTTAAAGCCTCCTGTTAGGCCATCATCTACACGACATAGCCCTGAATTTTCCAATGCGCAGCTCTTTGCAAAAGAGAGATATTGGCAAGGAAAAGCTGTCTTGTACCTTTGCATTTTTCTCCCAAACGAAGATCACTAGAAAGAAAATTTTAAAGCCTCCTGTTAGGCCATAATCTACACGACATAGCCCTGAATTTTCCAATGCGCAGCTCTTTGCAAAAGAGAGATATTGGCAAGGAAAAGCTGTCTTGTACCATTGCATTTTTCTCCCAAACGAAGGACACTAGAAAGAAAATTTTAAAGCCTCCTGTTAGGCCATCATCTACACGACATAGCCCTGAATTTTCCAATGCGCAGCTCTTTGCAAAAGAGAGATATTGGCAAGGAAAAGCTGTCTTGTACCATTGCATTTTTCTCCCAAACGAAGGACACTAGAAAGAACATTTTAAAGCCTCCTGTTAGGCCATCATCTACACGACATAGCCCTGAATTTTCCAATGCGCAGCTCTTTGCAAAAGAGAGATATTGGCAAGGAAAAGCTGTCTTGTACCTTTGCATTTTTCTCCCAAACGAAGGACACTAGAAAGAAAATTTTAAAGCCTCCTGTTAGGCCATCATCTACACGACATAGCCCTGAATTTTCCAATGCGTAGCTCTTTGCAAAAGAGAGATATTGGCAAGGAAAAGCTGTCTTGTACCTTTGCATTTTTCTCCCAAACGAAGGACACTAGAAAGAAAATTTTAAAGCCTCCTGTTAGGCCATCATCGACACGACATAGCCCTGAATTTTCCAATCCGTAGCTCTCTGCAAAAGAGATATTGGCAAGTAAAAGCTGTCTTGTACCTTTGCATTTTTCTCCCAAACGAAGGACACTAGAAAGAAAATTTTAAAGCCTCCTGTTAGGCCATCATCTACACGACATAGCCCTGAATTTTCCAATGCGCAGCTCTTTGCAAAAGAGATATATTGGCAAGGAAAAGCTGTCTTGTACCATTGCATTTTTCTCCCAAACGAAGGACACTAGAAAGAAAATTTTAAAGCCACCTGTTAGGCCATCATCTACACGACATAGCCCTGAATTTTCCAATGCGTAGCTCTTTGCAAAAGAGAGATATTGGCAAGGAAAAGCTGTCTTGTACCTTTGCATTTTTCTCCCAAACGAAGGACACTAGAAAGAAAATTTTAAAGCCTCCTGTTAGGCCATCATCTACACGACAAAGCCCTGAATTTTCCAATGCGCAGCTCTTTGCAAAAGAGAGATATTGGCAAGGAAAAGCTGTCTTGTACCATTGCATTTTTCTCCCAAACGAAGGACACTAGAAAGAACATTTTAAAGCCTCCTGTTAGGCCATCATCTACACGACATAGCCCTGAATTTTCCAATGCGCAGCTCTTTGCAAAAGAGAGATATTGGCAAGGAAAAGCTGTCTTGTACCTTTGCATTTTTCTCCCAAACGAAGGACACTAGAAAGAACATTTTAAAGCCTCCTGTTAGGCCATCATCTACACGACATAGCCCTGAATTTTCCAATGCGCAGCTCTTTGCAAAAGAGAGATATTGGCAAGGAAAAGCTGTCTTGTACCATTGCATTTTTCTCCCAAACGAAGGACACTAGAAAGAACATTTTAAAGCCTCCTGTTAGGCCATCATCTACACGACATAGCCCTGAATTTTCCAATGCGTAGCTCTTTGCAAAAGAGAGATATTGGCAAGGAAAAGCTGTCTTGTACCTTTGCATTTTTCTCCCAAACGAAGGACACTAGAAAGAAAATTTTAAAGCCTCCTGTTAGGCCATCATCGACACGACATAGCCCTGAATTTTCCAATGCGCAGCTCTTTGCAAAAGAGATATATTGGCAAGGAAAAGCTGTCTTGTACCATTGCATTTTTCTCCCAAACGAAGGACACTAGAAAGAAAATTTTAAAGCCACCTGTTAGGCCATCATCTACACGACATAGCCCTGAATTTTCCAATGCGTAGCTCTTTGCAAAAGAGAGATATTGGCAAGGAAAAGCTGTCTTGTACCTTTGCATTTTTCTCCCAAACGAAGGACACTAGAAAGAAAATTTTAAAGCCTCCTGTTAGGCCATCATCTACACGACAAAGCCCTGAATTTTCCAATGCGCAGCTCTTTGCAAAAGAGAGATATTGGCAAGGAAAAGCTGTCTTGTACCATTGCATTTTTCTCCCAAACGAAGGACACTAGAAAGAACATTTTAAAGCCTCCTGTTAGGCCATCATCTACACGACATAGCCCTGAATTTTCCAATGCGCAGCTCTTTGCAAAAGAGAGATATTGGCAAGGAAAAGCTGTCTTGTACCATTGCATTTTTCTCCCAAACGAAGGACACTAGAAAGAAAATTTAAAAGCCTCCTGTTAGGCCATCATCTACACGACATAGCCCTGAATTTTCCAATGCGTAGCTCTTTGCAAAAGAGAGATATTGGCAAGGAAAAGCTGTCTTGTACCTTTGCATTTTTCTCCCAAACGAAGGACACTAGAAAGAAAATTTTAAAGCCTCCTGTTAGGCCATCATCTACACGACATAGCCCTGAATTTTCCAATCCGTAGCTCTTTGCAAAAGAGAGATATTGGCAAGGAAAAGCTGTCTTGTACCATTGCATTTTTCTCCCAAACGAAGGACACTAGAATGAAAATTTTAAAGCCTCCTGTTAGTGCTTCATCTACACGTTATAGCCCTGAATTTTCCAATGCCTATCTCTTTGTAAAAGAGAGATATCGGCAAGGAAATGCTGTATTGTACCTTTGCATTTTTCTCCCAAACGAAAGACACTAGAATGAAAATTTTAAATCCTCCTGTTAGTGCTTCATCTACACGTTATAGCCCTGAATTTTCCTATGCCTATCTCTTTGCAAAAGAGAGATATCTGCAAGGAAATGCTGTATTGTACCTTTGCATTTTTCTCCCAAACGAAAGACACTAGAATGAAAATTTTAAAGCCTCCTGTTAGTGCTTCATCTACACGTTATAGCCCTGAATTTTCCTATGCCTATCTCTTTGCAAAAGAGAGATATCTGCAAGGAAATGCTGTATTGTACCTTTGCATTTTTCTCCCAAACGAAAGACACTAGAATGAAAATTTTAAAGCCTACTGTTAGTGCTTCATCTACACGTTATAGCTCTGCATTTTCCAATGCCTATCTCTTTGCAAAAGAGAGATATCGGCAAGGAAAAGCTTCATTGTACTTTTGCATTTTTCTCCCATACGAAAGACACTAGAATGAAAATTTTAAAGCCTCCTGTTAGTGCTTCATCTACACGTTATAGCCCTGAATTTTCCAATGCTTATCTCTTTGCAAAAGAGAGATATTGGCAAGGAAAAGCAGCATTGTACTTTTGCATTTTTCTCCCAAACGAAAGACACTAGAATGAAAATTTTAAAGCCTCCTGTTAGTGCTTCATCTACACGTTATAGCCCTGAATTTTCCAATGCCTAGCTCTTTGCAAAAGAGAGATATTGGCAAGGAAAAGCTGTATTGTACCTTTGCATTTTTCTCCCAAACGAAGGACACTAGATTGAAAATTTTAAAGCCTTCTATTAGTGCTTCATCTACACGTTATAGCCCTGAATTTTCCAATGCCTAGCTCTTTGCAAAAGAGAGATATCGGCAAGGAAAAGCGGTATTGTACCTTTGCATTTTTCTCCCAAACGAAAGACACTAGAATGAAAATTTTAAAGCCTCCTGTTAGTGCTTCATCTACACGTTATAGCCCTGAATTTTCCAATGCCTAGCTCTTTGCAAAAGAGAGATATCGGCAAGGAAAAGCGGTATTGTACCTTTGCATTTTTCTCCCAAACGAAAGACACTAGAATGAAAATTTTAAAGCCTCCTGTTAGTGCTTCATCTACACGTTATAGCCCTGAATTTTCCAATGCTTATCTCTTTGCAAAAGAGAGATATCGGCAAGGAAATGCTGTATTGTACTTTTGCATTTTTCTCCCAAACGAAAGACACTAGAATGAAAATTGTAAAGCTTCCTGTTAGTGCTTCATCTACACGTTATAGCCCTGAATTTTCCAATGCCTAGCTCTTTGCAAAAGAGAGATATTGGCAAGGAAAAGCTGTATTGTACCTTTGCATTTTTCTCCCAAACGAAGGACACTAGATTGAAAATTTTAAAGCCTCCTATTAGTGCTTCATCTACACGTTATAGCCCTGAATTTTCCAATGCCTAGCTCTTTGCAAAAGAGAGATATCGGCAAGGAAAAGCGGTATTGTACCTTTGCATTTTTCTCCCAAACGAAAGACACTAGAATGAAAATTTTAAAGCCTCCTGTTAGTGCTTCATCTACACGTTATAGCCCTGAATTTTCCAATGCCTAGCTCTTTGCAAAAGAGAGATATCGGCAAGGAAAAGCGGTATTGTACCTTTGCATTTTTCTCCCAAACGAAAGACACTAGAATGAAAATTTTAAAGCCTCCTGTTAGTGCTTCATCTACACGTTATAGCCCTTAATTTTCCAATGCCTATCTCTTTGCAAAAGAGAGATATCAGCAAGGAAATGCTGTATTGTACCTTTGCATTTTTCTCCCAAACGAAAGACACTAGAATGAAAATTTTAAAGCCTCCTGTTAGTTCTTCATCTACACGTTATAGCCCTGAATTTTCCAATGCCTAGCTCTTTGCAAAAGAGAGATATTGGCAAGGAAAACCTGTATTGTACCTTTGCATTTTTCTCCCAAACGAAGGTCACTAGAAAGAAAATTTTAAAGCCTCCTGTTAGGCCATCATCTACACGACATAGCCCTGAATTTTCCAATGCGTAGCTCTTTGCAAAATAGAGATATTGGCAAGGAAAAGCTGTCTTGTACCTTTGCATTTTTCTCCCAAACGAAGGACACTAGAAAGAAAATTTAAAAGCCTCCTGTTAGGCCATCATCTACACGACATAGCCCTGAATTTTCCAATGCGTAGCTCTTTGCAAAAGAGAGATATTGGCAAGGAAAAGCTGTCTTGTACCTTTGCATTTTTCTCCCAAACGAAGGACACTAGAAAGAAAATTTTAAAGCCTCCTGTTAGGCCATCATCTACACGACATAGCCCTGAATTTTCCAATGCGTAGCTCTTTGCAAAAGAGAGATATTGGCAAGTAAAAGCTGTCTTGTACCTTTGCATTTTTCTCCCAAACGAAGGACACTAGAAAGAAAATTTTAAAGCCTCCTGTTAGGCCATCATCTACACGACATAGCCCTGAATTTTCCAATCCGTAGCTCTTTGCAAAAGAGAGATATTGGCAAGGAAAAGCTGTCTTGTACCTTTGCATTTTTCTCCCAAACGAAGGACACTAGAAAGAAAATTTTAAAGCCTCCTGTTAGGCCATCATCTACACGACATAGCCCTGAATTTTCAAATGCGCAGCTCTTTGCAAAAGAGAGATATTGGCAAGGAAAAGCTGTCTTGTACCATTGCATTTTTCTCCCAAACGAAGGACACTAGAATGAAAATTTTAAAGCCTCCTGTTAGTGCTTCATCTACACGTTATAGCCCTGAATTTTCCAATGCCTATCTCTTTGCAAAAGAGAGATATCGGCAAGGAAAAGCTGTATTGTACCTTTGCATTTTTCTCCCAAACGAAAGACACTAGAATGAAAATTTTAAAGCCTCCTGTTAGTGCTTCATCTACACGTTATAGCCCTGCATTTTCCAATGCCTATCTCTTTGCAAAAGAGAGATATCGGCAAGGAAAAGCAGCATTGTACTTTTGCATTTTTCTCCCAAACGAAAGACACTAGAATGAAAATTTTAAAGCCTCCTGTTAGGCCATCATCTACACGACATAGCCCTGAATTTTCCAATGCGCAGCTCTTTGCAAAAGAGAGATATTGGCAAGGAAAAGCTGTCTTGTACCTTTGCATTTTTCTCCCAAACGAAGATCACTAGAAAGAAAATTTTAAAGCCTCCTGTTAGGCCATAATCTACACGACATAGCCCTGAATTTTCCAATGCGCAGCTCTTTGCAAAAGAGAGATATTGGCAAGGAAAAGCTGTCTTGTACCATTGCATTTTTCTCCCAAACGAAGGACACTAGAAAGAAAATTTTAAAGCCTCCTGTTAGGCCATCATCTACACGACATAGCCCTGAATTTTCCAATGCGCAGCTCTTTGCAAAAGAGAGATATTGGCAAGGAAAAGCTGTCTTGTACCATTGCATTTTTCTCCCAAACGAAGGACACTAGAAAGAACATTTTAAAGCCTCCTGTTAGGCCATCATCTACACGACATAGCCCTGAATTTTCCAATGCGCAGCTCTTTGCAAAAGAGAGATATTGGCAAGGAAAAGCTGTCTTGTACCTTTGCATTTTTCTCCCAAACGAAGGACACTAGAAAGAAAATTTTAAAGCCTCCTGTTAGGCCATCATCTACACGACATAGCCCTGAATTTTCCAATGCGTAGCTCTTTGCAAAAGAGAGATATTGGCAAGGAAAAGCTGTCTTGTACCTTTGCATTTTTCTCCCAAACGAAGGACACTAGAAAGAAAATTTTAAAGCCTCCTGTTAGGCCATCATCGACACGACATAGCCCTGAATTTTCCAATCCGTAGCTCTCTGCAAAAGAGAGATATTGGCAAGTAAAAGCTGTCTTGTACCTTTGCATTTTTCTCCCAAACGAAGGACACTAGAAAGAAAATTTTAAAGCCTCCTGTTAGGCCATCATCTACACGACATAGCCCTGAATTTTCCAATGCGCAGCTCTTTGCAAAAGAGATATATTGGCAAGGAAAAGCTGTCTTGTACCATTGCATTTTTCTCCCAAACGAAGGACACTAGAAAGAAAATTTTAAAGCCACCTGTTAGGCCATCATCTACACGACATAGCCCTGAATTTTCCAATGCGTAGCTCTTTGCAAAAGAGAGATATTGGCAAGGAAAAGCTGTCTTGTACCTTTGCATTTTTCTCCCAAACGAAGGACACTAGAAAGAAAATTTTAAAGCCTCCTGTTAGGCCATCATCTACACGACAAAGCCCTGAATTTTCCAATGCGCAGCTCTTTGCAAAAGAGAGATATTGGCAAGGAAAAGCTGTCTTGTACCATTGCATTTTTCTCCCAAACGAAGGACACTAGAAAGAACATTTTAAAGCCTCCTGTTAGGCCATCATCTACACGACATAGCCCTGAATTTTCCAATGCGCAGCTCTTTGCAAAAGAGAGATATTGGCAAGGAAAAGCTGTCTTGTACCTTTGCATTTTTCTCCCAAACGAAGGACACTAGAAAGAACATTTTAAAGCCTCCTGTTAGGCCATCATCTACACGACATAGCCCTGAATTTTCCAATGCGCAGCTCTTTGCAAAAGAGAGATATTGGCAAGGAAAAGCTGTCTTGTACCATTGCATTTTTCTCCCAAACGAAGGACACTAGAAAGAACATTTTAAAGCCTCCTGTTAGGCCATCATCTACACGACATAGCCCTGAATTTTCCAATGCGTAGCTCTTTGCAAAAGAGAGATATTGGCAAGGAAAAGCTGTCTTGTACCTTTGCATTTTTCTCCCAAACGAAGGACACTAGAAAGAAAATTTTAAAGCCTCCTGTTAGGCCATCATCGACACGACATAGCCCTGAATTTTCCAATGCGCAGCTCTTTGCAAAAGAGATATATTGGCAAGGAAAAGCTGTCTTGTACCATTGCATTTTTCTCCCAAACGAAGGACACTAGAAAGAAAATTTTAAAGCCACCTGTTAGGCCATCATCTACACGACATAGCCCTGAATTTTCCAATGCGTAGCTCTTTGCAAAAGAGAGATATTGGCAAGGAAAAGCTGTCTTGTACCTTTGCATTTTTCTCCCAAACGAAGGACACTAGAAAGAAAATTTTAAAGCCTCCTGTTAGGCCATCATCTACACGACAAAGCCCTGAATTTTCCAATGCGCAGCTCTTTGCAAAAGAGAGATATTGGCAAGGAAAAGCTGTCTTGTACCATTGCATTTTTCTCCCAAACGAAGGACACTAGAAAGAACATTTTAAAGCCTCCTGTTAGGCCATCATCTACACGACATAGCCCTGAATTTTCCAATGCGCAGCTCTTTGCAAAAGAGAGATATTGGCAAGGAAAAGCTGTCTTGTACCATTGCATTTTTCTCCCAAACGAAGGACACTAGAAAGAAAATTTAAAAGCCTCCTGTTAGGCCATCATCTACACGACATAGCCCTGAATTTTCCAATGCGTAGCTCTTTGCAAAAGAGAGATATTGGCAAGGAAAAGCTGTCTTGTACCTTTGCATTTTTCTCCCAAACGAAGGACACTAGAAAGAAAATTTTAAAGCCTCCTGTTAGGCCATCATCTACACGACATAGCCCTGAATTTTCCAATCCGTAGCTCTTTGCAAAAGAGAGATATTGGCAAGGAAAAGCTGTCTTGTACCATTGCATTTTTCTCCCAAACGAAGGACACTAGAATGAAAATTTTAAAGCCTCCTGTTAGTGCTTCATCTACACGTTATAGCCCTGAATTTTCCAATGCCTATCTCTTTGTAAAAGAGAGATATCGGCAAGGAAATGCTGTATTGTACCTTTGCATTTTTCTCCCAAACGAAAGACACTAGAATGAAAATTTTAAATCCTCCTGTTAGTGCTTCATCTACACGTTATAGCCCTGAATTTTCCTATGCCTATCTCTTTGCAAAAGAGAGATATCTGCAAGGAAATGCTGTATTGTACCTTTGCATTTTTCTCCCAAACGAAAGACACTAGAATGAAAATTTTAAAGCCTCCTGTTAGTGCTTCATCTACACGTTATAGCCCTGAATTTTCCTATGCCTATCTCTTTGCAAAAGAGAGATATCTGCAAGGAAATGCTGTATTGTACCTTTGCATTTTTCTCCCAAACGAAAGACACTAGAATGAAAATTTTAAAGCCTACTGTTAGTGCTTCATCTACACGTTATAGCTCTGCATTTTCCAATGCCTATCTCTTTGCAAAAGAGAGATATCGGCAAGGAAAAGCTTCATTGTACTTTTGCATTTTTCTCCCATACGAAAGACACTAGAATGAAAATTTTAAAGCCTCCTGTTAGTGCTTCATCTACACGTTATAGCCCTGAATTTTCCAATGCTTATCTCTTTGCAAAAGAGAGATATTGGCAAGGAAAAGCAGCATTGTACTTTTGCATTTTTCTCCCAAACGAAAGACACTAGAATGAAAATTTTAAAGCCTCCTGTTAGTGCTTCATCTACACGTTATAGCCCTGAATTTTCCAATGCCTAGCTCTTTGCAAAAGAGAGATATTGGCAAGGAAAAGCTGTATTGTACCTTTGCATTTTTCTCCCAAACGAAGGACACTAGATTGAAAATTTTAAAGCCTTCTATTAGTGCTTCATCTACACGTTATAGCCCTGAATTTTCCAATGCCTAGCTCTTTGCAAAAGAGAGATATCGGCAAGGAAAAGCGGTATTGTACCTTTGCATTTTTCTCCCAAACGAAAGACACTAGAATGAAAATTTTAAAGCCTCCTGTTAGTGCTTCATCTACACGTTATAGCCCTGAATTTTCCAATGCCTAGCTCTTTGCAAAAGAGAGATATCGGCAAGGAAAAGCGGTATTGTACCTTTGCATTTTTCTCCCAAACGAAAGACACTAGAATGAAAATTTTAAAGCCTCCTGTTAGTGCTTCATCTACACGTTATAGCCCTGAATTTTCCAATGCTTATCTCTTTGCAAAAGAGAGATATCGGCAAGGAAATGCTGTATTGTACTTTTGCATTTTTCTCCCAAACGAAAGACACTAGAATGAAAATTGTAAAGCTTCCTGTTAGTGCTTCATCTACACGTTATAGCCCTGAATTTTCCAATGCCTAGCTCTTTGCAAAAGAGAGATATTGGCAAGGAAAAGCTGTATTGTACCTTTGCATTTTTCTCCCAAACGAAGGACACTAGATTGAAAATTTTAAAGCCTCCTATTAGTGCTTCATCTACACGTTATAGCCCTGAATTTTCCAATGCCTAGCTCTTTGCAAAAGAGAGATATCGGCAAGGAAAAGCGGTATTGTACCTTTGCATTTTTCTCCCAAACGAAAGACACTAGAATGAAAATTTTAAAGCCTCCTGTTAGTGCTTCATCTACACGTTATAGCCCTGAATTTTCCAATGCCTAGCTCTTTGCAAAAGAGAGATATCGGCAAGGAAAAGCGGTATTGTACCTTTGCATTTTTCTCCCAAACGAAAGACACTAGAATGAAAATTTTAAAGCCTCCTGTTAGTGCTTCATCTACACGTTATAGCCCTTAATTTTCCAATGCCTATCTCTTTGCAAAAGAGAGATATCAGCAAGGAAATGCTGTATTGTACCTTTGCATTTTTCTCCCAAACGAAAGACACTAGAATGAAAATTTTAAAGCCTCCTGTTAGTTCTTCATCTACACGTTATAGCCCTGAATTTTCCAATGCCTAGCTCTTTGCAAAAGAGAGATATTGGCAAGGAAAACCTGTATTGTACCTTTGCATTTTTCTCCCAAACGAAGGTCACTAGAAAGAAAATTTTAAAGCCTCCTGTTAGGCCATCATCTACACGACATAGCCCTGAATTTTCCAATGCGTAGCTCTTTGCAAAATAGAGATATTGGCAAGGAAAAGCTGTCTTGTACCTTTGCATTTTTCTCCCAAACGAAGGACACTAGAAAGAAAATTTAAAAGCCTCCTGTTAGGCCATCATCTACACGACATAGCCCTGAATTTTCCAATGCGTAGCTCTTTGCAAAAGAGAGATATTGGCAAGGAAAAGCTGTCTTGTACCTTTGCATTTTTCTCCCAAACGAAGGACACTAGAAAGAAAATTTTAAAGCCTCCTGTTAGGCCATCATCTACACGACATAGCCCTGAATTTTCCAATGCGTAGCTCTTTGCAAAAGAGAGATATTGGCAAGTAAAAGCTGTCTTGTACCTTTGCATTTTTCTCCCAAACGAAGGACACTAGAAAGAAAATTTTAAAGCCTCCTGTTAGGCCATCATCTACACGACATAGCCCTGAATTTTCCAATCCGTAGCTCTTTGCAAAAGAGAGATATTGGCAAGGAAAAGCTGTCTTGTACCTTTGCATTTTTCTCCCAAACGAAGGACACTAGAAAGAAAATTTTAAAGCCTCCTGTTAGGCCATCATCTACACGACATAGCCCTGAATTTTCAAATGCGCAGCTCTTTGCAAAAGAGAGATATTGGCAAGGAAAAGCTGTCTTGTACCATTGCATTTTTCTCCCAAACGAAGGACACTAGAATGAAAATTTTAAAGCCTCCTGTTAGTGCTTCATCTACACGTTATAGCCCTGAATTTTCCAATGCCTATCTCTTTGTAAAAGAGAGATATCGGCAAGGAAATGCTGTATTGTACCTTTGCATTTTTCTCCCAAACGAAAGACACTAGAATGAAAATTTTAAATCCTCCTGTTAGTGCTTCATCTACACGTTATAGCCCTGCATTTTCCAATGCCTATCTCTTTGCAAAAGAGAGATATCGGCAAGGAAAAGCTGCATTGTACTTTTGCATTTTTCTCCCAAACGAAAGACACTAGAATGAAAATTTTAAAGCCTCCTGTTAGTGCTTCATCTACACGTTATAGCCCTGAATTTTCCTATGCCTATCTCTTTGCAAAAGAGAGATATCTGCAAGGAAATGCTGTATTGTACCTTTGCATTTTTCTCCCAAACGAAAGACACTAGAATGAAAATTTTAAAGCCTCCTGTTAGTGCTTCATCTACACGTTATAGCCCTGAATTTTCCTATGCCTATCTCTTTGCAAAAGAGAGATATCTGCAAGGAAATGCTGTATTGTACCTTTGCATTTTTCTCCCAAACGAAAGACACTAGAATGAAAATTTTAAAGCCTACTGTTAGTGCTTCATCTACACGTTATAGCTCTGCATTTTCCAATGCCTATCTCTTTGCAAAAGAGAGATATCGGCAAGGAAAAGCTTCATTGTACTTTTGCATTTTTCTCCCAAACGAAAGACACTAGAATGAAAATTTTAAAGCCTCCTGTTAGTGCTTCATCTACACGTTATAGCCCTGAATTTTCCAATGCTTATCTCTTTGCAAAAGAGAGATATTGGCAAGGAAAAGCAGCATTGTACTTTTGCATTTTTCTCCCAAACGAAAGACACTAGAATGAAAATTTTAAAGCCTCCTGTTAGTGCTTCATCTACACGTTATAGCCCTGAATTTTCCAATGCCTAGCTCTTTGCAAAAGAGAGATATTGGCAAGGAAAAGCTGTATTGTACCTTTGCATTTTTCTCCCAAACGAAGGACACTAGATTGAAAATTTTAAAGCCTTCTATTAGTGCTTCATCTACACGTTATAGCCCTGAATTTTCCAATGCCTAGCTCTTTGCAAAAGAGAGATATCGGCAAGGAAAAGCGGTATTGTACCTTTGCATTTTTCTCCCAAACGAAAGACACTAGAATGAAAATGTTAAAGCCTCCTGTTAGTGCTTCATCTACACGTTATAGCCCTGAATTTTCCAATGCCTAGCTCTTTGCAAAAGAGAGATATCGGCAAGGAAAAGCGGTATTGTACCTTTGCATTTTTCTCCCAAACGAAAGACACTAGAATGAAAATTTTAAAGCCTCCTGTTAGTGCTTCATCTACACGTTATAGCCCTTAATTTTCCAATGCCTATCTCTTTGCAAAAGAGAGATATCGGCAAGGAAATGCTGTATTGTACCTTTGCATTTTTCTCCCAAACGAAAGACACTAGAATGAAAATTGTAAAGCTTCCTGTTAGTGCTTCATCTACACGTTATAGCCCTGAATTTTCCAATGCCTAGCTCTTTGCAAAAGAGAGATATCGGCAAGGAAAAGCTGTATTGTACCTTTGCATTTTTCTCCCAAACGAAAGACACTAGAATGAAAATTTTAAAGCCTCCTGTTAGTGCTTCATCTACACGTTATAGCCCTGAATTTTCCAATGCCTAGCTCTTTGCAAAAGAGAGATATTGGCAAGGAAAAGCTGTATTGTACCTTTGCATTTTTCTCCCAAACGAAGGACACTAGATTGAAAATTTTAAAGCCTCCTATTAGTGCTTCATCTACACGTTATAGCCCTGAATTTTCCAATGCCTAGCTCTTTGCAAAAGAGAGATATCGGCAAGGAAAAGCGGTATTGTACCTTTGCATTTTTCTCCCAAACGAAAGACACTAGAATGAAAATTTTAAAGCCTCCTGTTAGTGCTTCATCTACACGTTATAGCCCTGAATTTTCCAATGCCTAGCTCTTTGCAAAAGAGAGATATCGGCAAGGAAAAGCGGTATTGTACCTTTGCATTTTTCTCCCAAACGAAAGACACTAGAATGAAAATTTTAAAGCCTCCTGTTAGTGCTTCATCTACACGTTATAGCCCTTAATTTTCCAATGCCTATCTCTTTGCAAAAGAGAGATATCAGCAAGGAAATGCTGTATTGTACCTTTGCATTTTTCTCCCAAACGAAAGACACTAGAATGAAAATTTTAAAGCCTCCTGTTAGTTCTTCATCTACACGTTATAGCCCTGAATTTTCCAATGCCTAGCTCTTTGCAAAAGAGAGATATTGGCAAGGAAAACCTGTATTGTACCTTTGCATTTTTCTCCCAAACGAAGGACACTAGATTGAAAATTTTAAAGCCTCCTATTAGTGCTTCATCTACACGTTATAGCCCTGAATTTTCCAATGCCTAGCTCTTTGCAAAAGAGAGATATCGGCAAGGAAAAGCTGTATTGTACCTTTGCATTTTTCTCCCAAACGAAGGACACTAGAATGAAAATTTTAAAGCCTCCTGTTAGTGCTTCATCTACACGTTATAGCCCAGAATTTTCCAATGCCTATCTCTTTGCAAAAGAGAGATATCGGCAAGGAAAAGCTGTATTGTACCTTTGCATTTTTCTCCCAAACGAAAGACACTAGAATGAAAAGTTTAAAGGCTCCTGTTAGTGCTTCATCTACACGTTATAGCCCTGAATTTTCCAATGCCTATCTCTTTGCAAAAGAGAGATATCGGCAAGGAAAAGCTGTATTGTACCTTTGCATTTTTCTACCAAACGAAGGACACTAGAATGAAAATTTAAAAGCCTCCTGTTAGTGCTTCATCTACACGGTATAGCCCTGAATTTTCCAATGCCTAGCTCTTTGCAAAAGAGAGATATTGGCAAGGAAAAGCTGTATTGTACCTTTGCATTTTTCTCCCAAACGAAGGACACTAGAATGAAAAGTTTAAAGCCTCCTGTTAGTGCTTCATCTACACGTTATAGCCCTGAATTTTCCAATGCCTATCTCTTTGCAAAAGAGAGATATCGGCAAGGAAAAACTGTATTGTACCTTTGCATTTTTCTCCCAAACGAAAGACACTAGAATGAAAATTGTAAAGCCTCCTGTTAGTGCTTCATCTACACGTTATAGCCCTGAATTTTCCAATGCCTATCTCTTTGCAAAAGAGAGATATCGGCAAGGAAAAGCTGTATTGTACCTTTGCATTTTTCTCCCAAACGAAGGACACTAGAATGAAAATTTTAAAGCCTCCTGTTAGTGCTTCATCTACACGTTATAGCCCAGAATTTTCCAATGCCTATCTCTTTGCAAAAGAGAGATATCGGCAAGGAAAAGCTGTATTGTACCTTTGCATTTTTCTCCCAAACGAAAGACACTAGAATGAAAAGTTTAAAGGCTCCTGTTAGTGCTTCATCTACACGTTATAGCCCTGAATTTTCCAATGCCTATCTCTTTGCAAAAGAGAGATATCGGCAAGGAAAAGCTGTATTGTACCTTTGCATTTTTCTACCAAACGAAGGACACTAGAATGAAAATTTAAAAGCCTCCTGTTAGTGCTTCATCTACACGGTATAGCCCTGAATTTTCCAATGCCTAGCTCTTTGCAAAAGAGAGATATTGGCAAGGAAAAGCTGTATTGTACCTTTGCATTTTTCTCCCAAACGAAGGACACTAGAATGAAAAGTTTAAAGCCTCCTGTTAGTGCTTCATCTACACGTTATAGCCCTGAATTTTCCAATGCCTATCTCTTTGCAAAAGAGAGATATCGGCAAGGAAAAACTGTATTGTACCTTTGCATTTTTCTCCCAAACGAAAGACACTAGAATGAAAATTGTAAAGCCTCCTGTTAGTGCTTCATCTACACGTTATAGCCCTGAATTTTCCAATGCCTATCTCTTTGCAAAAGAGAGATATCGGCAAGGAAAAGCTGTATTGTACCTTTGCATTTTTCTACCAAACGAAGGACACTAGAATGAAAATTTAAAAGCCTCCTGTTAGTGCTTCATCTACACGTTATAGCCCAGAATTTTCCAATGCCTATCTCTTTGCAAAAGAGAGATATCGGCAAGGAAAAGCTGTATTGTACCTTTGCATTTTTCTCCCAAACGAAAGACACTAGAATGAAAATTATAAAGCCTCCTGTTAGTGCTTCATCTACACGTTATAGCCCTGAATTTTCCAATGCCTAGCTCTTTGCAAAAGAGAGATATTGGCAAGGAAAAGCTGTATTGTACCTTTGCATTTTTCTCCCAAACGAAGGACACTAGATTGAAAATTTTAAAGCCTCCTATTAGTGCTTCATCTACACGTTATAGCCCTGAATTTTCCAATGCCTAGCTCTTTGCAAAAGAGAGATATCGGCAAGGAAAAGCGGTATTGTACCTTTGCATTTTTCTCCCAAACGAAATACACTAGAATGAAAATTTTAAAGCCTCCTGTCAGTGCTTCATCTACACGTTATAGCCCTGAATTTTCCAATGCCTATCTCTTTGCAAAAGAGAGATATCGGCAAGGAAAAGCTGTATTGTACCTTTGCATTTTTCTCCCAAACGAAGGACACTAGAATGAAAATTTTAAAGCCTCCTATTAGTGCTTCATCTACACGTTATAGCCATGAATTTTCCAATGCCTATCTCTTTGCAAAAGAGAGATATCGGCAAGGAAAAGCTGTATTGTACCTTTGCAGTTTTCTCCCAAACGAAGGACACTAGAATGAAAATTTTAAAGCCTCCTGTTAGTGCTTCATCTACACGTTATAGCCCTGAATTTTCCAATGCCTATCTCTTTGCAAAAGAGAGATATCGGCAAGGAAAAGCTGTATTGTACCTTTGCATTTTTCTCCCAAACGAAGGACACTAGAATGAAAATTGTAAAGTCTCCTGTTAGTGCTTCATTTACACGGTATAGCCCTGAATTTTCCAATGCCTAGCTCTTTGCAAAAGATAGATATTGGCAAGGAAAAGCTGTATTGTACCTTTGCATTTTTCTCCCAAACGAAGGACACTAGAATGAAAATTTTAAAGCCTCCTGTTAGTGCTTCATCTACACGTTATAGCCCTGAATTTTCCAATGCCTATCTCTTTGCAAAAGAGAGATATCGGCAAGGAAAAACTGTATTGTACCTTTGCATTTTTCTCCCAAACGAAAGACACTAGAATGAAAATTTTAAAGCCTCCTGTTAGTGCTTCATCTACACGTTATAGCCCTGAATTTTCCAATGCCTAGCTCTTTGCAAAAGAGAGATATTGGCAAGGAAAAGCTGTATTGTACCTTTGCATTTTTCTCCCAAACGAAAGACACCAGAATGAAAATTTTAAAGCCTACTGTTAGTGCTTCATCTACACGTTAATGCCCTGAATTTTCCAATGCCTAGCTCTTTGCAAAAGAGAGATATCGGCAAGGAAAAGCTGTATTGTACCTTTGCATTTTTCTCCCAAACGAAGGACACTAGAATGAAAATTTTAAAGCCTCCTATTAGTGCTTCATCTACACGTTATAGCCCTGAATTTTCCAATGCCTATCTCTTTGCAAAAGAGAGATATCGGCAAGGAAAAGCTGTGTTGTACCTTTGCATTTTTCTCCCAAACGAAGGACACTAGAATGAAAATTTTAAAGCCTCCTGTTAGTGCTTCATCTACACGTTATAGCCCAGAATTTTCCAATGCCTATCTCTTTGCAAAAGAGAGATATCGGCAAGGAAAAGCTGTATTGTACCTTTGCATTTTTCTCCCAAACGAAGGACACTAGAAAGAACATTTTAAAGCCTCCTGTTAGGCCATCATCTACACGACATAGCCATGAATTTTCCAATGCGCAGCTCTTTGCAAAAGAGAGATATTGGCAAGGAAAAGCTGTCTTGTACCTTTGCATTTTTCTCCCAAACGAAGGTCACTAGAAATAAAATTTTAAAGCCTCCTGTTAGGCCATCATCTACACGACATAGCCCTGAATTTTCCAATGCGCAGCTCTTTGCAAAAGAGAGATATTGGCAAGGAAAAGCTGTCTTGTACCATTGAATTTTTCTCCCAAACGAAGGACACTAGAATGAAAATTTTAAAGCCTCCTGTTAGGCCATCATCTACACGACATAGCCCTGAATTTTCCAATGCGCAGCTCTTTGCAAAAGAGAGATATTGGCAAGGAAAAGCTGTCTTGTACCATTGCATTTTTCTCCCAAACGAAGGACACTAGAAAGAACATTTTAAAGCCTCCTGTTAGGCCATCATCTACACGACATAGCCATGAATTTTCCAATGCGCAGCTCTTTGCAAAAGAGAGATATTGGCAAGGAAAAGCTGTCTTGTACCTTTGCATTTTTCTCCCAAACGAAGGTCACTAGAAATAAAATTTTAAAGCCTCCTGTTAGGCCATCATCTACACGACATAGCCCTGAATTTTCCAATGCGCAGCTCTTTGCAAAAGAGAGATATTGGGAAGGAAAAGCTGTCTTGTACCATTGAATTTTTCTCCCAAACGAAGGACACTAGAATGAAAATTTTAAAGCCTCCTGTTAGGCCATCATCTACACGACATAGCCCTGAATTTTCCAATGCGCAGCTCTTTGCAAAAGAGAGATATTGGCAAGGAAAAGCTGTCTTGTACCATTGCATTTTTCTCCCAAACGAAGGACACTAGAAAGAACATTTTAAAGCCTCCTGTTAGGCCATCATCTACACGACATAGCCCTGAATTTTCCAATGCGCAGCTCTTTGCAAAAGAGAGATATTGGCAAGGAAAAGCTGTCTTGTACCTTTGGATTTTTCTCCCAAACGAAGGACACTAGAAAGAAAATTTTAAAGCCTCCTGTTAGGCCATCATCTACACGACATAGCCCTGAATTTTCCAATGAGCAGCTCTTTGCAAAAGAGAGATATTGGCAAGGAAAAGCTGTCTTGTACCTTTGGATTTTTCTCCCAAACGAAGGACACTAGAAAGAAAATTTTAAAGCCTCCTGTTAGGCCATCATCTACACGACATAGCCCTGAATTTTCCAATGCGTAGCTCTTTGCAAAAGAGAGATATTGGCAAGGAAAAGCTGTCTTGTACCTTTGCATTTTTCTCCCAAACGAAGGACACTAGAAAGAAAATTTTAAAGCCTCCTGTTAGGCCATCATCTACACGACATAGCCCTGAATTTTCCAATGCGCAGCTCTTTGCAAAAGAGAGATATTGGCAAGGAAAAGCTGTCTTGTACCATTGCATTTTTCTCCCAAACGAAGGACACTAGAAAGAAATTTTTAAAGCCTCCTGTTAGGCCATCATCTACACGACATAGCCCTGAATTTTCCAATGCGTAGCTCTTTGCAAAAGAGAGATATTGGCAAGGAAAAGCTGTCTTGTACCTTTGCATTTTTCTCCCAAACGAAGGACACTAGAAAGAAAATTTTAAAGCCTCCTGTTAGGCCTTCATCTACACGACATAGCCCTGAATATACCAATCCGTAGCTCTTTGCAAAAGAGAGCTATTGGCAAGGAAAAGCTGTCTTGTACCTTTGCATTTTTCTCCCAAACGAAGGACACTAGAAAGAAAATTTTAAAGCCTCCTGTTAGGCCATCATCTACACGACATAGCCCTGAATTTTCCAATGCGCAGCTCTTTGCAAAAGAGATATATTGGCAAGGAAAAGCTGTCTTGTACGAGGCTTTAAAATTTTCTTTCTAGTGTCCTTCGTTTGGGAGAAAAATGCAAAGGTACAAGACAGCTTTTCCTTGCCAATATCTCTCTTTTGCAAAGAGCTACGCATTGGAAAATTCAGGGCTATGTCGTGTAGATGATGGCCTAACAGGAGGCTTTAAAATTTTCTTTCTAGTGTCCTTCGTTTGGGAGAAAAATGCAAAGGTACAAGACAGCTTTTCCTTGCCAATATCTCTTTTTTGCAAAGAGCTACGCATTGGAAAATTCAGGGCTATGTCGTGTAGATGATGGCCTAACAGGAGGCTTTAAAATTTTCTTTCTAGTGACCTTCGTTTGGGAGAAAAATGCAAAGGTACAAGACAGCTTTTCCTTGCCAATATCTCTCTTTTGCAAAGAGCTACGCATTGGAAAATTCAGGGCTATGTCGTGTAGATGATGGCCTAACAGGAGGCTTTAAAATTTTCTTTCTAGTGTCCTTCGTTTGGGAGAAAAATGCAAAGGTACAAGACAGCTTTTCCTTGCCAATATCTCTCTTTTGCAAAGAGCTACGCATTGGAAAATTCAGGGCTATGTCGTGTAGATGATGGCCTAACAGGAGGCTTTAAAATTTTCTTTCTAGTGACCTTCGTTTGGGAGAAAAATGCAAAGGTACAAGACAGCTTTTCCTTGCCAATATCTCTCTTTTGCAAAGAGCTGCGCATTGGAAAATTCAGGGCTATGTCGTGTAGATGATGGCCTAACAGGAGGCTTTAAAATGTTCTTTCTAGTGTCCTTCGTTTGGGAGAAAAATGCAATGGTACAAGACAGCTTTTCCTTGCCAATATCTCTCTTTTGCAAAGAGCTACGCATTGGAAAATTCAGGGCTATGTCGTGTAGATGATGGCCTAACAGGAGGCTTTAAAATTTTCTTTCTAGTGTCCTTCGTTTGGGAGAAAAATGCAATGGTACAAGACAGCTTTTCCTTGCCAATATCTCTCTTTTGCAAAGAGCTGCGCATTGGAAAATTCAGGGCTATGTCGTGTAGATGATGGCCTAACAGGAGGCTTTAAAATTTTCTTTCTAGTGTCCTTCGTTTGGGAGAAAAATGCAAAGGTACAAGACAGCTTTTCCTTGCCAATATCTCTCTTTTGCAAAGAGCTGCGCATTGGAAAATTCAGGGCTATGTCGTGTAGATGATGGCCTAACAGGAGGCTTTAAAATTTTCTTTCTAGTGTCCTTCGTTTGGGAGAAAAATGCAAAGGTACAAGACAGCTTTTCCTTGCCAATATCTCTCTTTTGCAAAGAGCTATGCATTGGAAAATTCAGGGCTATGTCGTGTAGATGATGGCCTAACAGGAGGCTTTAAAATTATCTTTCTAGTGACCTTCGTTTGGGAGAAAAATGCAAAGGTACAAGACAGCTTTTCCTTGCCAATATCTCTCTTTTGCAAAGAGCTGCGCATTGGAAAATTCAGGGCTATGTCGTGTAGATGATGGCCTAACAGGAGGCTTTAAAATTTTCTTTCTAGTGTCCTTCGTTTGGGAGAAAAATGCAAAGGTACAAGACAGCTTTTCCTTGCCAATATCTCTCTTTTGCAAAGAGCTACGCATTGGAAAATTCAGGGCTATGTCGTGTAGATGATGGCCTAACAGGAGGCTTTAAAATTTTCTTTCTAGTGACCTTCGTTTGGGAGAAAAATGCAAAGGTACAAGACAGCTTTTCCTTGCCAATATCTCTCTTTTGCAAAGAGCTGCGCATTGGAAAATTCAGGGCTATGTAGTGTAGATGATGGCCTAACAGGAGGCTTTAAAATGTTCTTTCTAGTGTCCTTCGTTTGGGAGAAAAATGCAATGGTACAAGACAGCTTTTCCTTGCCAATATCTCTCTTTTGCAAAGAGCTGCGCATTGGAAAATTCAGGGCTATGTCGTGTAGATGATGGCTTAACAGGAGGCTTTAAAATTTTCTTTCTAGTGTCCTTCGTTTGGGAGAAAAATGCAAAGGTACAAGACAGCTTTTCCTTGCCAATATCTCTCTTTTGCAAAGAGCTACGCATTGGAAAATTCAGGGCTATGTCGTGTAGATGATGGCCTAACAGGAGGCTTTAAAATTTTCTTTCTAGTGTCCTTCGTTTGGGAGAAAAATGCAATGGTACAAGACAGCTTTTCCTTGCCAATATCTCTCTTTTGCAAAGAGCTGCGCATTGGAAAATTCAGGGCTATGTCGTGTAGATGATGGCCTAACAGGAGGCTTTAAATTTTTCTTTCTAGTGTCCTTCGTTTAGGAGAAAAATGCAATGGTACAAGACAGCTTTTCCTTGCCAATATCTCTCTTTTGCAAAGAGCTGCGCATTGGAAAATTCAGGGCTATGTCGTGTAGATGATGGCCTAACAGGAGGCTTTAAAATTTTCTTTCTAGTGTCCTTCGTTTGGGAGAAAAATGCAAAGGTACAAGACAGCTTTTCCTTGCCAATATCTCTCTTTTGCAAAGAGCTACGCATTGGAAAATTCAGGGCTATGTCGTGTAGATGATGGCCTAACAGGAGGCTTTAAAATTTTCTTTCTAGTGTCCTTCGTTTGGGAGAAAAATGCAATGGTACAAGACAGCTTTTCCTTGCCAATATCTCTCTTTTGCAAAGAGCTGCGCATTGGAAAATTCAGGGCTATGTCGTGTAGATGATGGCCTAACAGGAGGCTTTAAAATTTTCTTTCTATTGTCCTTCGTTTGGGAGAAAAATGCAAAGGTACAAGACAGCTTTTCCTTGCCAATATCTCTCTTTTGCAAAGAGCTACGCATTGGAAAATTCAGGGCTATGTCGTGTAGATGATGGCCTAACAGGAGGCTTTAAAATTATCTTTCTAGTGACCTTCGTTTGGGAGAAAAATGCAAAGGTACAAGACAGCTTTTCCTTGCCAATATCTCTCTTTTGCAAAGAGCTGCGCATTGGAAAATTCAGGGCTATGTCGTGTAGATGATGGCCTAACAGGAGGCTTTAAAATGTTCTTTCTAGTGTCCTTCGTTTGGGAGAAAAATGCAATGGTACAAGACAGCTTTTCCTTGCCAATATCTCTCTTTTGCAAAGAGCTGCGCATTGGAAAATTCAGGGCTATGTCGTGTAGATGATGGCCTAACAGGAGGCTTTAAAATTTTCTTTCTAGTGTCCTTCGTTTGGGAGAAAAATGCAAAGGTACAAGACAGCTTTTCCTTGCCAATATCTCTCTTTTGCAAAGAGCTACGCATTGGAAAATTCAGGGCTATGTCGTGTAGATGATGGCCTAACAGGAGGCTTTAAAATTATCTTTCTAGTGACCTTCGTTTGGGAGAAAAATGCAAAGGTACAAGACAGCTTTTCCTTGCCAATATCTCTCTTTTGCAAAGAGCTGCGCATTGGAAAATTCAGGGCTATGTCGTGTAGATGATGGCCTAACAGGAGGCTTTAAAATGTTCTTTCTAGTGTCCTTCGTTTGGGAGAAAAATGCAATGGTACAAGACAGCTTTTCCTTGCCAATATCTCTCTTTTGCAAAGAGCTGCGCATTGGAAAATTCAGGGCTATGTCGTGTAGATGATGGCCTAACAGGAGGCTTTAAAATTTTCTTTCTAGTGTCCTTCGTTTGGGAGAAAAATGCAAAGGTACAAGACAGCTTTTCCTTGCCAATATCTCTCTTTTGCAAAGAGCTACGCATTGGAAAATTCAGGGCTATGTCGTGTAGATGATGGCCTAACAGGAGGCTTTAAAATTTTCTTTCTAGTGTCCTTCGTTTGAGAGAAAAATGCAATGGTACAAGACAGCTTTTCCTTGCCAATATCTCTCTTTTGCAAAGAGCTGCGCATTGGAAAATTCAGGGCTATGTCGTGTAGATGATGGCCTAACAGGAGGCTTTAAAATTTTCTTTCTAGTGTCCTTCGTTTGGGAGAAAAATGCAAAGGTACAAGACAGCTTTTCCTTGCCAATATCTCTCTTTTGCAAAGAGCTACGCATTGGAAAATTCAGGGCTATGTCGTGTAGATGATGGCCTAACAGGAGGCTTTAAAATTTTCTTTCTAGTGTCCTTCGTTTGGGAGAAAAATGCAATGGTACAAGACAGCTTTTCCTTGCCAATATCTCTCTTTTGCAAAGAGCTGCGCATTGGAAAATTCAGGGCTATGTCGTGTAGATGATGGCCTAACAGGAGGCTTTAAATTTTTCTTTCTAGTGTCCTTCGTTTAGGAGAAAAATGCAATGGTACAAGACAGCTTTTCCTTGCCAATATCTCTCTTTTGCAAAGAGCTGCGCATTGGAAAATTCAGGGCTATGTCGTGTAGATGATGGCCTAACAGGAGGCTTTAAAATTTTCTTTCTAGTGTCCTTCGTTTGGGAGAAAAATGCAAAGGTACAAGACAGCTTTTCCTTGCCAATATCTCTCTTTTGCAAAGAGCTACGCATTGGAAAATTCAGGGCTATGTCGTGTAGATGATGGCCTAACAGGAGGCTTTAAAATTTTCTTTCTAGTGTCCTTCGTTTGGGAGAAAAATGCAATGGTACAAGACAGCTTTTCCTTGCCAATATCTCTCTTTTGCAAAGAGCTGCGCATTGGAAAATTCAGGGCTCTGTCGTGTAGATGATGGCCTAACAGGAGGCTTTAAAATTTTCTTTCTAGTGTCCTTCGTTTGGGAGAAAAATGCAAAGGTACAAGACAGCTTTTCCTTGCCAATATCTCTCTTTTGCAAAGAGCTACGCATTGGAAAATTCAGGGCTATGTCGTGTAGATGATGGCCTAACAGGAGGCTTTAAAATTATCTTTCTAGTGACCTTCGTTTGGGAGAAAAATGCAAAGGTACAAGACAGCTTTTCCTTGCCAATATCTCTCTTTTGCAAAGAGCTGCGCATTGGAAAATTCAGGGCTATGTCGTGTAGATGATGGCCTAACAGGAGGCTTTAAAATGTTCTTTCTAGTGTCCTTCGTTTGGGAGAAAAATGCAATGGTACAAGACAGCTTTTCCTTGCCAATATCTCTCTTTTGCAAAGAGCTGCGCATTGGAAAATTCAGGGCTATGTCGTGTAGATGATGGCCTAACAGGAGGCTTTAAAATTTTATTTCTAGTGTCCTTCGTTTGGGAGAAAAATGCAAAGGTACAAGACAGCTTTTCCTTGCCAATATCTCTCTTTTGCAAAGAGCTACGCATTGGAAAATTCAGGGCTATGTCGTGTAGATGATGGCCTAACAGGAGGCTTTAAAATTATCTTTCTAGTGACCTTCGTTTGGGAGAAAAATGCAAAGGTACAAGACAGCTTTTCCTTGCCAATATCTCTCTTTTGCAAAGAGCTGCGCATTGGAAAATTCAGGGCTATGACGTGTAGATGATGGCCTAACAGGAGGCTTTAAAATGTTCTTTCTAGTGTCCTTCGTTTGGGAGAAAAATGCAATGGTACAAGACAGCTTTTCCTTGCCAATATCTCTCTTTTGCAAAGAGCTGCGCATTGGAAAATTCAGGGCTATGTCGTGTAGATGATGGCCTAACAGGAGGCTTTAAAATTTTCTTTCTAGTGTCCTTCGTTTGGGAGAAAAATGCAAAGGTACAAGACAGCTTTTCCTTGCCAATATCTCTCTTTTGCAAAGAGCTACGCATTGGAAAATTCAGGGCTATGTCGTGTAGATGATGGCCTAACAGGAGGCTTTAAAATTTTCTTTCTAGTGTCCTTCGTTTGAGAGAAAAATGCAATGGTACAAGACAGCTTTTCCTTGCCAATATCTCTCTTTTGCAAAGAGCTGCGCATTGGAAAATTCAGGGCTATGTCGTGTAGATGATGGCCTAACAGGAGGCTTTAAAATTTTCTTTCTAGTGTCCTTCGTTTGGGAGAAAAATGCAAAGGTACAAGACAGCTTTTCCTTGCCAATATCTCTCTTTTGCAAAGAGCTACGCATTGGAAAATTCAGGGCTATGTCGTGTAGATGATGGCCTAACAGGAGGCTTTAAAATTTTCTTTCTAGTGTCCTTCGTTTGAGAGAAAAATGCAATGGTACAAGACAGCTTTTCCTTGCCAATATCTCTCTTTTGCAAAGAGCTGCGCATTGGAAAATTCAGGGCTATGTCGTGTAGATGATGGCCTAACAGGAGGCTTTAAAATTTTCTTTCTAGTGTCCTTCGTTTGGGAGAAAAATGCAAAGGTACAAGACAGCTTTTCCTTGCCAATATCTCTCTTTTGCAAAGAGCTACGCATTGGAAAATTCAGGGCTATGTCGTGTAGATGATGGCCTAACAGGAGGCTTTAAAATTTTCTTTCTAGTGACCTTCGTTTGGGAGAAAAATGCAAAGGTACAAGAAAGCTTTTCCTTGCTAATATCTCTCTTTTGCAAAGAGCTGCGCATTGGAAAATTCAGGGCTATGTCGTGTAGATGATGGCCTAACAGGAGGCTTTAAAATTTTCTTTCTAGTGTCCTTCGTTTGGGAGAAAAATGCAATGGTACAAGACAGCTTTTCCTTGCCAATATCTCTCTTTTGCAAAGAGCTGCGCATTGGAAAATTCAGGGCTATGTCGTGTAGATGATGGCCTAACAGGAGGCTTTAAAATTTTCTTTCTAGTGTCCTTCGTTTGGGAGAAAAATGCAAAGGTACAAGACAGCTTTTCCTTGCCAATATCTCTCTTTTGCAAAGAGCTACGCATTGGAAAATTCAGGGCTATGTCGTGTAGATGATGGCCTAACAGGAGGCTTTAAAATTTTCTTTCTAGTGTCCTTCGTTTGGGAGAAAAATGCAAAGGTACAAGACAGCTTTTCCTTGCCAATATCTCTTTTTTGCAAAGAGCTACGCATTGGAAAATTCAGTGCTATGTCGTGTAGATGATGGCCTAACAGGAGGCTTTAAAATTTTCTTTCTAGTGACCTTCGTTTGGGAGAAAAATGCAAATGTACAAGACAGCTTTTCCTTGCTAATATCTCTCTTTTGCAAAGAGCTGCGCATTGGAAAATTCAGGGCTATGTCGTGTAGATGATGGCCTAACAGGAGGCTTTAAAATTTTCTTTCTAGTGTCCTTCGTTTGGGAGAAAAATGCAAAGGTACAAGACAGCTTTTCCTTGCCAATATCTCTCTTTTGCAAAGAGCTACTCATTGGAAAATTCAGGGCTATGTCGTGTAGATGATGGCCTAACAGGAGGCTTTAAAATTTTCTTTCTAGTGACCTTCGTTTGGGAGAAAAATGCAAAGGTACAAAACAGCTTTTCCTTGCCAATATCTCTCTTTTGCAAAGAGCTGCGCATTGGAAAATTCAGGGCTATGTCGTGTAGATGATGGCCTAACAGGAGGCTTTAAAATTTTCTTTCTAGTGACCTTCGTTTGGGAGAAAAATGCAAAGGTACAAGAAAGCTTTTCCTTGCTAATATCTCTCTTTTGCAAAGAGCTGCGCATTGGAAAATTCAGGGCTATGTCGTGTAGATGATGGCCTAACAGGAGGCTTTAAAATTTTCTTTCTAGTGTCCTTCGTTTGGGAGAAAAATGCAAAGGTACAAGACAGCTTTTCCTTGCCAATATCTCTCTTTTGCAAAGAGCTACGCATTGGAAAATTCAGGGCTATGTCGTGTAGATGATGGCCTAACAGGAGGCTTTAAAATTTTCTTTCTAGTGTCCTTCGTTTGGGAGAAAAATGCAAAGGTACAAGACAGCTTTTCCTTGCCAATATCTCTTTTTTGCAAAGAGCTACGCATTGGAAAATTCAGGGCTATGTCGTGTAGATGATGGCCTAACAGGAGGCTTTAAAATTTTCTTTCTAGTGACCTTCGTTTGGGAGAAAAATGCAAAGGTACAAGACAGCTTTTCCTTGCCAATATCTCTCTTTTGCAAAGAGCTACGCATTGGAAAATTCAGGGCTATGTCGTGTAGATGATGGCCTAACAGGAGGCTTTAAAATTTTCTTTCTAGTGTCCTTCGTTTGGGAGAAAAATGCAAAGGTACAAGACAGCTTTTCCTTGCCAATATCTCTTTTTTGCAAAGAGCTACGCATTGGAAAATTCAGTGCTATGTCGTGTAGATGATGGCCTAACAGGAGGCTTTAAAATTTTCTTTCTAGTGACCTTCGTTTGGGAGAAAAATGCAAATGTACAAGACAGCTTTTCCTTGCTAATATCTCTCTTTTGCAAAGAGCTGCGCATTGGAAAATTCAGGGCTATGTCGTGTAGATGATGGCCTAACAGGAGGCTTTAAAATTTTCTTTCTAGTGTCCTTCGTTTGGGAGAAAAATGCAAAGGTACAAGACAGCTTTTCCTTGCCAATATCTCTCTTTTGCAAAGAGCTACTCATTGGAAAATTCAGGGCTATGTCGTGTAGATGATGGCCTAACAGGAGGCTTTAAAATTTTCTTTCTAGTGACCTTCGTTTGGGAGAAAAATGCAAAGGTACAAAACAGCTTTTCCTTGCCAATATCTCTCTTTTGCAAAGAGCTGCGCATTGGAAAATTCAGGGCTATGTCGTGTAGATGATGGCCTAACAGGAGGCTTTAAAATTTTCTTTCTAGTGACCTTCGTTTGGGAGAAAAATGCAAAGGTACAAGAAAGCTTTTCCTTGCTAATATCTCTCTTTTGCAAAGAGCTGCGCATTGGAAAATTCAGGGCTATGTCGTGTAGATGATGGCCTAACAGGAGGCTTTAAAATTTTCTTTCTAGTGTCCTTCGTTTGGGAGAAAAATGCAAAGGTACAAGACAGCTTTTCCTTGCCAATATCTCTCTTTTGCAAAGAGCTACGCATTGGAAAATTCAGGGCTATGTCGTGTAGATGATGGCCTAACAGGAGGCTTTAAAATTTTCTTTCTAGTGTCCTTCGTTTGGGAGAAAAATGCAAAGGTACAAGACAGCTTTTCCTTGCCAATATCTCTTTTTTGCAAAGAGCTACGCATTGGAAAATTCAGGGCTATGTCGTGTAGATGATGGCCTAACAGGAGGCTTTAAAAATTTCTTTCTAGTGACCTTCGTTTGGGAGAAAAATGCAAAGGTACAAGACAGCTTTTCCTTGCTAATATCTCTCTTTTGCAAAGAGCTGCGCATTGGAAAATTCAGGGCTATGTCGTGTAGATGATGGCCTAACAGGAGGCTTTAAAATTTTCTTTCTAGTGTCCTTCGTTTGGGAGAAAAATGCAAAGGTACAAGACAGCTTTTCCTTGCCAATATCTCTCTTTTGCAAAGAGCTACTCATTGGAAAATTCAGGGCTATGTCGTGTAGATGATGGCCTAACAGGAGGCTTTAAAATTTTCTTTCTAGTGACCTTCGTTTGGGAGAAAAATGCAAAGGTACAAGACAGCTTTTCCTTGCCAATATCTCTCTTTTGCAAAGAGCTGCGCATTGGAAAATTCAGGGCTATGTCGTGTAGATGATGGCCTAACAGGAGGCTTTAAAATTTTCTTTCTAGTGTCCTTCGTTTGGGAGAAAAATGCAATGGTACAAGACAGCTTTTCCTTGCCAATATCTCTCTTTTGCAAAGAGCTGCGCATTGGAAAATTCAGGGCTATGTCGTGTAGATGATGGCCTAACAGGAGGCTTTAAAATTTTCTTTCTAGTGTCCTTCGTTTGGGAGAAAAATGCAAAGGTACAAGACAGCTTTTCCTTGCCAATATCTCTCTTTTGCAAAGAGCTACGCATTGGAAAATTCAGGGCTATGTCGTGTAGATGATGGCCTAACAGGAGGCTTTAAAATTTTCTTTCTAGTGACCTTCGTTTGGGAGAAAAATGCAAAGGTACAAGACAGCTTTTCCTTGCCAATATCTCTCTTTTGCAAAGAGCTGCGCATTGGAAAATTCAGGGCTATGTCGTGTAGATGATGGCCTAACAGGAGGCTTTAAAATGTTCTTTCTAGTGTCCTTCGTTTGGGAGAAAAATGCAATGGTACAAGACAGCTTTTCCTTGCCAATATCTCTCTTTTGCAAAGAGCTGCGCATTGGAAAATTCAGGGCTATGTCGTGTAGATGATGGCCTAACAGGAGGCTTTAAAATTGTCTTTCTAGTGTCCTTCGTTTGGGAGAAAAATGCAAAGGTACAAGACAGCTTTTCCTTGCCAATATCTCTCTTTTGCAAAGAGCTACGCATTGGAAAATTCAGGGCTATGTAGTGTAGATGATGGCCTAACAGGAGGCTTTAAAATTTTCTTTCTAGTGTCCTTCGTTTGGGAGAAAAATGCAATGGTACAAGACAGCTTTTCCTTGCCAATATATCTCTTTTGCAAAGAGCTGCGCATTGGAAAATTCAGGGCTATGTCGTGTAGATGATGGCCTAACAGGAGGCTTTAAAATTTTCTTTCTAGTGTCCTTCGTTTGGGAGAAAAATGCAAAGGTACAAGACAGCTTTTCCTTGCCAATATCTCTCTTTTGCAAAGAGCTACGGATTGGAAAATTCAGGGCTATGTCGTGTAGATGATGGCCTAACAGGAGGCTATAAAATTTTCTTTCTAGTGTCCTTCGTTTGGGAGAAAAATGCAAAGGTACAAGACAGCTTTTCCTTGCCAATATCTCTCTTTTGCAAAGAGCTACGCATTGGAAAATTCAGGGCTATGTCGTGTAGATGATGGCCTAACAGGAGGCTTTAAAATTTTCTTTCTAGTGTCCTTCGTTTGGGAGAAAAATGCAATGGTACAAGACAGCTTTTCCTTGCCAATATCTCTCTTTTGCAAAGAGCTGCGCATTGGAAAATTCAGGGCTATGTCGTGTAGATGATGGCCTAACAGGAGGCTTTAAAATTTTCTTTCTAGTGTCCTTCGTTTGGGAGAAAAATGCAAAGGTACAAGACAGCTTTTCCTTGCCAATATCTCTCTTTTGCAAAGAGCTACGCATTGGAAAATTCAGGGCTATGTCGTGTAGATGATGGCCTAACAGGAGGCTTTAAAATTTTCTTTCTAGTGTCCTTCGTTTGGGAGAAAAATGCAATGGTGCAAGACAGCTTTTCCTTGCCAATATCTCTCTTTTGCAAAGAGCTGCGCATTGGAAAATTCAAAGCTATATCGTGTAGATGATGGCCTAACAGGAGGCTTTAAAATTTTCTTTCTAGTGTCCTTCGTTTGGGAGAAAAATGCAAAGGTACAAGACAGCTTTTCCTTGCCAATATCTCTCTTTTGCAAAGAGCTACGCATTGGAAAATTCAGGGCTATGTCGTGTAGATGATGGCCTAACAGGAGGCTTTAAAATTTTCTTTCTAGTGTCCTTCGTTTGGGAGAAAAATGCAAAGGTACAAGACAGCTTTTCCTTGCCAATATCTCTCTTTTGCAAAGAGCTACGCATTGGAAAATTCAGGGCTATGTCGTGTAGATGATGGCCTAACAGGAGGCTTTAAAATTTTCTTTCTAGTGACCTTCGTTTGGGAGAAAAATGCAAAGGTACAAGACAGCTTTTCCTTGCTAATATCTCTCTTTTGCAAAGAGCTGCGCATTGGAAAATTCAGGGCTATGTCGTGTAGATGATGGCCTAACAGGAGGCTTTAAAATTTTCTTTCTAGTGTCCTTCGTTTGGGAGAAAAATGCAATGGTACAAGACAGCTTTTCCTTGCCAATATCTCTCTTTTGCAAAGAGCTGCGCATTGGAAAATTCAGGGCTATGTCGTGTAGATGATGGCCTAACAGGAGGCTTTAAAATTTTCTTTCTAGTGTCCTTCGTTTGGGAGAAAAATGCAAAGGTACAAGACAGCTTTTCCTTGCCAATATCTCTCTTTTGCAAAGAGCTACGCATTGGAAAATTCAGGGCTATGTCGTGTAGATGATGGCCTAACAGGAGGCTTTAAAATTTTCTTTCTAGTGTCCTTCGTTTGGGAGAAAAATGCAAAGGTACAAGACAGCTTTTCCTTGCCAATATCTCTCTTTTGCAAAGAGCTACGCATTGGAAAATTCAGGGCTATGTCGTGTAGATGATGGCCTAACAGGAAGCTTTAAAATTTTCTTTCTAGTGACCTTCGTTTGGGAGAAAAATGCAAAGGTACAAGACAGCTTTTCCTTGCTAATATCTCTCTTTTGCAAAGAGCTGCGCATTGGAAAATTCAGGGCTATGTCGTGTAGATGATGGCCTAACAGGAGGCTTTAAAATTTTCTTTCTAGTGTCCTTCGTTTGGGAGAAAAATGCGAAGGTACAAGACAGCTTTTCCTTGCCAATATCTCTCTTTTGCAAAGAGCTACTCATTGGAAAATTCAGGGCTATGTCGTGTAGATGATGGCCTAACAGGAGGCTTTAAAATTTTCTTTCTAGTGACCTTCGTTTGGGAGAAAAATGCAAAGGTACAAGACAGCTTTTCCTTGCCAATATCTCTCTTTTGCAAAGAGCTGCGCATTGGAAAATTCAGGGCTATGTCGTGTAGATGATGGCCTAACAGGAGGCTTTAAAATGTTCTTTCTAGTGTCCTTCGTTTGGGAGAAAAATGCAATGGTACAAGACAGCTTTTCCTTGCCAATATCTCTCTTTTGCAAAGAGCTGCGCATTGGAAAATTCAGGGCTATGTCGTGTAGATGATGGCCTAACAGGAGGCTTTAAAATTTTCTTTCTAGTGTCCTTCGTTTGGGAGAAAAATGCAAAGGTACAAGACAGCTTTTCCTTGCCAATATCTCTCTTTTGCAAAGAGCTACGCATTGGAAAATTCAGGGCTATGTCGTGTAGATGATGGCATAACAGGAGGCTTTAAAATTTTCTTTCTAGTGACCTTCGTTTGGGAGAAAAATGCAATGGTACAAGACAGCTTTTCCTTGCCAATATCTCTCTTTTGCAAAGAGCTGCGCATTGGAAAATTCAGGGCTATGTCGTGTAGATGATGGCCTAACAGGAGGCTTTAAAATTTTCTTTCTAGTGTCCTTCGTTTGGGAGAAAAATGCAAAGGTACAAGACAGCTTTTCCTTGCCAATATCTCTCTTTTGCAAAGAGCTACGCATTGGAAAATTCAGGGCTATGTCGTGTAGATGATGGCCTAACAGGAGGCTTTAAAATTTTCTTTCTAGTGTCCTTCGTTTGGGAGAAAAATGCAAAGGTACAAGACAGCTTTTCCTTGCCAATATCTCTCTTTTGCAAAGAGCTACGCATTGGAAAATTCAGGGCTATGTCGTGTAGATGATGGCCTAACAGGAGGCTTTAAAATTTTCTTTCTAGTGACCTTCGTTTGGGAGAAAAATGCAAAGGTACAAGACAGCTTTTCCTTGCTAATATCTCTCTTTTGCAAAGAGCTGCGCATTGGAAAATTCAGGGCTATGTCGTGTAGATGATGGCCTAACAGGAGGCTTTAAAATTTTCTTTCTAGTGTCCTTCGTTTGGGAGAAAAATGCAATGGTACAAGACAGCTTTTCCTTGCCAATATCTCTCTTTTGCAAAGAGCTGCGCATTGGAAAATTCAGGGCTATGTCGTGTAGATGATGGCCTAACAGGAGGCTTTAAAATTTTCTTTCTAGTGTCCTTCGTTTGGGAGAAAAATGCAAAGGTACAAGACAGCTTTTCCTTGCCAATATCTCTCTTTTGCAAAGAGCTACGCATTGGAAAATTCAGGGCTATGTCGTGTAGATGATGGCCTAACAGGTGGCTTTAAAATTTTCTTTCTAGTGTCCTTCGTTTGGGAGAAAAATGCAAAGGTACAAGACAGCTTTTCCTTGCCAATATCTCTCTTTTGCAAAGAGCTACGCATTGGAAAATTCAGGGCTAGGTCGTGTAGATGATGGCCTAACAGGAGGCTTTAAAATTTTCTTTCTAGTGACCTTCGTTTGGGAGAAAAATGCAAAGGTACAAGACAGCTTTTCCTTGCTAATATCTCTCTTTTGCAAAGAGCTGCGCATTGGAAAATTCAGGGCTATGTCGTGTAGATGATGGCCTAACAGGAGGCTTTAAAATTTTCTTTCTAGTGTCCTTCGTTTGGGAGAAAAATGCAAAGGTACAAGACAGCTTTTCCTTGCCAATATCTCTCTTTTGCAAAGAGCTACTCATTGGAAAATTCAGGGCTATGTCGTGTAGATGATGGCCTAACAGGAGGCTTTAAAATTTTCTTTCTAGTGTCCTTCGTTTGGGAGAAAAATGCAAAGGTACAAGACAGCTTTTCCTTGCCAATATCTCTCTTTTGCAAAGAGCTACGCATTGGAAAATTCAGGGCTATGTCGTGTAGATGATGGCCTAACAGGAGGCTTTAAAATTTTCTTTCTAGTGACCTTCGTTTGGGAGAAAAATGCAAAGGTACAAGACAGCTTTTCTTTGCCAATATCTCTCTTTTGCAAAGAGCTGCGCATTGGAAAATTCAGGGCTATGTCGTGTAGATGATGGCCTAACAGGAGGCTTTAAAATGTTCTTTTTAGTGTCCTTCGTTTGGGAGAAAAATGCAATGGTACAAGACAGCTTTTCCTTGCCAATATCTCTCTTGTGCAAAGAGCTGCGCATTGGAAAATTCAGGGCTATGTCGTGTAGATGATGGCCTAACAGGAGGCTTTAAAATTTTCTTTCTAGTGTCCTTCGTTTGGGAGAAAAATGCAAAGGTACAAGACAGCTTTTCCTTGCCAATATCTCTCTTTTGCAAAGAGCTACGCATTGGAAAATTCAGGGCTATGTCGTGTAGATGATGGCCTAACAGGAGGCTTTAAAATTTTCTTTCTAGTGTCCTTCGTTTGGGAGAAAAATGCAAAGGTACAAGACAGCTTTTCCTTGCCAATATATCTCTTTTGCAAAGAGCTGCGCATTGGAAAATTCAGGGCTATGTCGTGTAGATGATGGCCTAACAGGAGGCTTTAAAATTTTCTTTCTAGTGTCCTTCGTTTGGGAGAAAAATGCAATGGTACAAGACAGCTTTTCCTTGCCAATATCTCTCTTTTGCAAAGAGCTGCGCATTGGAAAATTCAGGGCTATGTCGTGTAGATGATGGCCTAACAGGAGGCTTTAAAATTTTCTTTCTAGTGTCCTTCGTTTGGGAGAAAAATGCAAAGGTACAAGACAGCTTTTCCTTGCCAATATCTCTCTTTTGCAAAGAGCTACGCATTGGAAAATTCAGGGCTATGTCGTGTAGATGATGGCCTAACAGGAGGCTTTAAAATTTTCTTTCTAGTGTCCTTCGTTTGGGAGAAAAATGCAAAGGTACAAGACAGCTTTTCCTTGCCAATATCTCTCTTTTGCAAAGAGCTACGCATTGGAAAATTCAGGGCTATGTCGTGTAGATGATGGCCTAACAGGAGGCTTTAAAATTTTCTTTCTAGTGACCTTCGTTTGGGAGAAAAATGCAAAGGTACAAGACAGCTTTTCCTTGCTAATATCTCTCTTTTGCAAAGAGCTGCGCATTGGAAAATTCAGGGCTATGTCGTGTAGATGATTGCCTAACAGGAGGCTTTAAAATTTTCTTTCTAGTGTCCTTCGTTTGGGAGAAAAATGCAAAGGTACAAGACAGCTTTTCCTTGCCAATATCTCTCTTTTGCAAAGAGCTACTCATTGGAAAATTCAGGGCTATGTCGTGTAGATGATGGCCTAACAGGAGGCTTTAAAATTTTCTTTCTAGTGACCTTCGTTTGGGAGAAAAATGCAAAGGTACAAGACAGCTTTTCCTTGCCAATATCTCTCTTTTGCAAAGAGCTGCGCATTGGAAAATTCAGGGCTATGTCGTGTAGATGATGGCCTAACAGGAGGCTTTACAATTTTCTTTCTAGTGTCCTTCGTTTGGGAGAAAAATGCAATGGTACAAGACAGCTTTTCCTTGCCAATATCTCTCTTTTGCAAAGAGCTGCGCATTGGAAAATTCAGGGCTATGTCGTGTAGATGATGGCCTAACAGGAGGCTTTAAAATTTTCTTTCTAGTGACCTTCGTTTGGGAGAAAAATGCAAAGGTACAAGACAGCTTTTCCTTGCTAATATCTCTCTTTTGCAAAGAGCTGCGCATTGGAAAATTCAGGGCTATGTCGTGTAGATGATGGCCTAACAGGAGGCTTTAAAATTTTCTTTCTAGTGTCCTTCGTTTGGGAGAAAAATGCAAAGGTACAAGACAGCTTTTCCTTGCCAATATCTCTCTTTTGCAAAGAGCTACTCATTGGAAAATTCAGGGCTATGTCGTGTAGATGATGGCCTAACAGGAGGCTTTAAAATTTTCTTTCTAGTGACCTTCGTTTGGGAGAAAAATGCAAAGGTACAAGACAGCTTTTCCTTGCCAATATCTCTCTTTTGCAAAGAGCTGCGCATTGGAAAATTCAGGGCTATGTCGTGTAGATGATGGCCTAACAGGAGGCTTTAAAATGTTCTTTCTAGTGTCCTTCGTTTGGGAGAAAAATGCAATGGTACAAGACAGCTTTTCCTTGCCAATATCTCTCTTTTGCAAAGAGCTGCGCATTGGAAAATTCAGGGCTATGTCGTGTAGATGATGGCCTAACAGGAGGCTTTAAAATTTTCTTTCTAGTGTCCTTCGTTTGGGAGAAAAATGCAAAGGTACAAGACAGCTTTTCCTTGCCAATATCTCTCTTTTGCAAAGAGCTACGCATTGGAAAATTCAGGGCTATGTCGTGTAGATGATGGCCTAACAGGTGGCTTTAAAATTTTCTTTCTAGTGTCCTTCGTTTGGGAGAAAAATGCAAAGGTACAAGACAGCTTTTCCTTGCCAATATCTCTCTTTTGCAAAGAGCTACGCATTGGAAAATTCAGGGCTAGGTCGTGTAGATGATGGCCTAACAGGAGGCTTTAAAATTTTCTTTCTAGTGACCTTCGTTTGGGAGAAAAATGCAAAGGTACAAGACAGCTTTTCCTTGCTAATATCTCTCTTTTGCAAAGAGCTGCGCATTGGAAAATTCAGGGCTATGTCGTGTAGATGATGGCCTAACAGGAGGCTTTAAAATTTTCTTTCTAGTGTCCTTCGTTTGGGAGAAAAATGCAAAGGTACAAGACAGCTTTTCCTTGCCAATATCTCTCTTTTGCAAAGAGCTACTCATTGGAAAATTCAGGGCTATGTCGTGTAGATGATGGCCTAACAGGAGGCTTTAAAATTTTCTTTCTAGTGTCCTTCGTTTGGGAGAAAAATGCAAAGGTACAAGACAGCTTTTCCTTGCCAATATCTCTCTTTTGCAAAGAGCTACGCATTGGAAAATTCAGGGCTATGTCGTGTAGATGATGGCCTAACAGGAGGCTTTAAAATTTTCTTTCTAGTGTCCTTCGTTTGGGAGAAAAATGCAAAGGTACAAGACAGCTTTTCCTTGCCAATATCTCTCTTTTGCAAAGAGCTACGCATTGGAAAATTCAGGGCTATGTCGTGTAGATGATGGCCTAACAGGAGGCTTTAAAATTTTCTTTCTAGTGACCTTCGTTTGGGAGAAAAATGCAAAGGTACAAGACAGCTTTTCCTTGCTAATATCTCTCTTTTGCAAAGAGCTGCGCATTGGAAAATTCAGGGCTATGTCGTGTAGATGATTGCCTAACAGGAGGCTTTAAAATTTTCTTTCTAGTGTCCTTCGTTTGGGAGAAAAATGCAAAGGTACAAGACAGCTTTTCCTTGCCAATATCTCTCTTTTGCAAAGAGCTACTCATTGGAAAATTCAGGGCTATGTCGTGTAGATGATGGCCTAACAGGAGGCTTTAAAATTTTCTTTCTAGTGACCTTCGTTTGGGAGAAAAATGCAAAGGTACAAGACAGCTTTTCCTTGCCAATATCTCTCTTTTGCAAAGAGCTGCGCATTGGAAAATTCAGGGCTATGTCGTGTAGATGATGGCCTAACAGGAGGCTTTACAATTTTCTTTCTAGTGTCCTTCGTTTGGGAGAAAAATGCAATGGTACAAGACAGCTTTTCCTTGCCAATATCTCTCTTTTGCAAAGAGCTGCGCATTGGAAAATTCAGGGCTATGTCGTGTAGATGATGGCCTAACAGGAGGCTTTAAAATTTTCTTTCTAGTGACCTTCGTTTGGGAGAAAAATGCAAAGGTACAAGACAGCTTTTCCTTGCTAATATCTCTCTTTTGCAAAGAGCTGCGCATTGGAAAATTCAGGGCTATGTCGTGTAGATGATGGCCTAACAGGAGGCTTTAAAATTTTCTTTCTAGTGTCCTTCGTTTGGGAGAAAAATGCAAAGGTACAA